>NC_056736.1:20800811-20965811 GCF_019279795.1 Protopterus annectens
AGATAAAGCAGAATCTAAGGCACATTATACTTCATTGGCTGATGTTATCCATGTAATGGATAGGTTTAAGGATCAGTGGCTCTGTAGGCTGGATATAGACCTTGCTTTCCACTTATGCCATGTTCAGGCTGATGACTTACCCCTTTTAGGGATTCATTATGGTGGGGCTTTTTTTTTATATTGTGATGTCAGTGAGCTACTAACAAGCCTGTATGGCATTTAAAATGTTCAACACTGTTTTGCAATGGTGCTATGGTGCTGGGAACATCCCCCCACTCCCACAAGCCGCAGTTCACTATTTAGATGATTTCTTAATAGAGGGGAGGGCTTAAAAGGTGAAGAGGAAGATCTACAAACTTTCTTGTCTCCTTTTGAGGAACTAGTGTGCCCTTAATGGCAGATAAACTGGTGGGTCCCATAAAAGCTCTAGATTTCTAAGCTTGAAGATAGATGCAGATGCTTCCATTTTTGATTGTCTACTGACAAGCTCATATTCTTTAAGAGAGCTTTGAATGATTTCAAGAGCAAGAAAATAGTCTGCGTGAAGTAAGCAATGGAAGTCTTACACCTACTTCATTTTGCTTTTAAAGAAGTTGCCCTGGGCAGGGCATTCATCAAATCTGGGAAGGAATGGAACTTTTAGGCCAACTTCATTTTGCTTTTAGAGAAGTTGCCCTGGGCAGGGCATTCATCAAATCTGGGAAGGAATGGAACTTTTAGGCCAACTTCATTTTACTTTTAGAGAAGTTGTCCTGGGAAGGGCAATCAGCAAATTTGTTGCCAACATGTTAAGGAGTTAGAGTGACCACACATGCCAAGCAAAAATTGATGTACTTGGGAAGTATTTCTGGCTAACTTTTATGGTGTGTCTTTGTGGCAGGATGGATGGTTTCCTGACTCCTTTTTACATTTTTTCACAGATAGGGCTGGAGGGTTGGGCATGGGAACATTTTTGCATGGAAGTTGGTTTTCCAAGCCCCGACAGGATTCCTGGTGTCATGAATGTATGTAGAATATTGGCTTTTTGGAATAATGCCAATCTGGATGGCATTTGTGGTTTGGACATATTTGTTTGCTATCCAGAAAATGAATCTCAGCACAGATAACAAAATAGTGGTTCTTGTTCTCTCTAAGAAGTCATCAAAGTCTATATGTGCACAACTATTATTAAGGGTTTAGTTTCTGTACAGCCTAAATGTTAATTTATTTTTAAAGGCAAACATCCTGCAGTAAAACGTTACACTTTACCAAATGCACTTTCACTTTTACAGGTCCCATTGTTTCATCAGTTAGATCTAGATGCTTAGGCAGAACCAAGATTTGTTCCATCCTGTGTATGGTTGATTGGAAAAGAATGATTACTCGACTCATGTTTAACTCATGGGGTGATGGTACAAGAAAAGCATACAGGGCTACTTTATAGGGTTTGTAAGTTTTTGAACAGGACTCCTCCCTCAGAAGACCACACAGTCTTCCTCCCTTGTGGCTCATTTTGTGTGGTGTAGTTGCTGCAGGAGGGAGGCAGTAGGCAGCTTTCAGTGTCAGATACACAGTTTCTGGCATGACATATTTTATAAAATCAACAACCAAAAAAGAAGTACATCCTCTGCAATAAACTCCTCAGTTCTTAAAACAATATCAATGAAAAAACAACAGAAACCGCCACAGAAACACAGCGAGTTGGTAAAAAAGATGCCGTTTACATTCAAAAATATAAACTTTAATAAAAAAGATGAGCGCTTTTTCAAAACCACTTTTGGTTCTTCAGATCACTTTCAATAACTCCACCAAAACACAGGAGCCACAAGGCAGAATGAAACTAAAACAGCCATCCCAGGAGGGGAATATGAGAATGCTCAAGAAAATGTAGACTCAGGCTGTATGAACCTAGGTATAGAACATTTCTTCCAGACAGTTAACTGAAGTGGAGGTTAGTGTTTTAAATAGAGGGCTTTCATTTATATCAGCTCACAAGCTGATGTTTCTGAAGTCATGTTTGATTTACGAATGTTTATGAGGAATGTTGCATTGAAATTGATGTTTGGTGATAGTAGTAATGAAGTAAATAACGTTGTTGTGTTTAAGAAACCTAGCCCGTATAGCCCACAGAGCCATCCTGTATTAGATGTATTTACTAGGTTATGTAAAAATGAGCTATATAAGCTATTGGAAATTGAGAAGCAGAGCTACAATAATTTAACGTTTGAAGAAAGACAGACCTTATTATCTTTACAATGTGATTCCAATATAGTGATTAGACCAGCAGATAAGTGTGGCTCAGTGGTTATTATGGACATAGCTTACTATTTTGATACTATGAATATATAGTCCTGTGAGTTCACTTGATATAGAATATTTGGAAGAAGAAGAATTGTTGAGAAATTTAACAGAATGTTTAAATATGGGACTCATGTCGAAGGAAGTTTTTCAATATTTTGTGATCAAAAATCCTTTAATACCCATTTGAATGGGATACTTAAGGTACACAAGGATCCCCCTTCAGACCCATTATAGCAGGAGGGGGATGGTTAATGGAAACCTTGTCTATCTATATAGAAAAACAGCTTAGACCTATTCTTGACAAATGTGGCATGGTAATTCGAGATAGCAAACACTTTGTGCAAGGTCTTTTTATGTATACACAAGGTGACATATTAGTAAAGACTGAATTTATGGTGACTTTAGATGTGAAGTCGCTATTTACAGCTATACCCCATTTTGAGGGTATAGAGATGGTTAGAAGTGTTTTGCTTGATAAAAGTTATTTAGGAATGGACCAGATAGATTTTATCTGTTATCTCCTGGAATTAGTAGTCATATATATTTGTATTTCATGATATCTGTTATAGACAGACTTCAGGTATAGCTATGGGCACATCATGTGCCAATAGCTATACCAATCTGGTCATGACTTGGGAGGAGAACTATTTATTAGTTTCGCAGGTTGGAAAGGATTTAGTATCCTTCTACCATAGATTTGTTGATGATCTCTTTCTGCTTTGACAGGGGATTGAAGCAGAATTAAGAGCCTTTGACAACTACTTGAATACAAGTTGTAGTTTTTTGGAATTTACATCTACATTTACAAATTCCAGTATAGATTTTCTGGATGTTCAGATCATTAGAGATGATACTGGCACTTTTTCCACCAGGTTATACTGAAAAAAATGTTATTGCCAAACTTATTTACATCATGAAAGCGTGCACCCCAAGCATGTCTTCCAAAATATATTGAAGGGACAAACACTAAGGGATAGTAGGCTCATTACTCAGGATAGTGAAATGGATGAGAGACTAGGTATAGTTAAGAAGAGTTCTTAGTAAGAGGCTACAAGGAAGTGGATATAACACCAGTATACAATGATGCTAAGAGGGGTAGAAACAGTATAGGGAAACCCTATTTTTCATCACCCTGTACATGTAATTGAAAGAAGGATTGACAGAGTAAAGAGATACTGTTTTCACTTACATACTCCACAAATAACAGGGGTATTAGAAATATAATATGAAGTGCTCATCTTTTTTATTAAAGTTTATTTTTGAATGTAAATGGCTTGTTTTTCACCAACTCACTGTGTTTCTGCTGCGGTTTCTGTTTTTTACATTGAGATTTTATAAAATATCGATTTACCTGTAGGATTGGTTTTAGGCAGTCATATTTGCCAGTAGCCCCTTTGGGAAAAAAGTTATTGCAAGCAGCTTTCTTAGGGTTGCACAATTCATCAGACTGCTGGTGCATTTAGGGTTAGGTAATTGCTTTTAACCCTATTTTGGCAGACATGACTTTAATTCCTAAGTTTCTGTATGGAAGGTGTGATGATCTGAGGTATTGCCATTTGTGCCAGGAAGAATAGGGCAGTGCATGTGTAATATATGCCATCATAGTTATCTAGAGTTTTGTAGGGAATTTTGTGTCATTTGACTATCATGCTGATTTGTACAGATGTTTGTGTTAAAAAAATGCATCAGCAGTGTTATTATAACTGATTAAAATATGTTTAAACAGAGGATTCTGGAAGGGAAGAGTGGAAACATTTGAAATTGTTCTATAGCTTTCAGATACTGCAACAGATGTTGGCAAAGCTCTGAATGTGGATTGTACCAGAGTCAGGTGATCAAATGTGATATCATTTTATAACCAGCACTGAAAGGATGGAACTCTCATAGCAGTTTGTTTTGTGTTGTTTTCTTTGGAATCTGATATAAAAGATCTAAGCCAGTTCAGTTCAGTTTCATTTAGTTAGAAGCTCATCACCTTGCCGTGTGGAATTAAGCATCTCAGCGTCCTATCTGGCCTTGTTGTATTAACTAAGTTAGCTAGAGAACAGTTATTCTTTAGACAGTCAGAAAATACATTGAGATTAGTTAAGTATTGTTTTTTCTCCATCTGTGTGAATCTGCCCAACTGTTTTATTTTATATCTCCTTTGATTAAAATTCTGGTGTTTATTGTACTTAGATATTTAGTATTCTCATGTTTTCTGTATACCTTTCATTGTGGCTGGTCCTTTAGAGAATACTTTTAATATCTTGAGAGTACTTATGCTTATTTTAGTGATGCCCTGGCCACTCCAAAAAGCCTTGCTGCTTTGGTTGCTCTCTACCATTTATATTAGTATTGATTTTGCTCAGTATAATTGGATACCCTTGTAACAGACTTAGAGTGACAGACTGATGGCAGCATGGCTACCTTATAGTATGGGCAGAGAGAGTACAGCTAGGAGATCTGGGCCAGCTTGTCCCAGGAGGGTATGTGTGTGCGTGTGCGAGTGTGTGTGTGTGTGTGTGTGTGTGTGTGTGTGTGTGTGTGTGTGTGTGTGTGTGTGTGTGTGTGTGTGTGTGTGTGTGTGTGTGTGTGTGTGTGTGTGTGTGCGCACGCATGTGTTGAAATCAAATAGTCAGCTGTGGGTGTGTTAGCTACTTGTAACTTTGACACAGTGCTCCAAAGTGAATCTTGTTTAGGATCTGGGGAGACAGACAGCCCAGTCCCAGGTCTGGAGAGTGTTCCCCATGTACTCTTGAGGAAAACTGTGCTTGATGCAGAAAGCTGATTTGAAAATACTGTGTAAATCCATTCCTGCTCTTAGTGACCATCTCTCACTGGTGTCAGTAGTGAGGATTGAGCCTCCTTGATTACTGGCCCAGGGTAGAGAGGCTGTCACAGAAGGTCTAAAACTGACCTAGGGTGGAAGGGTCAGGAAATTTGGTTGGATGAGTGTTCTCTCCTTTTTATGCCCAGTTAATTGGATTCATACAATTTGGAATATTTCTCATTCTTCTTCTCCACCAGATTTAGGTTTAATGTTGCTCTAATGAACCCTGGATTAGGTATTCTTCACATTTGTTTATTTTAGGCAGGGCATCTGATTTGGATAATGAGGGCAAATCTCTGCAGGTTATAAAGAGATTTGGGCACTGGTCGACTTTTCATTTTAACTTGCATATGTTAATACCATTGTTTTATTTATTTATTTCCAGTTTGATTACCGGGGAAGTCCACTGGGCCCAAATGACCCATTTTCAGTGGAGGCCCGGGGAGAAAAGCTCCAAGATACATTATACAGTTCAGATACAAAAGTATAAAAGATACATTATATGGAACAGTTACAAGTAAGAACATTCAATATCACACATAGTCAACAAAATTCATTGTGGTTGATCTTAAGGGTTATACAGTTTCATTTGAGCAAACACTCATGTATTAGGTGTGGAAACAGTTTACATACATATATTTGAGTAAATGTGGATACACTTTACATGCACACATTTGAAGTAAGATGCTATTTACAATATTTACAAAGTTGAGTCATGTGAAAGTAGCTATAAGAGTTGCAGAGAGCTTAGATACACTCATAGGAAAATAGCTATGGGAGTTATAGAGAGCTTATGAACCTGAGCGAGAACCCCCTGAGGGCATATGCTTAGAATGATTAGGTAGGGTGAAGGCAGGTACATTTCCATTTAGTGGACAGGTGTTTGAAAGGCTGGGTTTTTAAGTTTTCTGAGTTTGGTATGGTTCTTAGAGTGGAAGGAAGAGAATTCCATTTCTTGCCTAGTGAGAAAGAGAGGAGAAGTTGGCCAGCAGGACCTTTAGGTTTGTGGATAGCAATTAAGTTTTGATGTTCAGATCTCAGAGTTCTGTTGGGGGTATAAGGAAGGATGTTTGTTAGAGCTGGACATTTTGTTGGGTGAAAATACAAGTCTGTGTGCAGTGATGAGTTGGAGGCAGTCTAGGTAGTTTGGGAGTTCAAGCCATTTCAGGGATAGTAGAGTAAGGGAATGATGGGTGGAATTTTTGGACTTAGTGGCAAATTTAGAGATTTTATTTTAGCAGTTTTCTAGTTTGGAGGTG
The DNA here is from genome assembly GCF_019279795.1 of Protopterus annectens. Classification (NCBI taxonomy): domain Eukaryota; kingdom Metazoa; phylum Chordata; order Ceratodontiformes; family Protopteridae; genus Protopterus; species Protopterus annectens. The sequence goes on from NC_056736.1 coordinate 20,807,163, forward strand.
ATAGAGGAGGACATGTTGGTTAGGAGAGGGGCTCCATATAATAAGGAAGGAAGTAGATAAGTAGTGGCCAGAGTATGCTTAGTAGAGTTGGAGAGAAAGTGATTGTTCCTGTACAGCATATCTAGCTTTTGATGGGTTTTCTTAATATTTTGTTGAATATGGATTCAAACTTGAGATGTTCATCAATAGTAATGACAAGTAGTTTAGCAGAATAAACCACTTCTATAGGTGAATTGGTTTGACTAAGGACGTTGAAAGCATTTTTATCATAAGAGTAGGTCTTTGTGGGAGGGAATAGTCGAATTTTTGATTTATTTGCATTGAGAGAGAGGTGGTTTTGGTGCATCCAATTTTCAGTTGTTGAAAAAGCAGTTTGGGTTTTAGTCAGCAATTCAGAGAGGTTTGAGGCAGAGCAGACTAAGGTTAAATCATCTGCATATTGAATGATTTTGGCATCAGGAACAGCAGTGTGAAAGTTATTGATGAAGATGTTAAAACGCATAGGCCCAAGGATGGATCCTTGTGGTACACCAGTTGGGGTAGGTAAGAAGGAAGAGGTGGAGTTCTTCCATTTGACTGCCTGTGATGTGTCTGATAGGTAGCTGGAGAACCAGGATAAAGTGTTTGGTGAGAGATGAAGATTTGAGAGATGAAAGAGAAGGTGTTTGTGGGAAACAATATGGAATGCTTTAGACAGCTCGAGCAAAACAGTAGAAACCAAGTGTCCTGAATCTTCGGCCTGATTGACAGTTTCTAGGAAAGAGAGTAGAGCAGTTATAGTGCTATGGCTTGGGCGGAAGCTATGTTGGGTAGGTGTAAAAAGATTGTTTTGGGTCAGGAAAGGCGTACATTGGAGGTGGATGCACTTTTCTAGGATTTTGGAGATTGGTGAGAGCAGAGCAATAAAGTGGAAGTTTGAGATGCTGGTGTTTTTGCCTCCTTTATGAAGAGGAAGAATATAAGCTGAGCGCCAGAGTTTGGGGACATATGATTCCTTTATAGATCTGTTAATAATGATGCTAATTGGGAGAGCTATACCATCAGCAGCACATTTTAGGAAGGAGGAGGAAATATTGTCAGGAGCATTAGAGCAAGGTTTAAGTTTAGACAGAAGTATTTTTATAAAGTTAGTGGAGACAGGTTTGAGCTTGAACATCAGGGGAGGGTTATTAGGGGAGTTAGAAGGGGAGGAGTGAGAGGCTGGTGGGTTATTGTTCGGAAAAGCCTTGGTCAGGTCAGAAATAGTTTCTATGAAAAAGGTGTTAAATTCAGAGCCTAGTTCAAGGTCAGATTTACTTGGGTCAGGACAGGGATTATTCTTGGAGCCTGGATTGAAGAGTGAGTTTAATGATTTCCAGAATTGCTTGGGGTTTTTTATTGTTATTGGACTGGAGCTTGATATAGTAGGATTTTTTTGTATTTGGTGATTAGCTGTTTTGCAAGGTTATGGAGCTGTTTGTATTGGAACAAGATATTTGGCAGTTTATTGTTTTGGTAAAGCTTTCATAGTTTGTCCCTTTGGTGCATAATTTTTTTGTCTCTTTGGATATCCAAGGAACTGTATTAGTTTTTATCCTTTTGTTTCTAGAAGGGGCTAGGGAGTTTGGAGTGTCTAGGAAGACAGAGTTGAAGTAGTCTATAGCATTGTCAAGAGGAAGGGTGTTTGGAATTTGCCAGTTAATTTGTTTGAAAATGTTTGAGAAAGTTGTGGGGTTGAAGCTACTGAGGTTGCGAGTGAGAATGAATTGATGCTGGTGTGGGGAAGAGCTAATTGAGCGATGAATGAAAGCTGGGAGGTGGTCACTAATGGTGTCAGGAATTGTGCCAGAGTTGGTTATTTTATTTGGATCGGAGACTACGATCCAATCTATAGTGGATCCAGGGAGATTTATTTTGTTAGGTCGGGTGATGGAGAGGATTTTTTGAGTAAAGTTATAGATGTTAATGAATAGGGAGTGGGAGGAGCTATTGACTTTATTCCAGTCAATATCTACATCTCCTAGAATGTAAGTTTCATAGTTAATTTCAGTAGAAGCCCATAGGAGAATATCTTCAAGGGTAGAAATATTGTTACTAGATGAGATATATAGGGCGATGATGCAGATATTTTTATGTTTATTAATTTTTAGTAATCCAGGAGTCAGTTCAGTGTTCTTGATTGTGATTATATTAACAGGATTGAGGACAACCATTATGGGTCACTGCTTCCTTGTGCATTGATCAGTGTTGTTGACCACTGGGACATTACAGATCTGTATCACATTTTACTCCTGATGGAGTTCCTTTGTCTCAATTTGTTTAGATATATTCAGTGTGGATGTAGTTTTATTTATTCAGTCAAAATCTGATACAATATTTCATGGTAATTTATATAATAAATAAATAAATAATAGTTATATTACATCTTAGATATTAGAGTTCATCTAATAATGCTTGTAATTGCATATTTTCTGAACTTTCATTTTGTATGTAGTCTTTCATAGAGTAGTTGATAGGTTGCTGTGATGTGATTCCTACTTATCAACTGGCTTTATGAGATATGGCCAGAATTTGGGGCAACAGACTTATTGCAGGGTGCTTACCCCCTAAAATCCCTGCATCAGTCATTAGCTGTTTTGTGGGGAATGAGCAATACAGGACACTGCTCAATATTCAGAGAGCTGGTGCCTATAGGTGCCAGTATGGATAAGCATATTTGAGGAGAAGTAGTGGATGCTATCTAGCCTGGTGCCACCTGGTGATATTATTTGAGTATAGCTGACAATTGAAAAAAAAAAATAAAAAAAACAACAGACACCTTTATGGCTTAGTGGTTATGTGCTGTGGCTGTATTGTACAGGGTCCTGGGTTCAAGACCTGCATAGGCTATTTAGCTGGGAGGTTGGCTTAATGCTTAAGATGCTTACCTTACAGACACAAGGTGCAGCATTTGATTCTCACATGGGGTAATTGGCTAGGCTTAAAATGGCCCAAACGGCTGTTAGCCTAGTAGTAAACTATGAATGAATAAATTAAGTTAAATCTTAGAAGACTTGTACCAATGGGAGCCAGGGCTGATGGGCATGTTGGGAGAGTGGTAGTGGATGCAACCTGACCTAGTGCTGTCTTGTGATGGCATTTCAACAAGGCTGAAAACTGATCATGGTATTTGCAAGTTAAGTGGTTAACTGGTTATGTGTTTAATAAAGGTTTGGTCATAATGGCAATAAGTGATGTGTCTTTTCTTGGCACAAGGCTCAGACAAATATTTATTTATTTATTGTCATTTGATTACTGGGAAAGTCCAACTGAGTAGAAGGCCATTTTCAGCAGAGGCCCAGTGAGAAAAGCTCCAAAAATGGATTTTGCTCTCAGAAGCATTTGTCTGTGCCAATAAAGGGGGATCTTAAAGATGTGGCCAGGCAGAGGAAATATATAAATGGGAGTTGGCTGTTTTATTTGCCAGTTTGGTAAAGTAAGAGTGCCCTCAACCTACCACCCTGCCTTAAGGGTGGTTGCAGGGTGGCTTGCCCACTTCACTTCCTCATTTCCTGGGCCAGACATTGGTTGTTTGATGGGTGAATGAATATTACAGTACATAGATCAATACATGGATAGCTGGTGCTTATGGGAACTACTATGGTTAGACATGTCAGGATAGTGGTTGTGGATACTCACCGGTGTGGTCCCATCTGATTATGGTATTTGAAATATGGCTGACAATTGAACATGATAGCTGCACGTTAAGGAGTTATGTTTCTAGTGCTAAAAGAGAATCATAATCTAAAAATATGGGAAAGAATAAAAAAGCTTTAGAAAGGAATCCTGATAGACCAAAAACTATTTGGTACATTTCACTTACTCATAAAGGCATTTATATTTTAAAATTGTATTTGAAGGTAGTTATCCCTTGAAACACGACTTGGAAGGTTTAAAATTTAGAAGACACTTCTATTAAGAAGTATATGTTGTAAGGATGGGCAAAAAAGTTAATAGCTCTCTTAATAGAAACAGATATTCTTTTAATGTGCAATGGATTGAAAGCAATTTTCTTTTCTTCCCATGATAAGGGACTTTGTATGTGTAAGTTGAGTTCTCTGAAATGTGACTACTGAATTATTGCTCATTGTATGAGCTTGCATTTAATTTTTTTTATGCAGTTCTTTGACAGCATGAGATCCATGAGTTACTACTGCCTTATTTTAGAACAACTCAGGAGTATACTATCTAAGTGACTTCCTCAGACTCAAGTAGAACACAAGTGGAGGTTGATAGAATAAAAGCCAGAACTATATGAAAAAGATTGATATCAGCTCACAGTCTTAAAATTCTTTGCTATACTTCCCATCTTTCAGAAATCCAGCAAAACACTTTGTAACAGAGAGAATATGAAATGTTTAGGGCATATAGTTTCTGCATGGTATATATGGTTATCAGCCTCATGAAATGCTGGCCTGTCACTGCACACTTTCATCATGAAATGTGATTCCAGATGCAAACAGCAAACGTAGCTGCAGAGCAGTTACAAATCAGTTTTATTGTGACAGAGTGATAGAATGGCAGTGTCATACTTTATCAGGTAGTGCCTTAAGAATAATAATAAGAACATTATCAGGAAACATTTGCAGATTAATAATTGTCATACTTGCAAACATATGTTTAGTTTTATGAATACATAGTCCATTACTTTAGTAGTTACTGGTATTTTGAAAGCAAAGTTTAATAAATACATTGTTTAGGCAACAGCAAACTTGCATTACCATGCTTCTTTTTTATTTTCAGTCCAGGCAGAAATGTGCTTTTAAGTTCTTGAAAACATAAATAACTTTTGGACAAAGGACTATTTCATATCAATTGTCAATATCAAAAATATCATTCTGTTATCTAAACCAGTTAATTTAAGTGTAATACAGTCATAGGTCTGCCATACACAGATGTTGGTGCGCTTGCTGGAGTCTATAATCCATGAGCCACACAATGTCTCTGGGAGTCCAATTATATCTGCAGAGTGCACGGCACTTTTGATTTTTTGTTAATTATTCAACCTTGGAACATAGCAACTACGGTCTCATTTTTGCTTGATAAATGATGAATGGAGAAACCTGGCTCTTGATGCAGAAAACCTTGCCCTACCTCTCAAATGGCCAGATTTTCATTGAATGCTAAAATTCTTGCCTCATATTTTTGTTCTGTTCCTCATAAAATTGATGTTTTTCTGGTAAATCAGGACTGAAGTCACTAAATAATGGCAGACATTTGAGTTTCAGACTTTGCATGCTTCAGGAAATGCACAGAAAAAAACAAAACTTTCTATCCTAGCAAGTTTTTGAGTTTATAAGAGCAATATTTTAATGTTGTCCCTAGTGTGGGGCTTTGTCATCCATTATTTTTGACTTTGTCCACATTTCTTGTGTTAAGAGTTCGAGGGGTATAATTATGTTCCTTTTATTCATGAATACTTAACAGTTAACTAGTTTATTAGATAATTGCATGCCTTTTATATGTTGCTGGGCAACAAGGCTAATAACTTTGCAATTTGGCATGCAATTATTGACGTTTATGAACTATTGTTAGTGTTTAATTTTAGAGAGTATGACATGGGGATTTACAGTCTATGTTATACTAGAAGTGCTGTTAGTTAAATCTTGCTGAAACATTGACATGTAGCCAACCAAAATTTAACATCCCAGTCCAATCCATAAAGGAAGATTGTAAAGCTTCTTATGGAAACTCAAAAACTATACCCAAGGGAGCCAATATAGTCAGCTTTATTAAAAGACCAAGAGATAATGTACAGTATAATTCTGAAACAGTAAATGGATATTAAGCAAACCTTTAGACACACATCAATTAAAATTGCTAAATACATCAAGAAAGAGGGGCAGCACTGGACCACTCACCTTGCTGGAAAAGACAGCAGCATAAAACATCCTCTTGTAATTAACAACCCCCCCATCAGTAGTGTATCACTGCCCATTTCACTTACTGCAAAATAAACCAAGCCACAAAAAATAGAAGGATAACCTTCTCAGACTCCTTTAAATGCCCGCCAGTCTGATGTCACAGGCTATTACCCCTTTCTTCCTGCTCTGACAAACACCACTTAACCTCTCTTTAATAAACAAAAATATTGTCATTAAAAAAGTCATTCCCCACTTCACTCAAACAGATCCCATCTGCTCTGAACCAAGAAATATCACTAACCACAAATTCTAAATGAGACAAAGTCTAAATTCAAGAGACAACTAGCCTGCTAAACTCAATTAGTAACAAAATGCTTGGCAATTCAACACTTTTATAACAATGCACATGTCCCCAAACCAACATAGGTAGTATCTGACCAAAAAATTCAGCCATTGGGTACCTTTGTTTAAGAAAGACCACATCCCAAATCTCTGTCATCAAAAGCATTTTTGGAAGTACTCCCAAATAATTTCCACCTAAATGAATTAAAACCAATCTGACACACTTTATAATGATGACACCATGCTAACTTCAACAGCTGAAGCCACTGTGCCACAGTGCCATTCCAGTTGACTTCCTACTACCTAACATGTTCTCATTAAGAGGAGTCTTCACTGTTTGAGCAGCCCAGTGCACAAAAGAAAGGCCAACAATTACAATCTTGTTCCTCCATGCAAAACATTGAAACACTATAAACAGACACAGCTGTCAAGCCGCAAAGTAAATTTCAATAAGCATAAGATAAAACGGTATCAGATACCTATCTCCCACCCCATCTGATAACTTCAACTGACAAACCTGCAAGAGTCAAGACTGAGGCCCTACCTATTCAAGAAGAATGACTGGAAGCATGATCAGCTCTAAACCCTTGAGATTCAAAAGCCTAAACACACAGAACAAATTTCTCTGCCAGAACTGATTTCTCAGTACAATCCTGGAAAACCAAAATATCATTTTTATGATTACAAAAGCTAGCTCACAATACTGCCTATCTAACAGGACACAACAACTCTGTGTTAGTAGCTTTCAACACCACCCGCTTCCCTGCCCTTTTTTATTCACCATAGACCTGGTCAGTCAAATTACCACAGCTGATCTCAAAATGCAAACATCCCACCAGTATAAGGAACCTACCAATTCACTAATCCTAAAAAGCTCCTCTACACATAAAAACAGCTAATGCAGAACACCCACCCAAAAAGCAGATAAAACAGATACAAAGACTCTACCTAATGGGATTTTTTTATTCCCACCCCCAGACCTCACTCTTTCCAATCCTTTCAACATCCTAGCAACCCTCCAATGTTTTTTCCAGTCGACCAAACCCAACAACCTCGCCATGTCACTAAGGGGTGCCATATGCAGTCTCACCTCCTGTCTCAACATTATGAGCAGGGTCCCCTAACTTCCATCTGTAAAGCAAGTATGGCCAAACTAAATTCACAGACCAGCTCATGTGTTGTAATGAAAGAAATTGCATAAAAGCTACAAAAGAAGAAATAGCCACAGTATATGACCTCCTTGTAGACCTATCCCATGACTGCAATAGCAGCCAACTTGCTATAAACTACCAATCTTCCAAATTTCACTTGGCAGTGCCTTAAAAATGCTTTGGAAGCCATGAGATGAAACCTGTTGAACTGCAAATGAGACGGACTGAAGCATTCAGTTTACCTGGTGCATGACTTGCTGAAAAAAGAAATGTATTCTTAAAGATAACAACACTACTTTCTGCAGCAACAACTGGAACTGCCATCTTATTATCAGAATGAAACACCACTTCTTGTTACAAAACATAAGTTGCCACACTACCAAAGACAAATAGGCATCAACTCCAGAAACACTAAGTCTCTCATCAGGCCAAGAGTTCAGTCTGTTGCAAAATATTGTTCCTCAGAATTTGCCACCACCCTCACCCTATCAGATGAATCAGTTCATAAAATTCAAATCCTCTGAAGATACCCTATCATCTTCCAAAGGAGATCCCATTAAACCATCCAAAAACTTAATCCACACAACAATGTTCTCCTTAATTACCCTACACAAATTCACCCATTGATGCCAAAGACACACTCCTCTTTGGAAATTTGCAAATGAACTGTTAAATGCCATACTAGGGGCAATTACCTGACAAGTATAATTAGATAGGCCCATCAACATTCTCTCCATCAAATGAACTGGCTAGACATGCCCTCAATCAGCTGACCTAGCCCTCTGGCAAAGAGCATAAGCCTCTCATAGAATCAATATCTAAACTCAAAAACATTAACTTCTTAGAGCGACCTTCCACCTTATTGTGTCAATGGCACTCCAAACTCAAAACATAACCCTATATAAACCTTCTTAGCCTCAGTTCTCACATGCTTCTCCACAATTAACAAAAAAAATCAAGATGATGAACTCCCACTGGTCCAATGTTCTTTGTTTTCACATCCACTCCAAAACTGAATTAAACCGCTCAAAAATAGCACATTCAATAGCATACCCCATGGGCATCAGTGTGATGAAATAAAATTTCCTTCAACAAACATACCTAACTGCCTCTGATCCTAAGCTGCTTCAATGTTTACATTAACTAACCACAGATCAATAAAAGATTTAGTCAAACAAATTGCATTGTCTAAAGAGTTCACTTCGTCCCTATCAATATGGTTAACTGACCCACCTTTAGAAAAAGACAAATAGTGAATTAAAGGAAATCCACCTTCCCTCTACTTGAATACCAGCCCCAAATGGAAAATGCTAAAGTGAGAAAATGGAGGCATGTCAAATGGCCCCAACAACCTATTTCCTTCCACTTCCTTCCCAAGAAAAACACTGCAACAGTTTCCTTACTGCAGATGGACTTCAAAATTTTTTGTATCGCCAGACTATCCCGCACTTGAGATCTTAAACTGAAACCTGAAGAAAACCCCAGTTAAACTCCTCCACTACTAACTCACCAGGAAACCTACTAAAAAAATCACCAACACATCCACCTTAACCTGTGAATGTATTAACTGCTGACCTGCCAGTTTGGCCTTAAAAAACAATTAACCCCAACTCCCACAAAAATTCCCTTTGGCCTAGCCCAATGAGATTCCCTTTGCTCATGGCCTACTGATCTCAAACTGACCAGCTATTGCATTGTCCTTCCACCATGTCATAACAACATGCAGCTTTCCACAAACTGCACAAGAATGGAGAAAACAGCAATTTAGCCACAAACATTAACAAACATTAAAACCACAACCTGCACTGCTACTCCTCCATAGGTGACAGTGGCCATTGTCAGAAATCTGGACAAATCCAAATTATTGGGAGGGCAAGACTTAAAACAGACTGAAAAAATTATTCTTAAAATTGCAAACATAACACTGCTCTTGCAAACTTAAAAAAGGTGCCATCATAACAATCAGTGACATGAATTCACTGAAAGACATGAAATCTGACCTCAATCCCTGACACCGAGCCAGAAATCACAGACTCATTAATGAATGGACCACAACAAAATCTAAACATGCTGCGCAAAACCAGACAGCCAAGAAACATCAACCCAGGCAGTAAACATCAACAGCACCACCTAGTAATGTGATGCTTAACAACAGAAAGATGCAGACTTTATACATTGCTCTTTTAAAAGAAAGTGGCTTGCAAAACAGGATTTGATTTAGCATGTATTTTCATATCACAGTGTTCTAGAAACTGAAAGCAGCTGCTCCAACTCAATGACAAGACACATACCTGATTATACCAATGGTCACTTGAGCATAAGTTAGAGCACAAGTATGTTCAAAACCCATATCAAAACAGGAAAATCCACTTCCTGCTTAACTTTATATAATCTCTCCATCCACCTACTTAACTTCACCTTATCTACTGCATTACATCATCCAAACTCATTTCTTTTTTAACCCTAAGCTGACCCCAACAAGCAGATTCAGGCCAACAAAGCCAAATGCCACTAGCTGTGGACATGCATGTTTCAGCCTTCTTAAGACACCACCACCACAGCCTTTTTACTTTTTGCTTTAGTTGTTAGCTGGTATATTTTGCAGATACCTTAATGGTTATGGACATCATGTGGGTTTAAAGACCCTGTGTTTCAAGAGCATATGCTGTGCTGACGAGGTCATAAGAAGGCTGAAACATGCATGTCGACAGCTAGTGGTGTTTGGCTCTGTTGGCCATAACTTGTCTGTAAAGACTTAAAAAGTAAAAAGTCAAGCATATTCAGAAGCCATATAGCTAAAACATGTGATGTAATTAAGGGGTCATTTGCAGATATCCAATTTGCCTCTATTACAGGAGGTTTAAGGTATCACACAGTGAAAACTCTAGCTTTGCTAACCTGACTATCAAGCAAACAACTGCCTGAGCTGCTGTACAAATTTGCCTGCCTAAACACATTTGCTAAGTATCAACTATCATTTATGTCAACTGAAAGTGTTTTTAGGTCATCGAATCAAGTCTCAGTGACATCGACTATGTCATCATCACTTTCAGTGTAATTAATCAATATCTGACAGGAATAGGATGCAATAATAATTTCAAAAACATATTGATGCTCTGTTATAAGATCACTACTGAAAAGACAAGATGTCACAAGGTACTATTTAATCAAAGGCTTCCAAATAATGGCATCATGGATCATTAACTGGACATGCTGTGATTCCTGACTTCCATGTTTTGTGCAAGGAAGAGACTGTTTTTAAAAGTTCAAACATTAAGTGCAAAGGGCTATAAGGTATGCCCTTTCCTAACATTCACAACAAATATGTGAATTCCATCTGCAATGACAGGTTTCCCTTAGTATGAAAACAATACTTCCCAAGTCTTCATAATGATTCCAAACTGTTAATGGTGAAAAGGACCCTGCATATGCTATTGGTCCTCCCAACTGAACTAGTAGTAGGAGCTTCAGGTCCCATCCAAAACATAGTAAATCATAATGCGGCATGGAGTTCAGCAGTTAGTAAACACTAATAACTGCAGGTATTAGTGAAGGAAGCTGGTGCTTGTAAATAAATGAATGTGTGCATATTTAGAATTTATTAGTATTTAGCACTTTTGTCTCTGCCTGAGACTTAATCAGAATATCAGAATAAAGTCATCAAGAACCCACAGTCATATATAAATATATATATATATATATATATATACACACACACACACACACACACACACACACACACACACACACACACACACACACACACACACACACACACACACTAAAAATGTGACCTGTTGTTCAATTTCCTATCAAAGCTACTTGAATTAATTGTGTCAGTTGAACACACACTGGATCTTCCAGTGTTAAGAACTAAATTTAAACAACTATTCAAGTGAACTACAATACATATGATAAATAAATAAAAATACACCCTTAAGTTTATTACATTCCATTTTTCATGTAATTCACAAAAAGCCTTTTTTTTTTTTGTTTAGGGACCCTTTACTACACATATCAGTTCCATTGTATTAGGGACTTCAGGCCTATCTAGCTTCTCATAATGGTTAGTACTTCGACCGGGACAGCTTATTGGTAGCCCCCTCCCCCTCCTTCCCAACCAACCAGCATCAACCCTATATTGCAAGCCCTCTAACACCATTTCTCTATAGCTTCCTCTACTTCATTATAGCATAAACAACTTCATCTATGGCTAATTACAGATATAAACTAAGATAGGACCACCAATGATCCCTTACCCAAAGTGTTCCATCACTCTCCATAACACTTCACCAGCATCTAACCTGCCAGATCTCCCTACCCACGTGCATCACCCCTGGGCTTTAAATTTTAAAGCACCAATTTTTTCAGAGTGTGGGGAATCTACATAACATTTTAGGTAAAATTTATTGTAGCTGCATGTAATTTCACTTATCCATTTACACAGTTCCTTCCCTCACCCTCAACATGACCGGAGTAGATGGGACCTGCAGTGGAGCACCAGCAGCCTGTGCTTAACTCCGTCCCACTACTAATTTAAGCTATGACCACCAGAGCTAACAAACCAGCTGGTCCAACACTTGCAACCTTCAAATATTGTATGGATTTAAATGATCCAAATATCACGCACCCACCAGCCCTCAGTGAATTCAGACCTTGCGGCTACCCACAGCCATGTTTTATAAAGGTCCATCCTGATCTGAAGTTTATTATTAAAAGCAGTAAAATAGGCATTTGGATGAAAATATACTTTTCTGGGTAACAAGTGAGACCGCTGATAATTATTGATTATTAAATAGTGACAGAAAAGTCCACTAAATGTTTGCAATTCTGTGGTCCTCCTTCTTAACCTTCCCATGACTAATGCCTTTTCTATCATCCTTTATTTTATACCTAATAATAATTTACCTTAATCATGAATTTTTGTACTTTCCAGTTTAACAGGTGCTAGTTAACAGGCACAGTTTCTAGTGCAACCCCCCTCCCCCCCGCTGACACACTCGCCTTGGATCTAATTGCAGATATAAACTAAGATATGACCACCACCGATCCATTAGCTAAGGTGTTCCCTCACCCTCCATTCCACCGCATTGGCCTCTAGTCTGCTTGCTTTCCCTACTCATGTGCATCACCCCACTGGGCTTTAATGCTTAAAGCACAAATTTGTTCAGAATGAAGAGATTCCAATCAACAGTATTAGCTAGAATTATTGTAGCCATGTGAAATTTCAGACCAAAATCCCCTCTAGACCGTCACCTATCCATTTACATAGTTTTTTTCCTTCACCCTCTCCATGACTGGAGTGGATTGGATCTTCACTGGACCCAAAGCAGCCTGTGCTTAACTCAGCCCCACTACTAACTTAAGCTACGACTACTCAAGTTAACAAACAAGCTGGTCCACAGCTAGCAATCTCCACCCTTTGTATGGATTTAAATGATCGAAATACCACCCCCCCAACCTTGGGTGAATTCAGTCCTTGCAGCTGCCCACAGCCACATTTTATAAAGTCCAGTCCTGTACTAAATTTATTTTAAAAGCAGTAACAGGCATTTGAATAATAATATTCTTTTCTGGTCAACAATTGAGACCACTTCCAATTAATGATCATTAAATATTGACTGAAGAGTCCCCTAAATATTTCCAATTCTCCAGTCCTCCTTCCTAACCTCCCATGACTGATATTCTCCCAGTCTTCCTTTTTCTACCTAATAATGATATACATTAATTGTAAATGTTACTGGTTCATATTTTAACAATCACTAGTTACGAGGCACAGCTTCTGATGCAAACTCTCAGCCCCTGCTGACACACACTCCATGGACCTAATTACTACACTACCCATAGAACGTAAACTAAGTTTTTTAAAATAATTCAATTTATCCTAAGTGTTTGTCCTAGGTTAATTACACCTGGCATCCAGTAGGTAGCACATTGATTTTTATTCCACTAAAAGTAATGTCTGCACATGCACTGCACATGCATAGGACCACATGGTTAATACTCCAGGATAATTTAAGAAAACACAGCCACATAAACTTCATGGGTTTCCATAGCCCAATGGGACCAGAAACTAAAAAAAGTAAACTTTTTAAAACAGTTTTAAACCTTAAAAACAGTTTCAATCACTCTTGTTTTCTGCCTATTTCCTGTTTAATTCCACCAAGGATAATATTCTTTTTCAGATTCTGGTGGACCACCCCCCGTGCCCTGCCCTTGGTTATCTCAACATTCCCTCAAGGATTCAAACATCCACACTAGAGAGGGCTGGTCCCAGGGAACTCCACTGATAAGGTATATGCCTCCGTCAATCTAGGCACCACCTTTTTAGTTATTAGTTCCGTGAAACCAGAAGTTTCAGATAATTATACACTAAATAATGAGACCAGTACCACTTAATTTTTGAGCAAAATTCTAAACACTTCAACTCCACCTTCACATACACAGACAGATACAAGGTCAGACTGAGACAATCTTCTCCCCAAAAATGCTAAATAAGCCAGCATTTTGACTTGCCACACTACAAAATGACATACGTAAAAAGGGAACCTCTAAATAATTCCCAGATAAGTTTTTATAACTTACCTTTTGTTTTAGATGGGTCTTGGGCCCACAAACCCAAACCAACCAAAAGATCCATGCTAATAACAAGAATTTAAAACCAGCATATAAAGTATTTATTTTACTGGCAGATTTGATGAAGATTTAACAGAAGCACCACAACACTTAGATGACCATCTTCCTATTCCTATATAAACAATTTTTTTACAATACATTTCATTCCTTATTTTGATTTCTTTAAACAACTTGGCTATAGATACTTTGGAAAGTTTTTATTAACAGCTGGAAACCTTAGAATGGAATTTTAGAAACATAATCATAAACCACCAGGAGAATCATTTACTTGGATGACACAAACTGAAATAAGTTTGAGATTTTTTGTTTGCAAAGATATTTTTGAAAAAAAAAAAAAAAAAAAATATATATATATATATATATATATATATATATATATATATATATATATATATATATATATATATATAGTCTTCATGAAATTCACCCGCAAGCACACAAGGTGATGACCACCATGACATTGGGGCAGTTCAATAAAGCTTAACCTTCCCCCTATGCACTCCTATGATGTAATGGGAGGTACCTACCTTGTGTCCACCTACTAAAACTGTAATAAATAGCTCTAATGAAGCCACTGTTAGTGTTATAAGCATTGTTCATCTGCCAATAAAAGAATTTCTACTGGAACAGAACTGAGTACTTGTGTGTCTTTTCAACTGAACTTAAGGACCACTGAATTATAGGTTCATGGGTTCATAGGTTCATAGGTTGGTACTAGGCTATCGGTCCTAGGGCCTATAAAAGCCTAGCCATAACAATTCCCTGGATCTTTCTTCCCACAATATTTACTTCTCTGGACCCCTGTCAAGCAGGGTGACTGACATGATCCCCGGGGTGAATTTCCTATCTCCCATCCAAATGTCAAGGCTTCTTTTGAAGAGGGCCAAGGAGGTGCTCTGCTTGACATGTATGGGCAGTCTATTCCAGAGAATGGGGAGTCTCTGGGTCAGGAACCTATCTCTCCAGCATGTTTTGTTCATTTTGATGACAAAGATTAGATCTCTGGAGCATGTGGCTCTGAGGGATTGGGATTTCTTTAAGTGGAGCATGTCCAATAACTCAGGATTTGACATGGCCTTGTATGTTAAGCAGAGATCACCTCTGAGTAGACGATATGCCACAGAGTATAGCTGGAGGTTTTTTTAGATGGTCAGCATAGAGCATCTGATTTAGGCCTGTGATTCTTTTAGTGAGGTATTTCTGTGGCCTTTCCAGCTGTTGCAGATGTCTTGTGTGGTACATACCAAACGAGGCATTGTACTCTATAATGGGTCTAATGTGGGATGAGTACAGTGGGACAATGACCTCCTGTCTTCTGGATGAAAAGCCCTTAGTGATGAGGTGTGCCACATAGAAGGATTTCCTGACTGTTGTGGCGATGTGGTTATCGAAGGTGAGACCACTGTCCACCTGTGTCCCTAAGTCTCTTATCACTTTTTCGGTGTTTAGTATACTGCCATCTATGTGGTAATTCATGGGTACATGTTTTTTCCCAAAGGGGATAACTATACAATCCTTGGTATTAAGCTTGAGCCCATGGCTCTGGCACCAAGCATCTGTTTCTGTAAGGCCCTTTTGTAGAATATCAACATCATTTGGGGATTCAATAATGGCTCCCAGTTTGCAGTCATCTGCAAACTTTGTTAGCCAGAGTCCCTTAGTGTTGGCCTGTACTTCAGATATGTAGATGCCAAACAACAGCGGTCCTAGGACTGAATCCTGAAATACTCCACTTGTCACTTGTCTGGAGCTGGATTTGGAGTCGGCTACAGTCTGGGTTCAGTCAGTAAGCCAGTTGGCAACCCATTGAGTGACGTAGGGATTTATGCACAGCTTAGTAAGTTTGTCAACGATTCCAAAGTGGGGGATGGTGTTGAAGGCCTTGTGGTGGTCTAGATAGGCTGTGTGGACCACCTTACCCTTTCCACAGCTCTGGAGACTGATTTGAAGAAGTCTTTCAGGTTCAGGAGACAAAACCAGTCCTTTATGAACCCAAACTGGGTGGGGTCCAGTGTTTGAAAGTTGCCAAAATCTTTGTTTATAAGTTCTATGATAATGCGTTCAATGCCCTTGCAGGTCAGGCTTGTCAGACTGATGGGACGGTAATTCCTGGGATCCAAGATTTATCCCCCTTTGTGGTGTGGGATAACTGTAGCTGTGCGCCACTCAGTGGGCATGAAGCCTGAGGTGAGGCTATGATTAATCATGACACTTAGATGAGGTGCCAGTTCATTTTGCAGTTCCTGTAGTACGCAGCCCGGGACGTCATCTGGTCCCATGGATGCTGTATTTTTAGCTTTGGAGAGTGCGGTTTCTACCTGTGTGGCCATGATTACTGGAATTTGGCAATCTTTTGGTCTTGAGAGTGGGCCATTTAGGGGGTGAGAGGGGGATGACGTTAGCACTAAATTGATCTGGTAGGCTATTGGCAATATCCTTGGGATCGTATATTTAATGCCATTCTGTTGTAGCTCAGAGCAGATCTGAGCATTCCCATTTAGATTCTTGACGTAACTATAGAATGCCTTGTGGTTGTCTTTGGAATCTTTGGCAATTTTATTTTTGTAACTAGCTTTGGAGGATTTTTTGAAGGATCTCAGCTTCTTACTGAGGCTGGTAAGGGAGTTTTTTGCATCCTGGGATTTTCCTCTTTTCTGCATCAGTTTCTTCCTTCTGTTGTATAGTTTGTTTATGGCAGGGGACCACCAGATTGGCTTCCTTTTTTTGAAGGAGACCGTCTTGGTTCTATTTGGGATGGCACGATTCATGCATGAGTGGATATGCTCGTACAGTGCCTTAGTGTAGGATTCAATAGTCGAACTTTCAGCTCCCGTCTGCATGGGTATTATAAAGTTTAACACTTCTGACTTGTGTAGCATGAAGTTGGCTTTGGAGAAGTTTTCTATGGAGGTTTCCTTACTGGGGGGTGGGAGTGGGATGTGGATGTCAAGGGTGATTAGCTTATAATCAGACCTGACCAAAGAGGGGGTGACCACTGGTGTGGAGCATCTATCTCCCATGTTGGTAATGACCAGGTCTAGGATATTGGAGCCTCTGGTGGGATGATGGATTAGTTGATCTGGGCATTGGAATTTATGAATTTCAAGAACCATTAGGAAAAGGTGTTGGTACCCGAGTAGTTTTCCCAGTTAATGGCAGGGTAGTTGAAATCACCCAGTATTAGGGTATTTGGTTGTATCTTAATATTTTCCAGTATGTTTAGAAAGGTGTAGTGAGAATCTTGGGGCATGGTGGGGGATCTGTAGCAAGCTACAATTTGGATTGCAGTCTTACCTAGTGTTAGTTGCATCTGGAGAATTTCAGATGCATTGTGTTGGGCAACTAGCCTGGAGGTGTGTATATCCTTGGTGAATATGGACACTCCTCCACCTTTAGTGTTTCAGTCTTGGTTCGGTAGCCGAAAAGTGTGGTCAGACTTGTACCCTGGTATTGCAGGGATGCTCTCTGGAGCCATGAACCAGGTCTCAGTTACTGCACAATAATCAACGTTCTCCATTTTTTGGAGTGCCTTGAGAGAGTGCATTTTGAGGTTTAGACTTCTAGCATTGAGTTGCATTACCTTCAGATTTTGTATGCTTGTATCTGTTATGGTGGTGGTTTTGTCCTTTGAACCTTGCCTAAAAAAAGGCACTATAGGGGTGGCAAAAGCTTTAGCCAGTAACCTGAATCCCAGGGGTGACAGGTGCAGACCATCTCTGGCAAAGCATCGAGATTGTCGATCATGTCATCCCAAGCAGACAAATACTGGATCCCCTTTGAATGACACCAGAAGCTTAGCCAATTGTTGAAGTCAATCATTTTGTCATTATACTGTGGTATAATTCTGGGTGAAGGCAGGATGCTACTCAGGGCTAGGGTCATACCTGCCTGGGCCACATGATCCGAGAGCTCTTCCATGTCTCTTTTCATGTAGTCCAGGGAGGTACGTCTCAAGTCATTCACTCCAACATGGACAATGACAGAGTCGTATTTGTACTTGTTGTGGAGTGACTTGAGTGCATGCATTATGTGGCAGATCCTGGCACCCGACAGGCAGCTGATTGTAATTTTCTCCTTGCTCAGCCTGGTGAGTGGGACATCAGTGCGCCTGACTATAGAGTCACCTATGACTAAAGTGTTGGGTAAGTTGTCTTGCCTTAGGGGCTGTTATTGGGTGGCACACTGGTGTTGTGAGCTATGTGTCACTTTGGTTGTGACTGGTGTTTGTTTGCATTTCAGCTTTGGAGGTCCTTGTTGCTTGGGCAGGTTAATGTTAAGGGCCTCCACATATGTGGGTTTGGTGTTTCTATGTGTGGGTGTTGTTTGTGTTGGTTTTGCAGGGCTATGTGTTGCTTGAGGTGTGGTGCAGGTGTTAATCTTCTCCTCTTGACTAGCACAATCTTGGCTGGAAAGAGCTTTGCTTCCAGTTTGGCTATGTAAGTGCATCTCTTGCAGGTTGTAGTGTTGGATGGTAGGAGGAGAGGGTTGTCTGTGTACATGAGGCAGTTACTGCATTACCCCAGTATACCCAGATTCACCAGGGGGACAGAAGAAATCACCGAAAGCTGACCCTTGGAGATGCCTGTTTACGTGCGTTTTTTTTATACAAGAGCTGTTTTCCCTTATCTTTGCAAGGTACTTTGCAATTATAGGCTGTTTAGTGCCTACGATTAATATCTCCTTATTAACAAGGAGAGTTGAGTGCTTGTATCAGTCTAAGGCTTTCTATTGCTTTCTAGCAGGTTCTAGAGCAAGTGCTAGTCACATGGATTCAGATTGTTGTGCTACTACTGAGAAACCAGCTAGTTCTAAGGGAAAATTTGAAGAGCAGACTTTCTGGAACCTGGAATAGTTTAACTGTAGCCCCACAGTGCTGCACGATGCAAAAAACATGCAAACACAGATGTTTTTAAGCAAGAAAGTAGAAAGGGATAGAAATCATCCCAAAATGGCTAATAAAATTACAATTACAAACTAACAAAGCCTGGGATCTGGACTATACTAGCTAGGAAAGGTGGCAAACAAGCAAAGAAGATAGTATATATATATATTTTTGAATAAAAAAGGCTAAACAATGCAATAATACAGAAATAAACACAGAAAAGGCTAATGCACTTGAGTGTGTAGCCCTAAACAGAAAATGCAACTATAACTCTACAAAATTAGCAATTAAAAACCTTTAAAATGAAGCAAGGCAAGTGCACAAATGAAAAACGATTTAAGAGGCAGTAATACAGTAGAATAAGTAGCTAGTCTAAATATACAGAAAAGTCTATAAATATATACAGAAAAGCAGCTAAAACAACACTAAAACAATTCAGATGCAGTCCCAACTAGAGCACTTGAGTTGTAGCAATATTAAGCCAAATACAGTTTTAATAAATGCACTAAAATATACTCTATATTTCCAAAATGTTTGAGAAGCACAGTTAGAACACAAGGAGATTCAGGCAATTTGTTTTTTTTTTTGTTTGTTTGTTTTTTAAGAAAGGGAGAAAGGAGGAACAGAAGGAAAGAAACTAAGTGGGTTGGCCTTCTTAGATGTTCTCTCTGTATTAGGTAGAATGAGCTAATGACACTAGACTGGGCGGATCAAATTTAGAGTAGGGGCGGGCAACTGCAAGGCCAGCAGGTATAAAGACAAGATGCCAATAGTGAGGAAGGGTGGAAAGCTATTTTAGGCAGACAACACTACAGAAATGTTTATCACAGCACAGCAGAAAACCAGCAGTGAGCCAATAGCTATGAAATACAGTACAAGTATGCAGTATACAATAAAATTGCTATAAATATCTAGAATAAGCAATAAATACTAAAAATAACCAAAAAAGACAGGGTACTTATTGCTATATATCACAGATCAGGTGCTCCTTCTCAGATAGCTCTTTGTGTAATGGCTGAAACACTCAAGTTAACTTCTTAAGTAACAGAAAGTTGAAACCAGAAACAACTTTAAAAAAAGTTCAAAAGAACCAATGAAGTGCTTTCTCCAAGCCGTAGACCTGGCAACCCAACTAGACAATGACCATAAACACTAAATTCTCACTGAAGTGGGGGATGGTCTTTGCTAACTAAGATGGCCTGGACAATGAGCTTAGAAAACAACCTCTAACAAACAACTAGGCCCACAACACATTTAGGAATATGGAGAATATTACAGCTGCTACCTCAACTATTTTAGGCAGAACACTCTACAGAAATGTTTATCACAAACACAATCAGGAATATGGAGAATATTACAGCTATGACCTAAATTATTTTAGGCAGAAAACACTACAGAAATGTTTATCACAGCACAGAAGAAAAACAGCAGTGAGCCAATAGCTATGAAATACAGTACAAGTATGCAGTATACAATAAATTTGCTATAGATATCTAGAATAAGCAATAAATACTAAAAATAAGCACAAAAACAGGCTACTTATTGCTGTATATCACAGATCAGGTGCTCCTCCTCGAATAGCTCGGCTACCTCCCGCAGGTACCTCAAAGCAATGGAACACTGAAACAAGAAGCACCTCAGAGTCATGAGAGAAAGAAGCACCTTTCAATACCTGTGATTCTTTCTGCTGAAGCATTTCCTCCATTAGCGGCAAGTGGATACCAATCTGTAGTTTTTATCCCTTGGTGACTCCCTTAGTTGGTGAGGTACCATACTTGCTGCATCTTTGACTAGGACTGGACTGTGTTCCTGTTGATCTGTACATAGGACTTTTTAACAAGCATAAGGATCTGTTACAGGCATATATTTATTCCATACCTTTAGAAAACATTTGATATTTGTACTTGTTCTTATGTATTATATGCTTCTTGACTATCATCCATGTTGTTTGCGTTTGTTTCTATATTTTTGGGTCATGGCTAATAAGGGTATTTGGACCAGCCCACCTACATGGTTACCAAACAGCAATTAAATGATGGGATAAGAAAGGAATTTTATAAGAATATGGAATACTTCACACTTTGCTGTGTGAAGATTGCAACAGTGATCTTATGACAGTGTGGCTGAAACTCTTTTTCCAAAGAGTATGTAATGCTAATCCAAAAGGGATATAAAGACAAGCTAGAGATAGGAAACAACATATATATTTTCTTCATAAATGCAGATGTAGCCATGGATGTGGGAGGTAGCCGATCTATCTGAGGAGGAGCACCTGATCTGTGATATATAGCAATAAGTAGCCTGTTTTTGTGCTTATTTTTAGTATTTGTTGCTTATTCTAGATATCTATAGCAATTTTATTGTATGTGGATGGGGAATAGGAAATACACCCCGGGGATCACTTCTGTGTCTCTGCTCAACAGTGGCACAGGAAAATAACTTTCTTGGGTGACGTAAGCCAGGGAACCTTGTTGGCTAGGCTTATGTAGGCCATTGGGCCGATAGCCTAGTACCTACCTATGAACTTCAGTATCTGCCATGTGTAACTCATTTGTTTGGACATTCCTGTTATGTTGTTTTTAATGCATGTCAATGTCAGCATTTTATATAATATATATATATATATATATATATATATATATATATATATATATATATATATATATATATATATATTTGATTATTTCATCTGCAATAGGACCTCACATTCCCTAAGATTACTGTACATACAGATGACCTAGTACTTACTTCTGCCCATAAATCAGTTCCATGTCATTCTACTGAAATGCAAAAATACTTCCTTTTTAGTTGGAATTGGCTAGCTAGAAAGAAACTCTCAGTCAGCACAAGCAAATCTACAGTCATGATCTTTGATAAAGCAAAACAACTTGTTAGAATATGACTCATCCTACACATTTAAGAAGTAATTCAGCCATCAAGTTGATTAGATGTAAATTAACAAACCTTTTGCAAAGGTCTTTCCAAAAATTAGCCACTGCATTGTGGCTAAGGTCGGGTGGCACGATGCCAGGATAATCCTATGGGCTAGGCTTGTAAAGGTTCCGGAGCCATTAGCCTAGTACACACCTATGAACCTATGAACCTATGTAAAAATTCTAGCAATTAAGGTTTGACGAGATTTAAGGCAAGGTTTCTCTGTTGACCAGTTTATGTCTTCTTGTTATTAGGTTTGGTTCAAAGGAAAATACATGCAATACATAATTTGCAAGAAAAACTGACAATGTTTGAATTTTCACCGATAACTGCATGTTGATAAAAACATGTGGAATTGGGTCATGCATGTTGTGGAATATATATCTGAAGAATGTAGGAGAATGTCTGGATTGGAATGTAAACAAACTAAAACAAATCACTTAAGGGTAGTAAAGCTGAAATGAAGATCTGTATGAAAGAAGGAGTGAAGTGTTTGCCAGTGATGGTATATGAAAAATAGGAAAATATAGTCAGGTTGAATTATGAAGTGCTATTAAATTAAGCAATCATTTTAGACAGCTGAATGTCTAAAGGGGGTATTTTAGTTGACAAAATTAATATTATAAAAATTATTTTTTCAATTGTAAAATATTTTGACATTTACCAGCAAATTAAAGTAACAAATGTGCATCAAAGCTTCATAAATTTCTCTGGGGTGCATTGTTTGCAGAATGGCTATGGAGAAGTACGATTGTCTAGCAAATTGGTGGAAAGTATTCTTGATTGTGGCTTATATGCTCTGGTGGCTTCAGCTGCCTTTTCTTTAAATAAAGACAGGCAGAAGCTAAGTCTTGAAGTAAAGAGCAAAGATATTTTAAAGAGGAGGCAATGTGTCATACAAAGAAATATTTATGGCAAGGGAGTTGGTAATAAAAAAAAATAACATTTTAGAACAATACTTCAAGGTGAGCTGTGGCAAAAGTAGATTTCACCTAAGTAAATATTCTTGTTGGGACATGGAATAATTCAGATGATAAAACTGAATGGAGATAAATAAACTACAAGGAGTGGTAGAGAATGGGAGTGCAAGCAATTAGAGATTTGCAAAATGTTGAAGTAGATGAATAGGGAGCTCTCCTTATAGGTCCATAGGTGCATAGGTGTTTAAGAGGCTAACAACCACAAGGGCCTTTTTTAAGCCTAGCCATGCATCCCAAATCTCTGACAACTTCTGATACCCTTGATAAGTGTAAGCATGGGCCTGGGAGATGAACCATTTTCAAGTTAACTGTTTGCTTTGGAACTGAATGGATACAAAGATAAATTCAAGTTTGGGGTCATGGGATAGTTATAATTTGAGCAAATAAAAACAGACTGTTAAAAGATTTTGGTTTGAGAAGAAGTAGTGGAATCATTGTGTAGTCACATGAACTACAGAATGAACTGGCACACCACCTAAGTACCATGTTCAATCATAGCCTCACCCCAGGCTTTGTGCCCACTGAAATGCGCACAGTGACGGTTAACCCACTTCACAAAGGGGGAGCCACCACGGACCCTGCCATTAGCTTGACGAGCCTGGTCTGCAAGGCCATGAAACATATCATCATGGAACTTATAAACAAAGATATTGGTAATCTCCAGACTCTGGACCCCACCCAGTTTGGGTCTGTGAAAGGCAGACCATGTCTCATAAACCTGATAGACTTCTTTGAAGCAGTCACCAAAGCAGTAGATGAGGGTAAGGTAGTTTACACAGCCTATCTAGATCTCGCCAAGGCTTTCAACACCATCCTCCACTCTGGAATTCTAGACAAACCCACTAAACTAGGTATAAATCCCTATGTCACAAGATGGGCTGCCAAGTGGCTCACTGACAGAACCCAAACTGTGAAAGTAGCAGACTCCAAATCTGACTTCAGACCAGTGACAAGTGGAGCACCACAGGGTTCAGTCCTGGGTCCTCTCCTGTTTGGTATCTACTTTTCTGAAGTACAGGCTAACACAGAAGGTCTTTGGCTAATGAAGTTTGCAGATGACTGCAAACTAGGGGGCATAATCAAAACTCCTAACAATGTGGACATCCTACAAAAGGGCCTCAGTGAGACAGATGCCTGGTGTCAAAGCAATGGCCGCAAGCTCAATGCCAAAAAGTGCATTGTCATCCCCTTTGGTAAAAACTCTGTACCCATGAACTACCACATAGGCGGTAGTCTACTTAACACTGAACGTGTGATAAGACACCTTGGGACACAGGTGGACAGTAGTCTCTTCTTTCATAATCACATTGCCACAGTAGTCAGGAAATCCTTCTATGTGGCACACCTCATCACAAAAGGTTTCTCATCCAGGAAAAAGTAGGTCATTGTTCCCCTCTAATCGTCACTTATTAGACCCATTATAGAGTACAATGGCCCTTTTGGTATGTCCCTCACAAGACATCTACAACAAATGGAAAGGCCTCAGAAATCCCTCACAAAGAAGATTATCAGCCTCAAACAGATGCCCTACACAGACCGTCTCAAAAAACTCCAGCTTTACTCCGTCGAATATCGCCTACTCAGAGGTGATCTCTGTCTAACATACAACGCTATGTCAAACCCAGAGCTGATGGACATGCTCCACTTAAAGAAATCCCAATCCCTCTGAGCTACATGCTCTAGGGACCTAAACCTTGTCACCACAACAAACAGAACATGCTGGAGGGATACATTCCTGTCCCAGAGACTTCCCATACTCTGGAACAAACTACCTATATATATCAAACAAAGCTCATAATTAGCACACTTCAAGAAAAATCTTGATAATTGGATGGGAAATAGGAAATTCACCCTGGGATCACTTCTATGGCTCTACTCGACAAGGGCACAGGAAAATTATTTTCTTGGGTGGTGAAAACAAGGGTACCTTTTTGGCTAGGCTTATAGAGGCCCTAGGGCCAATAGCCTAGTACCTACGTATGAACCTATGAATCTATAAATCTATGAACCTATACCATATGTAGGAGAAGAGAGGCTAGGCAGCGGAGGAGAAGAGCTAAAGGCAGGTGTACTCAATAAGAAGTTTATTTCTGAGAAATATGGTAGCTCAATCCAAAAGCATCTGAGCGGGAGGAACACATTGGAGAGGACTGCATTTACCTTAAGGATTCTGAGAAAAAACATTTAAAGGCTCAGTGTAGTTAAATGGATGCTGGTCATATTGAAATAATGTATGCATTTTACATAGCTAGTTTTGGTTGACTAAGCATATATCTACAGAACTGAAACTGGTAGTGGAAATGTTGGCACTGTAATGAGCCAAAGGATGGCATGGTCCGTACATTCTGGAGTTTCCCAAGAAAGATGGAAATTTGCAGAAATCTATTGTTTGTTGGTAATAACGTTTGGGAATAGACATCTGTACTATTAGGGGTAGGTTGATGGATGAGAAACACATGAAGAGAGGAAAATATGTAAATAATCCCAATGAAAATGTGAGTTTTGGGTCTTATTGGAAAAAGATACAATGGGAAAATTGTATGGCATGATATTTTGATTCAGAAAACCAACCTGAAAACATATATGTGGGTAATTGATTCTTATTTACACAGGGACTAGAAAAACAAAATAAAGCAGAAATGGGATACAATCAGGGATTTTTATATGGTAGAATAAGGAGATATTTTTGGGGGGAGACCAAGAAGTGTTCTTCACAAGAAGAATTAATATGGCATGTCCTAATGAAGATGGATTGGTGGGCATTTATTTTTCTGCACAGGACTAAGTTGTAAATATGTAATTTGGAAATTATAAATGCTATTCTCACTTGCATGTATTTCCTTGATAGATAAGGGAGTGTTCAGAAGAATCTACATGTTACATTTGAATGTGTGTATATATATATATATATATATATATATATATATATATATATATATATATATATATATATATATATTGTGTGTGTGTGTGTGTGTGTGTGTGTGTGTGTGTGTGTGTGTGTGCACACACACACACACACACACCACACACACACACACATATATATATATATATATATATATATATATATATATATATATATATATATATATATATATATATATATATATATGGGTTACCTTCACTTTCCCTAAAGCTCATTTGACTGACATTCATTTGACTGAGATCAAATGGCTGACACTTCACGTCCCCTAAAGTTCAATTCCCCTAAAACTCATTTCACTGACAGTACTGGCAGAATGTAGAACACTGTAAGGCAAGTAAAAGGAATATGTCCTTTCCCCACTGTTGTGCGACCCAGGAGTTAGTATATATATTTGGGGGGGAGGGCTGTGGGGGGTGTAGACCCCACCTAGTTTGGTTTTACTGAACAATATAAAACCAAAAGCGGAGAAAATAAAATCAAACTAGAAGGGGGGGCTACACCCCCACCCCCCCTAACTATATATACTAACTCCAGTATCTCACTACAGTGGGGAAAAGGACATATTCCTTTTACTTGCCTCACACTGCCAGTACTAATTGTCAGTGAAATGAGTTTTAGGGAGTTTCACTCAAATGAATGTCAGTCAAATAAGCTTTAAGGGAAGTGAAGAATCTCGAGATCATAAAGTCGAAAGCCCATAATAGCGGAACCCTCAGAAGTGTGAAATTCAAAATCTCGAAGTTTGGAGATGTTGAATTAAGAGTTCTGGTGTTGTGCTGTGTTAATGGATAGCTGGAGATTCAGGTAAGTGTTTATGTTCTAAGGGTTTTGGTTCAGGTCTTTAGTGTGTGTCAGTGGGTTTTGTTACTGTGATGTGTGTGTGCAAGGGGAATATAGCTTGTGTAGTGGTGTTTTCATGCGTTTGTCTGTGTAGTGCGACCTTGGAGTTAATATATTTAGTTAGGGGGAATGTGGGGGCACAGCCCCCCACATGGGGGGGGTGCATGAGGGCTTGCCCCCCTGCTTGTATGTAGGGTAGGTTTGTATGTTTGTGTGTGGGGAGGAAGGTGAACGTATGTGTATGTGTGTGGTGCATGGTTAGTATAGAAGTTGCGATTTTGAATTTCATGCTTTTGGGGTTTCGATGTTCTGGGAGTTAAGCTTAATGATCTCAAGAGTCTGAAATTTAATATTTCAGGATTTCAAGATTATATATATATATATATATATATATATATATATATATATATATATATCTATATACCTGAAAACATCAAAAGTGTGAAATGCCGACGAAGAGAACACCGACACTGGAAGACCAACAATGGAAATGATCGACAGTTCAAACTCCCGACGCTGAAAATGCCGACATGTGAAGTGAACGTGACTGTGTAAGTATGTGATAGTGACGGACGTTAGGGTTAGGGTGTGGGTAAGGTAAGTGTGCATTAGTTACGGACTTTAGGGTTAGGGTGTGGGTAAGGTAAGTGTATGATAGTGACACACTTTAGGGTTAGGGTGCGGGTAAGGTAAGTGTGTGATAGTAACGGGCTTTAGGTTTAGGGTGCAGGTAAGGTAAGTGTGTGATAGTGACGGACTTTAGGGTTAGGGTGCGGGGAAGGTAAATGTGCGAAAGTGACGGACCTTAGGGTTAGGGTTTGGGTTAAGGTTAGTGCATAGATACTTGTGTATGTAAGGTGTAGTGTAGGTTTGTAAGGTTTTTGGTGTGCTTGTGTTGTGTGTGTGTTTTTCAGAAAAGGGATTTGTTTTGTTTTGTTGACTGTTGGGATGGTGGTTTGTTGGGCATGTAAACTGTCGTGTTTTTGAACGGTCGGTTTTGTGGTGTCACTGTTCTCATTGTCGGTGTTTTAACGTGTCGATGTTTTCAGGTAGGTCCATATATATATATATATATATATATATATCGGTTGTGTTGTTCTGAAATGTTTTATTAAAAATATTCAACATAAATGAAATAAAATAAAATAAAATAAAAGGATATTAAAATAAATCGGAGTTGCAGAACTGAGCGAAAACAAGTTAAAACGCAAGTTATTTGACTACCAAGTCCTTTATTATAGAAGATTATAATCAAGATAAGCGCTTTCGCTATGTAGCTTCATCAAATCTTACATTCACTCTCAAATTCTACATCTTATATATACACAAATTCTTCTCAATTAATCAATCAACCTTGTTAATTAATGTAAATAGTAAATTTAAAACATGGTATTAAATTATTCATAATTAGATGCATGGACTCAAGTTGATATGATGTCCCTTTCCAGAGAATAAAAACGTTGTCTACAAACCGTCTATAGAATATCACGGTTTTTGAAAAAGTTGTGTGAATAATGTGTGCTCTTCCCAATATGCAAGGAACATATTGGCGTAGCTATTAGCACAAGACGTGCCCATAGCTACGCCATCTTTCTGTCTATAGACCTTATCCTTGAACATAAAAACGTTGTTTTCTAGAACTAGTTCCAGAAAATGAACAATTAAATCAATAAATACATTTGTATACCATGCAATTCTCAGGGGATAGGATTGAGTTTTTAGACCTCTATATAGAGAGGCTGCACAACAATTTAATCAATACAGGAGTTCATCGTAAGACCTGTCATTGTAATTCATTGCTTCTAAGATCTAGTATGCATCCCCCCTTTGTTTTTAGAAATATTGTGAAAGGACAAGCTATCAGAGCTTCTAGACTGAATTCTATGGACAAGGGTTTTCATACTGAGATAAATTATTTGAAGTATAGACTATTAACTAGAGGCTATAAAGCTGAAGAGATACATTCTAATATAGATGCAGTACACAGCTTACGCTCTACCACAGCTATGCCATATTTTGGACCTAGTAGTATTAGCTACATCCAGAAAGAGAATAAACGTGAATCATTCACCAAATTTTCTACCTTTTTTTCTTCTGACTATATAGAGATTAAGCAGATTCTAGACAAACACTGGGATATATTGCAGGTAGATGAAGACATTAAGCAGATAGTAGGAGAAACACCGAGGTTTCTCTTTAAGAATAAACACAATTTAAAAAGAATGTTATGCTATCCTAAATTTGATAGAAAATCCATGCACATTGGATGTACCAGACGTTGTGGTCATTGTAATTTCTGTTCTTACATAGATAGTAGTACAGAATTTTTTCACCCAGATCAACAGAAAGTTTTTAACATAAAAGCAGATGCTAATTGCATGACTCCTCATGTGATATACTTAGCTGTCTGCCAATTATGTTCATCTTTCTATGTTGGAAAGACAAATCGTCCATTCAGGGATAGGATAAGGGAACATATATATCACATGAGGAAAGGCACATTACATAATGCTCTTGCTAAGCATGTAGTGCTACATAATGAAAAACATAGATTTTTATTTAGGGTACTCAAAGTCATTACTCCAAATACTAGAGGAGGTGATATTAAGATATATACAGAGAGTAAGGAGACAGAATGGATAATTTTACTAAGATCAGATAGAGGGCTTGGTCTCAATGATAGAGCCTCAATAAAACCAAAATTGAGACAGCGTAGAAATATTAAATAAGATATGAACAGCCCCTATAAAATACACATTTTATTTATTTTATAAGGAAGTTGTTATACACACTATTATTGTATATATTATGTTCAAGAATTGTTAACTATATATGCATTGAGTCTATATTCTTCTATACTATGAATAATAAGATATCATATATATACATTATTATAATATACATATTCCTATATAAACATAGACATGAGATTTCATATGTATTCTTTATTTGGTTTGTATAAATCAAGTTTCATATAGGTGTAGATAGACATTTTCTATATATATATATATATATATATATATATATATATATATATATATATATATATATATATATATATTAATTGCACATATAGATATATATCTTTATAAATAGATATATACATACATATATATATATATACATTTTTTATAACTTTTTTATGTATTTTATATAAGTTATAATTAATTAATTGTATTTACATGATTTTAACTGTTCATAGCATATTTCATAGATTTTATCTACTAGGTTAGGTTTTACAATGTTTATCTGTTTCTTTAAATAATTACATTAATTAACAAGGCTGATTGATTAATTGAGAAGAATTTGTGTATATATAAGATGTAGAATTTGAGAGTGAATGTAAGATCTGATGAAGCGCTTATCTTGATTATAATCTTCTATAATAAAGGACTTGGTAGTCAAATAACTTTTAGCCAGTTGAACAGCAACCCTCGCTATTTACTTTACAAAATAAAAGGATAGCCTTAACACAGAGCAGTATTTGAAACTGAAAGGGATGTGATAAATAGGTGGGACATTTTCTTTCCCAGCTTGTGTGGCATCAACAGTAAGCAACACAAAGTAGGAAGAATACATATTCATAAATGCCCTTAATATATATCTATAAAGAATAAAGGATTCATATATTAAAGGAAGACGAGCTCTAAAAATGACAAAGAGGAACAGAGTTAAAATTAGTGCTGAAAGAAAGCCATCTGACCGCCTAATCAAGCAACTTTTCTGATTTTAATCTATCAAGTTTCAATCCCTTAAATGCACATCACACATCTTAACTGTCCCTATTTTGAAGGAACATACCTCTTTTCAGAGGTGATTTACCCCCTCTATATGACATACCAGTTTTGGAGATATTTCCCTATTTTCAGGTTTGACTTACACTGTCACACACATTTTTGAATTTCCCTCATCACTTTTGATTTTTGAAGCTGCCTAGTGCCCAGATACCCACCACACTACATAACCAGCATACTAGTGGCAATAATAATTTAAGCAAAGAGGGTACATATCTTTCTCCCTTTATCAGTAGCAAGAATAAATGACCTTTTGTGGTAGGTTTTGCAATGCAGGTCACTCAAGTCTACAGATTTTGCACTGTCTCTATGTTAATATGCTAATTAGATTAGATTTGTAGCTGGATGTATGCATGTTTCATTCGCCTCTCTACCTATTTTCAATGTCTGCAGGTTGAGAGGTGTGATTCACATCTATACTTATGAAATAATTCTTTGCTGGCAAAGGTCTTGTTATAGTTTAGTACCCAATAGCTTTGATGGTTTCAGCTAAAATACACATTGTTCCTCATTTATACTTAAAAGAAAAGTCTCACATATAGATGGAAGCATGTGTTGTTGACATTGTTATGCCCCGTGACTGGACTTGTTCCATTTACTTGACATACACCACAATAGTTATAGTCTGCCCTTTGCACAGAAAACAGGATTATGTGGGGAGACAGTCTTTAGGCAGCATTGTAGTGAAGCTGTTTATGAATAGCTGTACTTTCAAAACTATTCTGGTATATGTTGTTACAGAAGAAAGCAAAATCAATTGGACAGTGCTGCATTTTGCTGTTCAGAATGCTGACATTCATTGCTTATAGAGTGATTTGACTGATAGGTGCCTCCCAGGATGAGGAATAACCGACAAGGAAATAATTATAACTGCTAAATGAATCTTTGACTCTCTGTCTCTTGGTAGATTGTTTCAGAATGTCAGAATGCATCAAATTCCCACTGAGAAAAAAAACTAATGCATGAGAATATTCACTTTACCTTCAATAAATATTTTGAAAGGTAAAACTGATTCTTAATCTTTTTAAAGAAATTGAGGGGGATTCAGTAATCCTCCGTGTAAGACTAAACAAGTCTTACACGGAAACAGCAGTGTAACAGGAAGATGTCAGAGTGCCATGCATATTCATGAGGGCGCGCTGACTGAACTGGAAGGCTAACACGGAGCGTGTAAGAGTGCAGGGGGCGTATCGGACTGCCGAGCAGTCCAAATATCCACGCCCCTGCAACCATAGAAATGTGAAAATGACAAGTGCAATGAGCGAGTCCACTGAAATGTACACACATCCCCACATACTAAACCCCTTTGTAAATGTAAAATGTAAACCTTCAAATTATTTTTTTAAATTCACGATATAGCTGCCCGTAATTGCGCGTGTTTGCTCGGGTGTGCCCATTGCTTAGCTACAGTTAGCAATTTCGACATCGAAGAGCATAATAAGAAAAGTTCATGCAAATTAAGCCAAGTAGCAATAGTGTAGTGCTACAGCCTTTGCACAAAGAGGAGGCATTCCCAGTTCTAGTCCCACCACACCCCTTTCAGTTTTATGCCTTAAATAAGTGTATAAAACAATTCCTGACATATATGAATGAAATTTTAGTAAAAAGCATCGAAATGGCCTATGTATTAGTGAGCAAAA
Organism: Protopterus annectens; assembly: GCF_019279795.1. Lineage (NCBI taxonomy): Eukaryota > Metazoa > Chordata > Ceratodontiformes > Protopteridae > Protopterus > Protopterus annectens. Next base: position 20,839,173 of record NC_056736.1, read on the forward strand.
TGTATATATATAAATATAAGAAGGTGAGCAGCATTAAGGATATTGACATATTAAGCAACGACCAAACTAATAAACAAATATAGAAGAAAAGCCACCAGCTAGATAATTAAATATAATAACAAACAAAAAACAAACAAAGCTAAAAACAATTAAACTTAACAAAAAAACAAAAAAAAAAACGCCAAATAGAAACACTTAAAAAACCAAGACATATAATTGTCCATAGTTAAGCAGCATTGTACCCAGCGCAATATATTTGCCCATAGATAAGGAGTGCTTTACCTAGTGCAATATAGTTGCCCATAGCTGAGCAGCGCCTCACCTAGCGCAATATAGTTTCCCATAGCTAAGCAGCGCTTCACCTAGCACAAAATAGTTGCCCATAGCTAAGCAGCGCTTTACCTAGTACAATAGGTTTGCGTGGAGCTGTGCACCGTGCTAACCAGCGCACCGTCGGGCAACGTCAGGCAACGTGGAGCAACGTAGAGCAAAGTTGAGCAAAGTCACCTAAACACAGCCACACCCCCTAGCCTGTCTGGACAGTAGTAAAATAAAAAGCAATGACAAGGCTCGAACCCAGGACACTGTGCACCATAAACAAAGTACTGGACCACCAAGCCATGACAGCATAGCATAAACATGCACAGTCAACATACATATACTTATAAATGGAAGTTTAACCATTGCAAAGCAGGTCTGCTGTTAGCTGAGATTTTTCAAAAATGGCCTATCACAAATAAATGCGGGAAATGAGGCATATTTAAGCTCAATAGGTGGGAATACACTCCATAACTGGTTGTAGCTCCCATCTGCAGTCAGAATGGCCGGTGCTGGAGAGGGTTCTCGCTTTCGCAACGGTGGGGCATCGAGGAGTCAAAATACATGGTTTGGCTCCTTGTCCACCATCATGAATCAAGACTCCTGCAGGGCCAGTTCCAAGGGATGGAGTACAAAGCAGAGGCTTGGAACCGGTTAGCTCATGATCTCACCAGTGCCACAGGCATCCCTCGGACTGGTGAGCAGGTCCGTCACCACCATGCAGACCTGAAGAGGTGGAAGCAGGACCAACTGAACTGATGGATACAGGAGGCCCGTGACATGCAAGATGCCCCACTACTGAGTAGGTAGCCATGGAATGAAGTACATAAGAAATGCTATTGTAGTCTATATAATGGATAGGTATGTCTCAATATCCCTTCATTTACTTCACAGCTACAGGTGTCCGTGTGCAAATCAGCAAGCCTATGCAGAAAGGCTGCTAAGGCTGCGCCACCAGGCAGGTTAATAATTATTCTGCATGTATTATCATATAAAATAACTGAGAGAACCTGAAAAAGAGTGTTGTAACCCATTAATAAAGGTATAATAAGTCTGTAATAAAGTCTCTGCATGTATTGTAATAGAAAATAAGTGAGAGAGTGAGAAAAAGTGTTGTAACCCATTAATAAAGATATAAAAAGTCTGGAATAAAAGTATTCTGCATGCACCAAAATATGAAATGAATGAGAGAGCCACTACAAAAGTGTGTAATGTTATTAATAAAGGTATAATTCCTGGACTGTGTCCGTGTCACTTTCTTTGATATGTTGTTGTACCCTTGCAGTATGTAAATAGTACAGTTGTAATAAGTGCTGTCAATCCACACTTGTGTAGGTCCATATAAAGTGGATGAAGGGAATGCCAGTAGCTCTTAAGCATATATACAGTCCTCAACTGTTGGTTCATGGCTAGCATGTACAAGTTAATCTGGCACATGAGTAGCTTGTGATTGTGTACCCCACAAATGTCAGTGTTCTGCTAGAAGTGTAGGGGTCTGTAGAAATCTAGCTGATAATGTCACCTGAAGACAGCCAGATATGTAGATTTATGAATATAAATGAAATATAGAAATATGTAGCAGTAACATCTGCATCTTGAACAGTTTGTATGTCAGATACAGGTTAGGTATATAAACAACTATCAAAACCCATTTCACAATTTAATGGACACTGCCTAGTGTAATAATACATGTAGGGGATATATACCAGCAGTCAGTAGGAATGTAGAGTAAAGTTCAAAGTATATATAAGTTGTTAATGGAGTGAACTTTTTACACCCTACTTTATGGTCATAAATAATGCCATGCCACACCTAAATGGGTATGTGTAATCTGAAAACTTTGTTGGGACATATGTCCTATTGGTTTATAAATATCTGCATGCACTTTGATGCATGTGCCCTGTTCTCATACCTCAAACTTGGTGGCCTGTTGCCACCAATCAACCCTGCATGCCATTGGAATGTCCACTGTTGTTCTAAATATGCATGTGTTATGCTTGCTGTTCAACTGTTGGAATTCTTGTGTGTTGGGTTAATGGGAATACTACTGCATGTTGTTACAACTAATTTGGAATGCTGTTGTCTGTTACTAACCCATATTGTCATTAATTCCTGCTAAACATAGAACATATGGGAAGGCTGGTCCCAGTGGACCCTCCTCTCCCACCTCAGCTGGCGATGGCACCTGGCACCAGCATGTCCGGTGCCCAGCCGGGGACCTCCTCCTCTGGTGGCCCTGTGCCACCTTCGGGTGGAAGCGCTGCAGGGGATGGGGCACATCCCCCCCCTGCAAGCGTGACCAGAGGAGGGCCACCCATCACCCTCCGAATGGTCCCGGCTGTGGTACATAGGGAGATTGAGCGTACAGTCGCTGATCCTCTACACCAGCTCGAGGCAAGAGTGGTGCGACTCATGGGTGAGCCTGCCCCTCCTACATAGCCCCCAGCACAGCCACCCTCGGGTCTGTGAAGGTGCAGTGGTGACTGCCCATGGGTGGGGATCTCAGTTCCACTGTTACCATCTGTGGGCTCATGGGCTTGCGATTTCCAAACATCCTTCCCCGTCAATTGTGTTCACCCACCCCATGTGTCATATTCCGCCCTTGTATGCATCTTGTTTGCTTGTCTGTTTACCTCCCCAACCTACCTCCCACAACATACCTACTTCCCCTACCTCACATTCCACTCTCACCTGACAAAAAAAAAAGGGGGGGGGCAATCTGATCCCGCAAAAAAATTACGCCCCATACATAGCTGCCCATTTTACACAAATGTCCGCCGGACACAGACAATGAAATTCAATTGGCAGTACAACATTCTTTGTTGTCCTCACCCCTCTCTCAGGGGTGTAAGGTTTTAAAATTCCCTCCAAATTACAAGTATATGCACAGCTGTTGCTGTTAAAGAAATGGGCAGCTATGGACCTTCCCTACATCCGTCCTGCACATCCCGAGCTGTTTTCCCTACTGTCTTTCCCTCTTTGTGTCCCTTTTTCACCACTTTCCTATCTCCCCATTTTCTTTTCTTTCAAAGAAATGAGCACAGGGGTTAGCGGGTGTAAGCACTTTTAAGCAGTAATAAGCGGGTTTGAGCAAGTGTGCACATGTGTGTGCTTAGCTTAGTATTGCTAAGCGTCACGCAAACCCGCGCAAACCTGCTTACAACTGCTTAAAAGTGCCTTAGTCACCCTGCATATGAGGGGCCTTGTTCTGCTCAGTAGCAAAATAAAACACCACTGCCAGTCTTGAACCCCGGAAACACTAGACTGCATGACGTACCACTAGGCCACAGTAGATATACAGTAAGATGTTGCTGAAATATATATATATATATATCATGCATCAGAATGTGTGAAATAAAGGAGAGGTAGGAATGCCATAACACAAAACCTGTTCTGTGGAACTATACAAGCAGTTATTGTGGAATTGCATTACATGACTGTGATAACAGAACCATTCTAGCAGTAAATACTGTTACACCAGCACTTCACAACCCCCACACAGTTGAGTGAGTGAATAAATATTCACAGTATAACAGTTCATAAACAGCTCATGTGCCAAATGAATACATCTCAATAACTACTTTTGTATGGCAGTAAATTGTATAAGTAGAAAAGAAACTACATACTCCCATGTATCTTGTGTTAGCATATGTAGGGGTGAGTACAATTCTACACTGACAACTTTGTAGTGTAAGTGGCAACATTCAGGTCTGAGTACAGCAATTATATCACTGGCTACACACCAAGCTTCAGATATAAGAACTATACCAACCTTCTGGCTTACACAACAGTCTCCACAACAAACAAGCATGGTCCCCACTCTGGAAAGCTGAAAGGGCTACGCCTACCTGACATAGCAATTTATAGCATTGGGTTGCTATGACAGCGAGTACTGCAATTACCATACAGCAGGCTGCATGCAATTACCAAATGGTGGCCACCAATTGGTGCAGAGGCCATCACATGCACATGTACAGATACCTATAAAAGCATGCTGTACCTGCTGGCCACACATGCAATCATACCATTGCAGACAGTGAGAGAGAGAGAGAGAGAGACACAGAGACAGAGAGAGTGAGAGTGAGAGAGAGACTCACACCCCCACCCACACCAGTGGAAAAAAAAAATATACAAATAAAAAAAAATATTTAAACATAAAAAAAAAGTATTACATTCAGCCAAAGACACAGCTGACTGAAAAATATGAACGCATACAAAGGAAATGTATGTAACAGATATGTATTTATTGGCATGTAGTAGATTTATTTGAAGACTACTCTACATACTTTGAAACATCAATATGTGGCAGCAGTACGTATCTATGCACAGATGCCCTGCATAACTACTGCCATGGACATATCAGTGTGTAGCTGTGTGCAGTGGGACATAACTGTGATATATGTAGCTCAGCATTAAATGTCAAACATCTAAACCATGTTATCTGTGTTCTGCACAGTAGTTTGGACAATGTCTGTTAGGGCGAGTAGTGCATACAGCTATCTAACCATGGATGTGACAGAGTAACAAAGTCATGACAGTCATATCAGCTTAACATTGGCAACAGCTGTACCAGGCTAGTCTGGAAATTATGCATTTGCAACTATATATACACCCTCTAACATTACTGTGTGCTCACATGTGACACCTGTTCATGTTGCAGCAAGGCCCAGCAGGTCAGCTGTGAGGTCCATGGACTTACAACAGTGTGGAATATGTGTGTGTATGGCACACACATATGGAGAGAGCTGTCTGTGTTAGATATCTTAGCATCTTAGCATCTGTACATGTGCATAGAGCAAGGGACATACTGCAACTGTTTGTGAAGGGTGGACTTATATATGTTGTTGAAGGTTGTTATGTGCATACTCCAATGTAGGTTGCAGTGTGTGGCAAACAAGACAGCATACAGTGCTGGTATATGACATATGGTGGTTAAACGCTGTGGGTATGAATTGTCAGGTTTGCAGTGTTGCAGCCAGTGAGGCCTGCTAAAGCTACATGTGCTAAGAACACCTTCAATGCATTCTGCACAACACTGTGCAATATAAGTACATAATAGTATACCTCACAACCTTTGCATAATTGATATTCCCATCATGAAAGGCAGACCATGTATGTGCCTATTTGGATATCAATATGTACACCAATGTATGTTTATATTTACGTGTGTATATACATATGAATATATATATATATATATATATATATATATATATATATATATATATATATAGGCATATATATATATATATATATATATAGAGAGAGAGAGAGACAGGCTCATATGTACTGCGACAGATGGCCATTGACAAAGCCATGGGCTCAAGTTCAATGTTGAAACTGCGTTGGCATCCCTTCTGTAAATAACTCCGTACCCATGAAGTACCACATAGGTGGTAGTCCACCTAACACCAAAAGTGTTATAAGAGACCATGGGATACAGGTGGACTGTAGTCTCCCCTTCGATAATCTCAGTGACACACTAGTCATGTAATCCATCTGCCTGCCACACCTCATCACAAAAGGTGTGTCATCCAGGGAAATATAGGTTAGTGTTCCCCCTAATCATCACACATAAAGCCCATTATAGAGTATAATGCCCCATGTGGTATGTACCTCACAAGACATCCAGAGCATCTTGAAATGACAAAGACATACCTCACTAAGAGTAATACCAGACTCAAACAGATGCCCTATGCAGACCATCTCACAAACCCACAACTACACCATGTCACATACCGCCTACCCAGAAGTGACCTCTGCCTAACATTCTAAGCTATGTGAAAACCAGAGCTGTTGGACATGCTGCACGTAAACAGATCACATTCTCTATGTGCTACATGCTCTAGGGACCCAAACCATCTGACCACAATAAACAGCACATGCTGGAGGGGTAGATTCCCAACTCAGAGACATACCATACCCTGGAACATATATATGACATATGTGCTGGTATATGACATATGGTGGTTAAACGCTGTGGGTATGAATTGTCAGGTTTGCAGTGTTGCAGCCAGTGAGGCCTGCTAAAGCTACATGTGCTAAGAACACCTTCAATGCATTCTGCACAACACTGTGCAATATAAGTACATAATAGTATACCTCGCAACCTTTGCATAATTGATATTCCCACCATGAAAGGCAGACCGTATATGTGCCTATTTGCATATCAATATGTACACCAATGTATGTTTATATTTACGTGTTTATATATACATATGATTATATATATATAATATATAATATATATATATATATATATATATATATATATATATATATATATATATATAGACATATATATATATATATATATATATAGAGAGAGAGAGAGAGAGAGACAGGCTCATATGTACTGCGACAGATGGCCGTTGACAAAGCCATGGGCTCAAGTTCAATGTTGAAACTGCATTGGCATTCCTTCTGTAAATAACTCTATACCCATGAAGTACCACATAGGTGGTAGTCCACCTAACACCAAAAGTGTTATAAGAGACCATGGGATACAGGTGGACTGTAGTCTCCCCTTTGATAATCACAGTGACACACTAGTCATGTAATCCATCTGCCTGCCACACCTCATCACAAATGGTGTGTCATCCAGGGAAATATAGGTTAGTGTTCCCCCTAATCATCACACATAAAGCCCATTATAGAGTATAATGCCCTATGTGGTATGTACCTCACAAGACATCCAGAGCATCTTGAAATGACAAAGACATACCTCACTAAGAGTAATACCAGACTCAAACAGATGCCCTATGCAGACCATCTCACAAACCCACAAATACACCATGTCACATACCGCCTACCCAGAAGTGACCTCTGCCTAACATTCTAAGCTATGTGAAAACCAGAGCTGTTGGACATGCTGCACGTAAACAGATCACATTCTCTATGTGCTACATGCTCTAGGGACCCAAACCATCTGACCACAATAAACAGCACATGCTGGAGGGGTAGATTCCCAACTCAGAGACATACCATACCCTGGAACAAACCAACTATCCATAGCAAACAAAGCTCCTAATTAGCGGTTGTAATAAATAATTGTGACGATTGTATGGGAGATAGTGAATACACCCAGCCATTCACCTCTGTGTGTCTGCTTGACAGGGCCACATGAAATGCAATGGCCTGTGTGTCAAAGGCTAGAGTAGCGTATGGCTAGGCTTCTATAGGCCCTAGGGCCAATAGCCTCATACCTACCTATGAAGTGATACACACCCACATGTACCTTTTTCAAGGATTGCTATGTGAGTTTGACTGAGTGTGATGGTGAATGTGTTGGTGACTGTATCAATGTTTGGTTTATGTGTGATAGCTTAGTGGGAAACTGTTTCTGTCATGGTATCATGTGTCCTAGCTGTGATCCCAGCAAAAGATGTGCATACAATTGCTAGGCTGAAAAAGCAGTATGACATACGATCTGACATAGTCCCTTGTTGTCGACTGGGGTGCCCATTGTAGGCCAAAGCAGTACATGCATGCGTATTGAGTGGTACTGCTGGTGAATCCAACCCTTGTATGAACTGTAGTACTACATGAGGCTGTATGCCTAAACAGCACAGTATGGTGTATGTCCACATTGATTGGAACCACAGTTCCGTGTGTTCCCTGTAGTCATCACAGATTACATACCTAAGGCATACGGTCTCGTAACTACTGACACACAGTACTGTAAGGTACACAGGTAAAGGTCACCTGTGTTGCCATACCTATGTATCTAGTATGCATGTGTGATGTGTGTGTGTGTATGCCTGTACCATGGCCTCGGTCATATGTGCGTTACAGGATATAGGTGCGTATCTAGCGAAATGTATAGAGTAGTACAGCAGTATGCCACCTATACACACGAATGTGCACATATGTTAGGCAGGGTTCTGCCATCAACGACTAGTGTGTAATACCAGTGATACTGTCACTGAACTTTGCAATCATTGCAATGGATTATGCCTGTCATGATGCATTAGCATAATATATACCTCCTGTGTCCACGTTGTGCATTGTGTCGCATACAGTGTGCCATGTACCGGTGTATAGTATGACATACTGTTGTAAGTTTGTTGCTGTGCAAAACGTGGTTTGACATATAGAGTGTGCCAGGCACTGTCAGGCAGTTGTGGTTTGAGTACTGACATGTGGTGTTGACAGTGCATATCCTCTGACAGCCAATAGGTTGCTATATATGGCAGTTAATTGATATCTGTACATTAGACATATACGTGTGCCTTATGACTTGCTCACACATATTGTTTCATTGTCTTCCAGGGCTATGTCCCACCATCATAATCCCGCCTATAGCACGGCAGAGGAAGAGGTAATAACAACAAGTCTGCTGCAGCAGTATGCCCTGCTGTTCTCTAGAACCAGCCAGGACCAGCATGAGCGGACTGCGCTGTGGCAAGAGCTTGTCCGTCGGGTAAATGACATAGGCATGCATAACCGGATATATGAGCAGGTACACCATCACTGCAGTGATTTAATTAGACATGTCCGGCAGTGTGCGTCTGATATCCGCAGTCAGCAGCTTGCCGCAGGTGGGGGTGGGTAGCCATCCATCCCCCCTCTCACCAGAGTGGAGGAGCTGCTCCTGAGCCCGGTGGCTCCTGGACAACATCAACCCCAACAACTGACATGTGTCATCATGGAGTCCGGAGTCACCCAGCAAGCTGACACGAAGCGTGCAGGTAACATGGCATAGCTGTAGACTACTGTTACCTCAATTGTTAGAGCATGCTTATGTGAGATGTGTATTGTGTAGTTAGACGATGTGGTGCCTAGTGTTGTGCAATGGTAACAATTATGAATACAATCAGTAGGCCTGTGACTGTCAACCGTTGTACCACTGAAAGAATGCAAACACACAATAGCAATGCCAAAGTTGTTGCCACTGACAAAGTGTCTCATATCCTTGTAGGTCCCTCTGGTGTGACAGCAAGGCAGCCGACCCATGCTGGTGAGTGTGTTCTACCTTTAATACTGCTAATGAAATGTGCATGTCATAGGTGAGGTGTAGGCCATGTACACATAACACACATATACATAATGCATGCTCTGCATGTTTGCTGTGAGACTATGCACATTCCAGTAACGTGGGTTGCTGCCTTAAACACATGCAATACACAGAGCATTCCACATAATTGTGGCAACAGTGATGTGGACACTGGATAGGCTGAGTCGATACACATGCACACAACATACACAACACTGGCATATGCAGTACACGTTAACATGCTACACATGACGTATTCATACACCCGCTGTAAGGTCACACTACAGTATCCCACACTCCATCCACACAGCACATATTATATACTTGAGGGGTAGATGCCTCACATGTGGCTGTGCGACACTCTTTGACACATTACACATTAATGGTAGGCAATGCCCCCTGTTGTGCACCTTACAAACCCATGTAATGTCTGGCTGTGAAATGGTGACTGTAGCCATGGTACTGCAGTTCTGGTACAGCATGGTATGTGCCTTTGTGGCACACATTAGTAGCCTTGAGTGACCACATGATGCTGCTCGATGATGGCTCATGGTAGTACACCCCATCCAGTTACAGTGAACACAGTACTACACATAGCATTACCTGCTATGCACCTCAGTGTTGTGTGTGTGCAAACATAGTCACCTATACTGTTTTTCAGAATGTTGAAAACTGGTTTATGCAACACTGCCTCCTCCTAAATCCTAAAAAACAAAACTACTGCTTTTTACTCCTACTCATAAATCACTCATTCCTTTCTTCTCTATAACCTCTAACAATGGTACCAACATTAACCCAGAGACTACAACCTGCCTACTAGGTGTAACTATTGATAATCGTCTCAACTATGATGAACACATAAACTCCACTATAAAGTCTGTTAACAGAAAACTTGGCACCCTCTATAGAATAAAACCCTTCCTCACCCCTTCTGCAAGGAAAACAATTGCTCAGACCCACCTCATTTCCACGCTTTTCTATGCCTCTGTTCTATATACCAACCTATCCAAAAACAACCTCTCTAAACTCTCCACCTGTTATAATAGCATAGCTAGATTCATCACAAATTCCCCCTTTAAAACTCACCACTGCCTTAACCTCAAACAACTTGGATGGCTAGATCTGCAAAACCATATACTCTTTCAACAATTACTTATTACGCAAAAGATCCTATACCACCCTAACAACACCCCTATCCTGACTAATCTAATTACACCATATACTAATCTAGCTACACTACGCTCTACTAACAAGCTTCTAGTTTTCTCAAATAAAGCTAACAACAAAGCCGGGGATTCATTTTTCTCAAACACTGCAGGAAAAGTCTGGAATCAGCTTCCTGCTGAATTATCTACCATCGCTTCTACTTATCTTTTTAAAAAACATCTTAAAGAACATCTGAAAACTCACTGGCTTTGTCCATGTACTAACCCAGACTGACATCTTATTTTCACTTTCTATTCTTAACCGTATCCCTACTCCTGTAACCTTTGCCTCCAAATCTAATTACAACTCCTACTCAGTAATATGAGAACAACATATATATTATTTCCCTTATCTAAAACTTGCTCATACCTTCTAGTGTGATTTGTAGAATTGTTTAGTTTAATTTTTGTAGAATTGTTTAGTTTAGTTTTTACTAAAATTATTTAATATACAAATTTATTATTACAACTGTTCACTAGACCAATACTACCTCTGTATTGTGATTCTTACTGGTTTTCTACAGTGTTAACTTTATCATTATTCGTGTTTGGAGCTTTTCTCCCCGGGCCTCTACTGAAAATGGACATATATCCAGCTAGACTAGCCCGGTCAACAAATGTAAAATAAAAAATAAAAAATAAAAATAAAAAATAATATACACAATATGCATAGCATTCACCATTTGTAGAACGTGACACATATATGTCTTGTAATGCTATTGAGTGTAGAGGTCACATGACACACAGTGTGTCTGTGTGATGTTGAATGTTGCAGTTGTGTTGTGGCATGCCATGTCATGTCTGGCACTGGCATGTCCACAATATGTCCTACACTCACCATAACCACTGTACAATGTCCATGTTGAGCAATGGTATTCCAACAGGTAAACATGCACCACACATCCTGTGTGTATACATAGCATGCATGTGCTAATCCTGTGCCCACTATTATCTGCTGAAGACACAGATGCTCTCATCACAAATGGATATCTATGTGACACACAGATACACATCCAGCCATGGTATGTATACCTGTGAGGGATGATGCATGGAACATTGCAGAGCTGATAATACTTGCACAGCACTGTCATGTCCATGTACACAGTGCGTTCCAGGGTGAGGCCAATCAATGAACAACATCACACATGCATCAAAGACATGTATAGTGTTATTGGCAAGGGCTGACAACACCCGCACTGCATGCTGTTGGGAAACACACGTCCTGCATGCTGACATGTGTGATACAACTGTTTTCCTAGTGATACTGTACCTCACCATCACCCACTATTGAGTATGTTCTGGATTGCTGGTGGTGTGTTTGTGTGTGTGTGTGTGTGTGTGTGTGTGTGTGTGTGTGTGTGTGTGTGTGTGTGTGTGTGTGTGTTTTAGTGCATTTGTGTACATGTGTTCATGTGTTCATGTGTGCATGTGTGCATGTGTTCATGTGTGCATGTGTGCATGTGTGCATGTGTTCATGTGTGCATGTGTGCATGTGTTCATGTGTGCATGTGTTCATGTGTGCATGTGTGCATGTGTTCATGTGTGCATGTGTGCATGCATGCATGTGTTCATGTGTGCATGTGTGCATGTGTTCATGTGTGCATGTGTGCATGTGTTCATGTGTGCATGTGTGCATGTGTACATGTGTACATGTGTGCATGTGTACATTTGTACATGTGTACATGTGTTTGCGTGTGCATGTGGGCCGACATCATGTACAGGTCATAAAGTGTGTTTTCGTCTTCCTCTCACAGGTGCTGACCTTGTGCTGGTTCACTGCAGCAGGGGAACTGATGTCACTGAGAAAAACAGTGATACTGTGTTACGGCACAGACATGTTTGCCAGGGTCTGTCGTTAGACCACCTATCAACAGTACACAGCTGTCGACCCCATCCATGCATACAGTCATACTGCCAATACATCTATCACCAATGCCCATAGCTGAGGGACAGCGTACAGTTGGCATTGGCCAGGACAGGTGGTATCCATGGCACATGCATCCCAACACAGCAGCCATACCCAGATGTCTGGAAGGGTACCACACAGGCAGATGTCCAGGGGTTCTCGTAGGAGCAGTGCTGCTCATCATGCCACTGGCAGACGTGCCACTGGTCTGACAATGTCACGCATGTTCCAGGCTGTCATGGAGGCACAGGCACATATGGAACGGTACACTAGACAGGGACTAAGGGCACAGAGGGCACATAACACCGCCATCATTGACAGTATCCGTGACCTAGCAGGTGCCATCCGTCATTACACTGAGGTCACTGATAGACGTTGGGGAGAGACATTAGATATCCTCCGCAATGTCATGTCCATGTGTCAGGACAGTGCGGGATGGTTGAGTCGTTGACGTGGATGGACGCCAGCAACAGCAGCAGCTGGCAGTCACCACGGATGTCCCCCAAGCCACAGCCGCTCCCGTAGTGCCAGTACCAGCCCCAGCATTATTGAGGTCGGGCTGTCCATTGAACGTCCTAGAAGACCACGTGCACGTGGCTCTGAACAGTCCCAGTAGGGACCTGTGTCCAGTGTACATCCATCGACCTCTAGGGATAGTACCCAGTCTGGCTTAGTACCTGATAGTGTCAGTAGCACCCCTGCCAGGCACAGGTACCGTATCCATGGCCAGAGACAGTGATCTGTGAAGCCTCACAGGTACAGTCTGTGGTTGTCCCACAAATACCCATATATGGCAGCCACATGGTGGAACTGTGTGCATGCAGACACACGCACCTACTCCAGACACCTAGGGCTAACACATACCCACACACATTACATTAACATTGCCCCATTCCAGTATTCTTGCCCCTCACACACACACATACATGTCGATTGGATGGCTCACAGTAGGCCTCTGGCAAACCAACAACACACCCTGTGCATATGATGAAACCTGTGCCGCCTCCTGTCAGGAACAGGCTACAATGGTGCTGATGCACAGGGTGTCTTTATAGCAGTATAGCAATGTTAGCATGTTGTCAGCAGTACAGTGTAATGATATGCTTGAAGGTGTAGCTGAGCAGGCATGATGCATTCATGCTATGATTGTCATTGTAGTGTTGTTTACACCAGTGTTGTTTCCAATTGTGTATTGTCCGGCCACATGACACTTGGCTGATGTGTGCAGTATTGGCAGCATGTGTTAGAGAGTGGACAGTATGTGTGGGATGTGTGTAGCACAGATTTGCAGGTGTACAGTTGTGAACATAGTGGAGGTGCACTGTCTGCATGTACGTGCATAGTGGACACATGGCCAGGGCGCCATGCCCTGTATTACACAGTAACACTCCATAGTTTCTATTGGTGGGCAGTATGCATTGTACTACACACATTCCGGAACCTGACTACACATGTGTGTATGACATGGTTTGATACTATGCTGTGGGTGATACTGTTACTATCTGTCATTGTTTTGCATTCTGGTAGTATACATAACTTCCATAGCCTGACCATAACCAACCGTTAGATGATGTCTTGACAACCAACACACAGATGTAGGACACACAGCAACTGTTGGATCCTTCAGGTACTATACTATGCCAGTAACCACTGGTATTCACCTACACCTATTACTGACACCACTCAGGTTTGGCATGTACCTCTCTTAGATGCAAGCAGTCACAGTAGGGATATGTCTGTCCACGTCTTGTCATGCGTACTGCAGCCTATAATGCATTATCCAGATGACACACACATCCTGCACAAGGGTATCATATAGACAGATGCCTGGTGTCAAACCCATGCTGGAAAGCTATAAGCCAAACTAAGCATAGTCATCCATCTTTACGAAACACATTATCCCCACAGTACCACATAGGTAGTAGCCAACAACATGATGAACAGGTACCGATGTGTACATGCAACCAAGTGTTACATCATCTGTCCTTTGTTAATCACATTTCCAAAGGTATTTTTATATCCCTCGGTGGATCACATAAGCAATAAGGGGTCTGCATGCATATCCACAAAGGTTGTTCAACACCTGTTATAAATAGTCCTCATTGACAGACATTGCTGCGTTTGAACAGGTCTGGCATATACCCCGGTCATAGACCCTCACACACACATTCCAATAGGAACAGTAATGACTTTGTGTGACACAGATGACCTAGGCCAGGGATCACTGCAGTGGCTGGCCTTGTCACAAGCATACAGATGTGACCTAAGGTCTGGGAAGCAGCAGCACAGTACGGCAAGGATCACAGCTGTGTTCTTGGAGAAAGCAGGGTTCCCACACATGCAATCATTGAGAGTACATGTTCGTATATGTGTTTGCCACACAGCAAGCTCACATGTGCAATGCATACTGATATGTCATACAGTAGTAAAAGTAAAACCCACAACACATTGACCAACATTGTCACACACATACAGCACACACACTCAGCAAGTGCACGATTCAAATCCCTACCTAACTACTTCATGATACTAGAGGAGTACGCATTAACATGACGTGCTAGACACATTACTGGCAGTTCTCTTTTCCACAGGTATATTTGTAGGATGGTGACATCATCAGACTTGACAAAAGTTAGTTTACCACTTTGGAGGTGTTTCACTAGTCTCCTAAAAGGTTGCGCCTTCCCAAGGAGACCACACACAAACACACAGTTGTCCAGTGCAGGATTCAAACCCCAACCTAACTACTTCATGATACTAGAGAAGTACACATTAACACAACGCGCTATATACATTACTGGCAGTTCTCTTTTCCACAGGTATATTTGTGGGATGGTGACATCATCAGACTTGACAAAAGTTAGTTTACCATTTTGGAGGTGTTTCACTAGTCTCCTAAAAAGTTGCACCTTCCTAAGGAGACCACACACAAACACACACACACACACAGTTGTCCAGTGCAGGATTCAAACCCCTACCTAACTATTTCATGATACTACAGGAGTACGCATTAACACAATGCGCTATATACATTACTGGTCATTATCCTTTCCACAGGTATATTTGTAGGATGGTGACATCATCAAACTATACGAAGTGGGTTACATTAGGTGACATTAGATGGGCTACATTGAAGGAATGTCTAAACACTTTGGCCATGTGATCATCAAAGGTGAGTTTACTATCTACCTGTGTCCCCAGGGACATAATGACTTTCTCCATAGATGCTGGATTACCACCTATGTGGTCATTTGTGTGCACGTTGTTTCACCCAAAGGGGATGACTATGCAATCTTTGCCATTCAGCTTGAGGGCATTGTTTTGACACCAGGTATCTGTCTCTGTAAAACACATCTGGAGGATATCTGTGTCAGCTGTACAGTCGATTATGGACCACAGTTACCATTCATCTGCAAACCTGTTCAGTCATACACCTGCCTTGCTTCCCTGTACCTCTGAGCAGTATCTACTGAACATGTGGGGTCTCAGGACCAAGACCTGTGTTTTGCCATGTGTGACTGGCTTGGAGTTGGGCATGGTACCCGCAACTATGAACATGTGTGTTTGATCTGTGAGCCACTTGGCCACCCATCCTGTGACATAACTGTTAATGTTCAAGCTGATACACTTGTCCATAATGACAGAGTGGGTAATGGTGTAGTAAGCCCTTAGTGAGGTCCAGGTGGGCTGTGTGGACTACTTTCACCTCCATCTATGTTCATGGTAACTGTTTTAAATAACTTATCTAGGTTGGGGAGCCAGGCTGTGCCTTTGACAAGGCAAAGTTGTGTAGAGTCCAGTGTCTGGAGATCTACAATGTCTCAGTGTCTGGATTCCATGACAATTGGCTCAATAGCTCTGTATACCTGGCTGAGTAGAGATATTGGCCAATGGTTGCCAGGTTCTGTTTTAGCACACCCTTTGTGGTGCTGGATGACTGTTAGTGTATGCCATTCTTTGGATACATAGCCTGTGGTACGGTTGAGTCTGGACAGTGAATGTAGGTGAGTGTGTAGCTACTTATGGGCCTAGTGTAAGACACAGCCTGGGACAACATACAGTCACATTGATGCTATGTTCTTAGTTTTGGTGAGGGCTGTCTTTACCTGCATGTCCATGACGTCTGGGTCTCTGCATCCTTCTGTGATGGACACAGGCCCTTTTGGAGGTGATGGGGGGGTGTTTACACTGAACTTGTCCCCCTGGATGTGGGCAATGAATGTTGGTTTGATGTATTTCATTCCTTTTTTCAGTAGCTGACAGCATATTTGGTAGTTGACGCCTACATTTCTGGTATAGCGACCGAAGGCTTTGCAGTTGTTATTCTTACATTCCTTGGCTATTTGTCTTTCAAAAATAGCCTAGGATTATTTTATGAGTGGTCACTGTTTCTTCCTGATAATGATCAGTGATGCCTTTCCTTTCGTGAAGTTGGATCTATCATGTGTTCATTTCCTCCTTCTCTTGTCTAGCTTATTCATGGACAACATACACCTGCGTGTTGTCGTATTTTTGGGGGAGTGCATCCTGGTTTTATTTGTAATGTCTCATTCCATGCATCCCTGTAGATGCTCATAGGATGCACTTGTGAATGTTTCTGCAGATTGCATACCATTAGCCTATAGCAAGAGGTGTTTGAAACTTTCCACTGTGCTCTGAGGAAGTGTGCAGTTTGCTTTTGCAAATGTCTTCACAGTGGTTTCATTGATTTGGTGTGGGTGCGGGATGTGGATGTCCAGTGTGATTACTTCCTGAACTGATATTCACAGAGAGGGGTTTATCTCTGTTGTGGAACACTGGTACCCCATGTTGGTGATAATCATGTCCAGTATATTGTCACCTGTAGTGGCCGTGCTGACCAGCTGTTCCAGGGTGTTAGAGTTTCTTAACTGTAGGACACATTGGGCATAGGATGTTGTATAAGAGTAATTCACACACTCAATGTTTGGGTAGTTGTAATCTCCTCATATAATGGTGTTTGATAGGACCTTTATATTTGTCATTGTTCTCCGGAATACTGAGTGGGGTTCCTGAGACAAGGTACGTGATCTGTAGCAGGCTACAATCTTATGGGCAGCTTTGCCCAATCTTAGTTGCACTTGCATGGTCTCCATGGCCTCATGCTGTGCCAGTAACCTGAAGGTGTGGATATCCATAAGGTAAATGGCTACACCCCTTCCTTTTGTAATTAACTCGTGGTATTGGGTCCAAAGGTCAGAGTGATTGTGAGTGTTTTACGTGGATCATATCCAGCAGATCTATGTTTGACATAGCTTTGTATGTTAGGCAGTGAACACCTCTGATTTGGCGATATGTGAGGGAGTATGGATGGAGCATTTTGCGATGGTCTGTGTATGGCATGTATTTCAGGACACTAATGCTCTTTGTGAGGTATTGCTGCTGGCTTTCCAATTGTTGTAGTTGTCTTGTGAGGTACACAGCAACAGTGGTGTTGTACTCCTTTATAGTTCTAGTGAGTGGTGAGTAGAAGGGAACACTGTCCTCTTTTATTCTGCATGAGACACATTTTCTGATGAGGTGTACCACATAAGAGTGTTTTATGACTACTGTGAGAATTTGCTTATCACAGTTGTATCCACTGTCCACCTGTGACCCAGGGTCTCTTGTCACACTTACAGTGTGAGGTATACTACCAGCTATGTTGTAGTTCTTGGCTACAGGGATTTTAACAAAGGTGATGATAATGCACCTTTTGGCATTGAACTACAGCCCATGGCTTGAACAACAGCCATCTGTCTCAGTGAGGCCCTTTTGTAGGATGTCCACATCTTTAGTGTTTACAATGATGGCTCCTAGTTTGCAGTCCTCTGGAAACTTCAGTAGCCACAGACCTTCAAGGAAGTGGATACCTCACAGCCTGGGAAGTTATCTTGTCCCATGGCTGCTGTAATACTGGATTCGGAGAGTGTTTTTTGCCTGTGCAGATGTGATGACAGTAAATTTGCAGTCTTCCATTATAGACATGTGCGCTTTCATGGGTGAGAGGGGGGTAAAGTTAACAATGATCCTATCTGCCAGGATGTTGCCAATATCAGTTGGCTCTGTACATTTAGTGCCATTCAGCTGTAACTCACAACAGATCTGAGTGTAACCATGACTTGGACCTGTCTGTTGGGCAGACATCTCCTGTGTAGACAGTATGCAACAGAGTACAGCTTGGGTTACATTCATTCTTGTTGCATGGGGCAACTATTTGAGGCCAGTAATCCTCTTGTTAAGGTACTTCATTGGTCTTTCTATCTGATGAATGTGCCTAGTCAGATTCATCGCAAGTGTGTTGTGGTACTCTCTGACAAGTCTGAAGACTGCTGAGTAGTGGCAACCTCCTTTGACCTACATGCACAGAGCTTGGCAGTTTGTGTGAACACATAGCAGGACTTTCTGACTAGTTTGTGAATGTGTTTCTGGAAGTAGTGATGACTATACACGTTTGTCCATAGATCCCTTATTATCACATCCGTATTTAGCCTAAGTGTGTGAGCATGCCCAGTATGACATTTCAGTATCTTCCCACCTGACATTTGCTTCGTTTCTTTAAGTGTATGAGCATGCCCAGTATGACCTTTCAGTGTGATGCTGCATGAAAACCACTACATTTGTTGCAGTGTGTGAGCATGCACAGTATACACATTTCTACTATATGTGTATGGTAAATCAAGGTGTATTTTTACAGCAGGGCTCACCTTTGTATCATAGATCTGCAGGGATCACGCTGTGCCTACAGGGCTTCCATGACTCACTTTGCATAGACTTATGAACATTTCTACATACAGAGGGGACAGCTATTCTTTGTATATTTCTACCCGTGGGTACAGCGGATTGTTACTGTGCGTGTACATAGGATATGGGTTTCACCTGACACTTATACACATTTGCTGTGCCTACACTGCTATGTACAGGACACCATTACAGTCTGTACTGTTGCCTATCGTACTGGCTTGAGGCATACTACTGTACTACAGATCTTAGCATCCATTGTCACATATATAAGCTTGCGACTTCAAAGCCTACACAACCCACATCACAACGCCTGGCCTGATGTACTCTGTCTGCATAGGTGTGTGGGTGAGGTTACCCATTTGCCTCATTAGGGGCATGATACAGCATTGCTTTGTGTTTTCATTAGTGTACAATTGTTCTGCTGTGTCTGTGCCACTGTAATGCTATCATGGCTTAGTGGTTCTGTACTGTGACTATAATGCACAGTATCCTGGGTTCAAGCCCTGTCACTGCTTTTTATTTTCATGCTGGCCATACCAGACTGGTTAAGGAACAGTAAAATAGTTATGAGCATGTTTGTGTGACTTTGCTCAACTTTGCCAGACCTTGGCCATCATTGCACGAACAATTTTGTCTACATATACTAGATATTGGTAGAAGCTGCTTAGCACTGCTTTATATTGCTTCAAACATGGCAATCATGCCTCAGGTGGTGCTGCAGGGCTGCCTATGTCGGATGCACATACTACACTCCCTATACATGCTTGGAAACAGGTAGTGTCAAGTTAGGCATCCCTTTTATTTTATGTGCGAGTCAGAGAGAGGTATAATTTCCTGGGTTCCTACTGAGCCAGTGTACGTGCTATGTGTTGCCTCTTTGCCAAGGCCAAGGCATACTGGGCACACCTCCTTCTGCCTGCTGGAGCAGGCTCAGGTTGTTCCTCTTCTGAGTCACGCTCTGCCTGTACAGGCCTTGGCAATGGTGGGGGGCTGTTTTGCCCTGCCCCATGCTGTTCCTGCTGCAGCTGTTTTCGCAGGATCATATTGTGTAGTATGGCACATACCATGACAATTTGGGTACATGTAGTTAGTGAGTACTGCAAGGCTCCACCAGATGTGTCCAGGCACCGGAACTGTGACTTGAGCATCCCAAACACATGCTCAATTACATGCTGTATTTGTGCATGTGCCTCATTATGGTGTTCTTGCTCAGGTGTGTGTGCATTTCCGATGGGTGTCATCAGCCACGGCTCAAGTGCATATCCAGCATCCCCCACTAGGTGACCATCGGAGATGTCCCCATTGGTGAATGCCTGGTACAGCTGCATCAGATGCCAGATATGGGAATCGTGGTAGGTTCCAGGGCAGCCAGCACACACATTCAGTATTATGCCCTGGGCATTGCACATGAACTGGCAGTTGATGGAGTGGAAGCCCTTGCGGTTGATGTAGGCCCTACACCGCTCACCGGCTGGTGCTTTGATTTGTATGTGCGTGCAGTCAATTGCACCCACTACTTCAGGGTATTCTGCTATTTACTGGAAGAGACACATATTGCTGGCCAATACCTCACGGGAATTGGGGAAATATACATGATCTCCGACGTGCTGACATGGCATTCAGGAACTAGTGCAGTACCCTGGATGCTGATGCCTGTGAAATCCCCATCATATCACCAGTTGGTCTCTGGAAGGTACCTGTTGCTAGTATTCTTAGGCCAACACATACCTTGGTTTCCACTAGGATGGGTTCCCCTCTGTTGGTTCTGTGTGTGAGGCGTGGCCTGCACAGCTCAACAATTTGCTGCAGGAGGTCTCTGTCCACTCTGTAGTGCTCCACTATCTCCAGCTCATGTAGCCCCTGGTAGGTTACCCTGGGTCTGTACACTCTTCTCCGTCTCCTCACTGTGGGTTGCTCAGCAGCATTCACAATGGCACCACCCTCAGCATCTTGCACATGTTGCCTTATAACAGCAATGGCAGCCCCTAACATTTTTATGTCTCAGTTTAAGCTTTTTAAGTTTTCACTTCTCTTTGTAGACTGCAGTGTTGCAGTGTTTCTGAGAAAAACATGGGGGAATGTTGTTTGCAGAGTTTTAAGTGCTGGGCTGGGCTAGTGTACTGCCTGTGTAATTGGCTGATTGTGATTGATTTCACCTGACAGCTCTGCTAGTTTTCCTTGGTTAACTTCCTACTACTTCTTTTCCTTCCTTTTCCCATTTCTGTTTTCACAGGGGGCAGCGCTATGCAAACAAGTGCAAACACGCACACATGCGCGCACACAGGCTTACACAGGCTTAGGCAGGTGCACATTCATGTATACAAGCTTAGACAACCTTACACAGGCTTACACGGGTGCACACAGGCTTAGACAGGTTTACACGCGCGCACATGCGTCTACACACGAGCACACAGTGTAAGCAGCTTTGCAAGAAACTTTAGTGATAGCCACGGCGTACACCTTCGGTTTCTGGATTTCACTTTAGACAACTGTAGACACACCTCTTTTAGTCCTGAGGAACTCACAGCAAACACATGCCACTCTGCTCCAATAAGCTTACAGTCTTTTTGATACATACCCCTCATGATGTCACCCATCTTCTACTCTGTTACTCCCCTTATCCTACTCTTACACTCTAGGGACATGGTTCACATAGCAGGAAAAATTGGGATTCACTATCCTTATCCTCATTTGCATAGGATTGCCTACTAATGCTTGGTTACATCTCTCAGACTGAGCTTCCCCCCTTAGCAACC
The DNA here is from genome assembly GCF_019279795.1 of Protopterus annectens. NCBI lineage: Eukaryota > Metazoa > Chordata > Ceratodontiformes > Protopteridae > Protopterus > Protopterus annectens. The sequence continues at coordinate 20,861,094 of NC_056736.1, forward strand.
TCTACTCAGTAGCCATGTTGTCTTCAGCCTGCCATTCACTTGCATGGCAGATGAATATTTTGAATAAAATCCCTATTTGTGGCTTTTATTTTTTGTTTTTCTGGTTTTTAGAGCACAGCACATTTGCACGGCGCTGCGCTACTCTTAAACATCGGAGATCGAGAAAAAAAAAATAATTTTTTTTTATTTTGCAACGGAAAAAACTGCCACTGACCGTATATTTGACCATTGGCATGCTTCTTCAACTGGATGCATCATTTATTTGGAGCTGTCATGACAACGTTTTGCTATTTGCAGAACGGTACTCAGTTGCCAACCGAGTACATTTCTACAAATAACACTACTCTTACTCGGACGGGTTAGTGTTTCCTGGATCGCAAATTTACCTCATTTGCATAGCTTTCAGCAGCAAATTAGATAATTTGCATAAACTAACCCTGTCTGTGCAAGAGTCGTTTTAGGAGCTCTCTTGCATGCCCCCACCGGCTGTTCCTGGATCACTCGGCAGACATGTTGGCTGCATGGAGTCTTACTCTACTCTTAGACTCCGTGCAAGCCTTCGTGAATCCGGCCCATTAACTATTTGTTCAAAAAAACAATGCACTCCAGCTGGTGTATGTCATAGTAGTTTGGACATTGATTTTGTTGCTTTGCATTAAAAACTGACATGCTTTTTATTGTAGTATTTTGCATTCTATCATCTGCATTATGGAAAAGGATATAATAAAATCAAATACTGTTTTCATCAGCACACTGTTCTGAGTATTTTATATTTACGACATTATCACCATCTGATGGCAAAGATTTAAAGTTGTTAGGCCACTTCTTATGCACGTATTTCACAACTATGTTAAAAAGAATAATATGCAATATTTTCATGAAATTACTTTTTCATATTTTATTCAGAAACATAAAATATTACTTTATAATTGTTATTGTTACATCTTCCCGTAGAATGGCAAGTGATCTGCCTATGATTTGTACCTGTTTGACAAGACATTTTAACCAGCTAAAAATACTGCACAAAAAATCATGTTAATGCAGCTTCTAGTCCAATGCTGTGACAAGAAGGGTCAGTTACCAATTTTGTGAAAACATTTCAACAAGGTATTCCAGTACTATCTTGTGATTTAATTATTTACCACTCCTGTAGTGTGGTAACTTGTTCTGTTCTTTTTGAAGCAAACTGCCATAGATTGTCAAAATTAAGAACAAAGTTTCTTCACAAAACATTCCTAACAACTAAATTTCAGAAGAAAAATGAATGCAAATACCAAAATGAATGCAAATACCTCTTTCTCTGCATTAATATGGCATCACCACATTTTAACATTTATGCTACAATCTGCTCTCAAAATGTTGGGAATAGTCTAATTGGTCCTGAGCTTACCTTCAGCCCTCTTTTCTGCAGCCCTGAAGGCATGCCTGTGGGAAGGAGGTAAGAAGAGACAAGGCTAAAGAAAAGTTAACTTTTTGTCAGTCTATAACTCGAGGGTTGTGGTTAGGATCAGGGAGCACAGAAAGGAACTGAGCAGTGACAGAAGGAGAAGGAAGATAGTAAAGGTTATATACTCCAGATCTTACATTGTCTGACCTCATTGCTTGAACAGGGAAAACAAGCAAGCAGCAAACATAATCCAAACAGCCATTTACAGCAGTGAGACTACGAAAGAGAGTGACATGGCAAGAGTCAAAATAACGCCCAGAGAGCTAGGTTCCAGCTAAAGAAAGTGTTGAGGTTTTGCTTAGTTCATTAAAAGATTCTTGATGATAACGTAACAATTAATTCAAAGGCTGAGCAGGAGTGAATGAATGAAGAGTTAGTGGCAGACCTGTGAGTTTTGGCTTGTTTGGAGCTGAAATGCTGGTGCAGCATGTCCTGTAGTAAGAAAAAAAAAGGAAAAAACTATTCCATGTGAGAATGGTGAAAACTGCATGTTACAAATCAGTGCCTATGGTTTTCTTGTTTACCAGCACTCCATTATGTTAGTCTGCATTATAAGGAGTGAATTTCAGTAATCCATGTAAAGCAGAGTACCTCATTAACAAGTGCAACCTGGATAACTGGATGGCAAACAGAAAATACACCCCTGGAATTCCACCTGTGTCCCTGCTGGACAGTTGCATAGGGTGCTGACTTGTTGGAACATGGGCAAAATTCTTGGCTAGACTTGTAAGGGCCTTAGGGCCAATAGCCTAGTAACTTCCTATGGTCCTATGATCCTAATACATTTTTATTACTTGACTGCTAACAAGAAGACTACTACATATAGAGGTAGGAAGCATATTTAGCAATGTATATATATATATATATATATATATATATATATATATATATATATATATATGTATATATACAGAGAGAGAAAGATATGCACATATACACATGCACACACATAAATGTATCAGTAAAAGCTAATGCAAGTGCGGCTCATTGGTTCTATGACGACTGACAAAATGAACTAGAAAGGGAATGGTGACATTACTCATGAAGCTCTACACATTGTACAAATGACATAAGTAAAGGCAAAGGGATAGGAGTCCTACATTCCTAACTGTGTTGAAACTCTTTGCTCTCTTCTGTGGCAGCAAGCAACATTTGATTTGTGTGTATGTGTGTGTGTGTGTGTGTGTGTGTGTGTGTGTGTGTGTGTGTGTGTGTGTGTGTGTGTGTGTGTGTGTGTGTGTGTGTGTGTGTGTGCATATCTGTCTATGTGTACAGTATGTATAGCATATATTCATTTTGTTGAACATTTCTTTTCTTGAACAAAACAGATCTGGCATATGTTATCAAAATTTGGCTTATTGCACATGCCTGTGTTTACTTCTGTGTGAGACTGGTACACTGGATAACAGAGGAATTGCCCTTTCACCACCCTAAAGTGGTCTCAGAGTTAGTATAAATATATATATATATATATATATATATATATATATATATATATATATATATATATATATATATATATATATATGGGTCTACTATGGTTGATTGAAAACTCACTTCACTGAAAATGAAATTACTAGGACCACTTCACTCAAAGCTCACTTCACTGAAAACTCATTTTGTTGAAACTGTGCCCCCCACACCACCCCTTACTATATATACTAACTCCAGAATCGCACTACAGTGGGGTAAAGGCCATTTATAACTTTCAACTAAATAAGTTTCATCAAGTGAGTTTTCAGTGAAGTGAATTTTCAGTGAAGTGGTCCTAGTAATTTCATTTTCAGTGAAGTGAGTTTTCAATCAACCGTAGTAGATCCATGTATATATATACATATATATATATATATATATATATATATATATATATATATATATATATATATATATATATATATAAATAATGAGAAGGGTACATTGGGCTTGTCTCCTGCAAAAGGTAGAGCAATCCGTGTTATTTTTTTTATTTTTTTTTTCAGATAGTTTAATTTTTAGGCAGTTGTGCTCAATAATTTGTAGTCTGATGTTGCTTCTTTAATGAAGCAACATGCACCCATATATTTATATCATCAGCATCGGCAGCAGCCCCCTTTTTCCTATTTTTTCTACATGGGGTGAGAATATTGTGTTAACTGTCTTCAACTCTCTCTGTTCAGTGCCACACTCCTGCCTTCTTCAACACTCATGCCTGACTGTCGCAGATCTTCTTTCACACAATCCATCCCCCTTTTTTCTGGATGTCCTCGCTTCCACTTACCTTCTTCCTGCCTGTCCCAAATTTTCCTCACCAGACTGTCTCCTGTTTTTCTCTACATGTCCAAACCACTGTAATCTGTTCTCTTTGATCGTTTCTGCAATTGGAGATATTTTAGCTTCTGCTTTTTTTTCCCTTATTTCTTCATCTGTCCTACAGTGTGCATCCTGCTACCCTTCTCAGGCACTTCATTTCCATCACTTCTAGCTTCCTCATCTGCTCTGCCTTTACTGCCTATGTTTCTGTACCATACAGTAGTACTGGTCGCACCACTACTTTGTACACCTTACTTGTCAGCTTCTTTGGCATTCTTCTGTCATAGACTACACCTGACACTCTATGCCAGTTGGCTGCAGCTCCTCTGATTCTAGCTTTGACCTCCTCATTCAGACTTCCCTTCTCCTCAACCACCCCTCCCAGATACTTGAAGTGGTTTACCTGTTCCACTATCTTCCTTTCTATCTCTATTCTCAGCTTCTCCTGATTTCCCCAATTTGCTGCCATTACCACCATCTTATCTGTGCTTAATTTCATCCCATGTGCCCTCAGTTTTGCATATATTTTTTCATTATACATATATAAACTGTGGGAAGGCAGCCTACAACAAGGAAAAACTCACTGTTTCTCCACCAGCCTCTCTAGCCTATATATACATGTTGCCTGTATATACCAAGTAGAACACCTGGTGGCTTTCCAGTCAGGCAACCCAAATCTAAACTGCCTTGTAGCCATCTAGACCTCTCTATTCCCATATAGCCATGCAGATATCTGTATGTTACCTACTACAGTTGTATACATGAGTATATGTATCCATACCACTTCCTGTTTTACCACTTGTGTGGTTCATACCACAACTGTGTCATCCACCTAAACTCTGTCTCTGTATAGCCATGCATCGAGGCATACTCAGGTAACCCAATCTTTTACAACAGCAGACAACTGCTTTTGGACAGCTGTTCTCTATAGGTGTTGTCTCTTGCTATCACAGGTATACCTATGGCTTCTTTAGGGGGGAGTACACAGAGGTTTGCTGAACTCAGAACAATAGTCTGATGCAGATACTTAGAATGCATGTATGGCACATGTTGGGGAGAGTTTGGGTGTTCACCAGTGTCTCCAACAAGGGGGGCATATTGGTCAATGATATAAATGTAGTGGGTTGGAAGAATCACAGATCCAAGCTGTGTTAAAAATCACCTCTCACTATAAGACTCACAGATGACTAATCATTCTTAGCATTCCTGCATATAAATGATGACAGCAGTAACATAAAACTTGTAAGAATGGACACATGCTGGGTATGGCCAAAGACATGTATGTCATAGGGCAGCAGCCAGGTTAGCATCCATAACACATTTATTATATAGCAATAGTACACATATATACCATAGCGTGAACACAGTTGTCAATGTGCACTTTCCCCAATTTTCTTCCTAAACACATCAGGTGCTCAAGCAGAGAGGTATACCACCATATGTATGTGTGTATTGCAGACCTGAATATTAGAACCAAGGATATGCATGCATACCACTGGGCTTCAAATGTCATAAGAGGTGTAATAAGCACTTTGCTGTTTCCTGTACTATGTTTGCATATACCATACCACTGCTATATTGACATCTATGCAAGTTGTCGAAGGACACTTGACAGATGGTTGCAGGGTCTGCAGGTGTAATCAAGATGCACATTAAATCACAGTTCTAGGACAAATTGCCATCCATGCATAAGCAGTGTGGGTTTTAAGCTTCAGAGCTCCTCCAGAGCTATTCATGGGTGTGCAGCACTAACTCATGTACACCAGGTTTCTTTTCCTCCATGCAGCACTCAATTTAGCCTCTTATATGTAGATATCACTCTGACATACATAATACATACAAATATATCAAGCATGGGCATTAAGGAACTTCTAACCTGCCAGTATACCAAAACTCTTGTTCCCATAAAAAGTGTCCAGGATGTTCTTAAAAATATCTAAATGAGTACTTGTTTTAATGTAATTTGTAGTTTATTCCATGCATCAGATGCTCTCTCAGAGAACCAGTTAGTAGACTTTTCATTCCTATAGAATTTTCTACACAGGTTGTCTGATGATTCTCTACTACTTTTTGATAGCCCCAAACATCCCCATTGGTAGTTGTCTCTGCTCTATATACCTGCATTAGATCTTTTCATAGATATCTATAAGAGACACTGTACAAGTTCAGATATTTTAGTCTTTCATAATAACTTAAATTTTCCCCACCCATGGATGCCCTTGGTATATCTGTTGTATTCTTTCCAGTTTACTCATGTAAGTTTTCTTATAAGGTTTCCATGTTGTTACTCCATACTCCAGTTTGGGTTTAATGTAACTAACAAACAATGACTTCATCATTTCTGAATTCCTAGACTTTATAAATCTTTTTATACAACCTATAGTTCTATAACTATTGTTAACCAATTGGTTGATGTGATTAGAAAAACTCAGAGGTGGATCTACCCCTAAATCCAAGTCCTTAAAAGAACCTACAGCTTCAGTCACTGTGAGCTATATTAAATATTCACCTTTCAGTTTATGTCTCCCAAATCTCATATGCTTAGTTTTTGATGCATTTATCAGCATATTATTCTCCTGTACCCAAATGGTCAATTTAGTCAAGTTCTTTTGCAGACATACCTTATCTGATAACACATGTAATCAGTTTATCCAAATTCAGGTCATCTGTATATAGACTGTAGAACACCATAGATGAAAAAATTAGGTCTGAAAGTTACAATTTAAACAAGTAAGAGTTTAGGACAGAGCCCTGTGGGACACCCTGACTGTAACCAAGAATTTTACCTGTCTAACTGATGTATGATACTTGCCATGCCCTATTTGTAAGCCATGCAGCTATCCATCTTATCAAGAGTACATCAATACCTAGTTGTTCTAATTATTGATCAGTGTTTTGTATAAGACCCTGTCAAATGCTAAAGTTAAGTCTATATAAATTACATCACAGCACAATTTTTCATTCAAAGCTGCTCTTACATTGTCATAGAACATGATGTCATAGGGGTTAATCGATCTATTTTCAACATATGCATGGTGATATATAGTTTCAAGTCCCAGCTTATCCAGTAACTTATCCAATATTAAATTCTCCATTATTTTTCCACAACATGAGTGTAGACTTAAGGGTCTATATTGACTCTGGGTTTGTCCTACTCCCCTTTCCCTTAAAGACAGGTTTAATAAGTGCATGTCTCCAAACTTGAGGAATTTCCCCATATTTTTATGACCTAGTAAATAATAGATAAAAGGGTACGTTAAGTTCTTGCCGAAGTGTCCTTAGGTCATTATTATTAATTCCATCTCCTCTCTGTGCTTTGTTTGGATCAAATTTGCACAGTTCTTTTTTCAATATAATCTAATTTTATTCTAGTATCTGAGGTTACCTGGATGTCATTAAAATGACTCATTATCGCCTTTGTGGAGCTAAACTGTTTTTGATAAGATTTTGCAAATATATCTATAATCTGTTGTGTCTAAGAATACATTTTAGAATCTACACACATTTTATCATTTTGTATGTTTTTACTCCTTCCAAATTGTGTAAGGTTTCCTATTAAGCTCAGTATATTTATATATTTTTTATCAAAATTCTTCTTGATCTTGTCTCACACTATGCCTAATTTGTTTGTCCAACTTGTTTGTTTCAGTTTTCAAAGTTGCTGTTTGACCTCTCTTCCATTTCCTATATTTTTGTCTCTCACCTTAATCAGGTATCTTGTTCTTATGGAAATATATCCCCCTGACATTGTATGCTTAAATCCTCATGTTATTTATTTATTTATTTATTTTTAATTTTGCATTCAAGCAATTTCTCTTTCAAAAGTTTCCACATTCCATGTGCAGTTTTTCTACTGAACTCACCAATCCAATTAGTTTTACACAGTAACTGTTTTGCTTCAATATAATCTGTAACTAATCTTCTGTGCATTGGTTTAGATTTCAGTTTGGCAGAATTATCTAGCAACAAATTAACCTTTATAACCCCATGTTCACTGTACTTCAACAGTGTTAAAACTTGACTTGAAGTTAACAGTAATTTCTTTAGGAACACAAGCGATGTCTAATATGTTCCGTTCCCTGGTAGTTTTTTAACAGTCTTAAAAAGTTGTTGCTCCTGAACATACATTGTGAATAATTTCCTTACTAATGTTGTTGAATCAATATTATTCCAGTCTGTTTCTTGTAAATTTAATTCCCCAGATAATATTATTTTTCCCTCCAGTGTTTCATGCAAGAAATGTATGAATTCATCAAGGTCATTTGCATTTGACTTTGATGGTCTATACACTCCAATTGTTATATGTTCCAGGGTTGTCTTTATTGTCACAGTTACACAATCTATAATATTGGTGTTATCATTGAACATGTAATATCACAGGTCTCATAAATATCTTTAATACCTATCATAACACCTCCATCGGATTTTTTTGTTAGAATGTCTGTTACAGTAAAAACATTTATACCCTGACAGAGTTGGTTTCCAGTTATTGTTCTTTAACCATGTTTTACAAACAGTAACAACATGAATCATAAAAAAACACATTATTATCAATGCTCCTATCATTAACAACCATCAGAGATGCATGAAATGTTGCTGTCTGTGGACTGTTAAATTTTCAACCTGGCAAAAATTCTGCCTAGTGATTGTCAAATATTGCAAAATATCTGCTGCAAAAAGTCTCTTCCCTGATTTTGACAAATTCATGCCATCCTGCCTGAACACGTGTGCCCAAAACTAGGCTTGGACACTCATCACATTTCCATGTTTTAAAATGGGACACTTTTACCATATAGGTATTTACCCCAAAAAATATATTCATTCTCAGTGACCTGGCTATCCTTTCTACATGTGATTTGAGAATAATATTTCCTAACACCAGTACAAGCTGTAATATCTAAGAGGGATGTAATTTCCCTGCTAACAGTCAGAGAGCCCTTGTAGATGAGATCATTTATACTGACGTGAATAAAAACAGATCCGTACTTTCTTACATTAAGGCAATCCAAGGCTTGTTTCACATCTTCTATTTTTGCTCCTGGCAAGCATAACACTATTCTATGTTCATTATCTAAGAATATATTTTCTGATCCAATCTGAAGAATCTTCAACTTCTAATACAGTAATATCTGCTCTAGCAATTGTTACAAAGGAATGATCTTCATCACCATTAGTCTTATTCATCCCACTGTTTTCACTGAGTATTAAATTTAAATTTTCAGTTATACAATTCTCATCCAGCTGGCTTTGTACGTCCACAGCTTGTCGTTCTCTTCTTTTTTCTTACAGTAATGTTCTTCAGTCCTTCCACATTCAGTTTTGATTTCTTAGGTTCATAGGTAGGTACTAGGCTATCTGCCTGAGGGCATTTATAAGCCTAGCCAGAGTGTGTCGGCTTTCACTGCCCCATTGATTAATTAACTGATCCTCTGTCAAGCAGAGCCAATGAAGTGATCCCAGCGGTGTATTGTCTGTTACCCATCCACTCGTCAAGGTTTCTCTTGAAGAGTGTTAGTGAGGGGCTCTGTCTGATGTAATTTGGAATTTTGTTCCAAAGCATGAGTTATCTCTGTGACAGGAATCTATCCCTCCAGAATGTTCTATTTATTGTTGTGGTGAGGTTTAGCTCACTAGAGCGTGTCCATCAATTCTGAGCTGGACATGCCTTTGTAAGTCAGGCAGAGATCATCTCTGAGTAAGCGATATGCCATTGAGTACAGCTGGAGTTTTTTTCAGTCAGGCTGCATAGGATGTATGTTTGAGACCAATAATCCTCTTGGTGAGGTACTTTTGTGGTCTTTCCAGCTGTTGGAAGTGTCTTGTGAGGTACATCCTAAATGGGGCATTGTACTCCATGATGGGTCTAATGATGTGACGAGTAGAGGGGCACTATAACCTCTTTATTCATAGATGTGAACCCTTTAGTAATTAGATGGGATAACTACTTTGGCAATATGATTGTCAAAGGAGAGATCACTATCCACCTGGTTCCCCAGATCTCTTATTACCTCTTCTGTATTAAGGGGGCTGCCCTTCCTTTTCCCATGTCCTTAGCCTCTTATTTCTATCTTCTCTTTTGGAAAAATTATGCCTTTTTCTATAGACTGAATGTTTTCTGCTAGAAAAATGTTATCATTCCCTATAATCTCTGTGTTACATAACAAAGCAGTGCCATTTTAGTATGTATTCTATTTACTTTGCAGACATTTACCAGTTTCTTTTTCTTCCATGTTATTTGTTGTGAACTTCTTCCTTTCTTTATTTTTGCTTCCTGCTAAACACTCTGAATCCTTGGATTGCTAAATACTTGCATACAGAATTCCAGATTTGTCAGGGGCATTGTCTTATTTCATAAGGCTTGAATGATTTTTGACAGACAATAGACACATAATTTCCTAATATGCTCTACTTGCTCTTTGCCTGACATTATTTATCTCACCAGTCCAGTCATTCATATATGGAACAACAGTTCTCTAAGCCGTGCCAATTGCACAGGTGGAATCACCATAAGTAAGTCTAAATTTACTACTAATAATGGTAAGCAAATCATCCAACTTTTTAACAGAAATCACCAGTGTTATCAAGTGTAACCTTTAAATATTAATAGCATTGATTACACAGTACAAGATATTTGTGCTTTAGCAAATCATTAATGGCATACTCATTTAAGGACTCCATATTCAGCTTCAATAGAATAAAACATTATAAGAATAATCACAATCACTAACCAAAGAATTTAAAGAGAACTTAAATAAACTTCTATGAAAAAAGCCACACAAGCAATATACAACCAGTTACTAAAATAAGTACAATAAAGTTGTTGTTGTCGAGACTGCAATTTCTGAAAGGCAAACAAAGGCTGTATTTCTTTTACATCACACATAGTAACTTCTGGTCACTGTCGCTCGCAGTTGTACTTCTTTTTAAAAGTAAAGATCAATGAATCACAGACCAAGATAGCATTGTTTAGATAAGCTTTGGATTTTCCTCTCTGCGGTCTGTATGATTTTATAGCTGACTAGGCCCATTGGGATGGCTACAGCTTGCCTATCTAAAACCTGTCCCTTTCTAACAAGTAACAGTGAAAATTAAAGATAGCACTCAGGATCAGTCAACACATGTGCAGGGTTATAATCCAGGATAAGTCAGCAGCTATGCAAGCTGACATGGAGATAGCTGGCATTCTGTGTGGCTTCCATGAGTATGTAATTCAGCAGTGACAATGTCTCTGGGAGGAACAGGAGACAAGAGGTTATGCCCATATAAGGTATGTGAAGTTTATAATCGCACACGTTGATGCTGTGTTGGCCTTCATGCAGACAATAATCAATTCCATCCATGCTACCTTATATAAAAGTGTTATTCAAGGATGTGTGTGTGTGTGTGTGTGTGTGTGTGTGTGTGTGTGTGTGTGTGTGTGTGTGTGTGTGTGTGTGTGTGTGTGTGTGTGTGTGTGTGTGTGTGTGTGTGTGTGTCTGTGTTGTGTGCTTGGGGTGGCCTACTAAGGAGATGATCAACAGGACCATAGTCAGAACCTGAGAGGGTAGGAAGGAGGTGGCACCCTCTTTCACTCCATGTCATGGAATGTCATGATACAGACCATATAGGAGATGGATGCATCAACAGCAGACCCCATATAGGCCATGTTCCAACATAATGTCACACCAGTGCCTCAGGTTGTTTTTACCATATCCATTCAATGTGCTGGCCTTACACAATGGTCACATAGTTCCTCACTTGCCTTGTCCACAGACAAAATTAGCTATGACATAGCTGTCTAATTCAATGATACCTCTGATGCCCCACCACCCCACCACTTGCTCAGTAATCAAGGAGCCTCAATCCTCATCACTGGAAACAGTGGGGAACATGCACACTGGGATGATGACAAGTACACACACAGTAAAGTGCAATTTCCCTTAAGAGCACACAAAGACCACAGCCAGTCTGGGTCTGCTTTTTCCCTCTTTCGCCAGATCCCTAATAAGACTCCCCACTGGCACAGCCACAGAGTTGAGATCTCAGCAGCTGAATGGCCAAGCCAAGACCTCCAGCACCGTCTCTATCCAACCAGTGCTTCATGTCCATGCCCAAGTAGATGACACAGAGACTCTTTGATATTTGGTTTATACACAAACGCACACACACACACACACACACACACACACACACACACACACACACACACACACACACACGCACACACACACACACACACGCACACACACACACACACACACACACACACACACACACACACACACACACACACACACACACACACACACACACACACACACACACACAACACACCTGGGATAGGCTGGCACAGGTTTACTAGCTATGCTCCCTTTCGTCCAGACTATAAGGTAGTTTGAATTGCCACCAGCCACTACTTATCAGCTACTTTAAGGCCCTTAGCAAAGGGTGTCCAGTCTTACTGTGTAATGTTACTATTTATCCAAATGGTAGCTTGACCAACACCAAGGCTATTAGGAGTGGCCTGCACAGTCTCACAAAATAGATATGCAAGTACGCTAAGAGCTTAAAATATGTCTCACAAGTATGAGCCACAATGATAGGTTTAAATACATTTAATAATAAATAATAAAATAAATAGACAATACTAAATATTTATTCACAGTGACTTCAGAGCTCAAAATCACAGGAAATATTTAAAACAACATTGCAGGACAGTCTTAAATAAATGCAGAAAACATCTAAATTAATCATTACTATATTCCTTACTGAATCTAAAAGAAATTACTGTACCCTAGTTAACTTACTTATAGAGCCAGGCAAGACAGATTTGATGGTTGGCTTTTCCCAGCTGATGGTGCCAGGACAAAAACAAAATACAAAATGCACTGTTTCTCTCTCACAGAGTTCTTAAATTAATACCTCAGATATTGCTGCTGGGATATTTGCAGGATGACATCACTTTTGTAATCTGACTATACCAGGTGAAAAACCCTATTGCTAGAAACTGCCAGCATTTAGCATCTCCCTGTGAAAAATACATATCCCTCAGATATTTGCAGCTGCTGGAAGACATAAAACAATAAATCACTTACAAAACAATGCAGAAGGCTCCCTAGTTTTAAACGTCCTGTCTCCTTGCTGCATTGAAACCATCTTTTATGGCACAGTTATAAAACAATTTAATTTCAACTATTTTCTTGAAGTTTTGCACGTTAACCCTCTATGTTCTAGTTTCCACTGTTAGAACATATACATTTACACAGTTACAATAGTTTATATACATTTATGTTCTTATCCAGCAGGGTATACTATGGATAAGTCTTTAAACTCAGTACTGTACAAACCCTTTTCACACACACTTCTGTACCAGCAGTTTGACATACACATAACATGCTGTTTTAATACATTTCTAACACAAGCTTATGAATTATGTTGATATTCACAAATGACAGATAACCATTTACAAAATTCTAGATAGATGGGCTGGCAGTATCTCCTTTTGTTACATTTTTATATAAATTATATTATATTCACAAATGATATATAATTATTTACAAAATTCCAGTAGTTAGGATGACAATATTTTCTTTTGTGACAATACCCATGGATTTTGCTCTTTTGAGCTTCAAATCTACCCCAAGAATTGTTTGCGGCCATGTGTCAGTGTTTTCTTAAGCACTATAATTCATACTATTCTTCATCCAGAGTGCTATAAATGGAGATATGAGGTGCATGGTGTGGCTTTAGCATGCATTGTCCAGCATCACTTTACAGTAGTACTGCATGCATCACCCTTCTCCATATGCAACTGCAGTGCCACAATATAATTGTCAAGGTCCACAGAGGAAGTCTGCATGCAGATGACTTGTCTGCACTTCAGTATACTGTTCCCAGTGCTGTGGGGTGTTATGGTGCAGCCATTGGTTGCTCACTCTCTAATCACCAATGAAATCACTGTTTTTGGGGATCCATAAGATCCTGTAATTATGATTTGGCTGCCTGCTTCATCATGGTCATTAGCATACAGCATGCTATTAATGATTTACAGGAAGTGGCAGGGCATATAGCAATGACCCCCCACACCCCAGAAATGTATAGAAAGTGAAACAAGATGAACATTTACTCTCTGAGGCTCTGGATTTGTGAATGAGGTAAGTTATCCTTCATTTCAGCCACTGAGTATGGGAACCTAATTGGTATCATCAACCACAGGTCAAGTAGGTGCTCTGCTTCACCTAAAAAAGAACAGAGACATACAGGCCAGAACTGGGTGCATACTGTCTGTAGCTGAAGATATTAGTGACATGATCCTGCACTTACATGCAATATGGTCTTGTGGAATATCACTGTACAGGAATTGTCAAAATAGTTTATTCATGTGCCATATGTGGGTATCACAAGCCCTTACAGAATACTTTGCTTACAAATTGGTCATCTGTCCCTATGTATTGCACACTATGTGGCAGTTGATGGAATGATAGGACTTCCTTTTGATGTGATACTGTATCTGTAGAGACATATTGTGGCATTTATTAATGATTTGGCAGTCTTACCTCCCAGCTGTCCAAAAAAGTGGGCAATGTTATAGAAGCGACGAGTGATGATGGCTATTTCACCTGCGGTATTACAGAAACTATTATGCTCATATAGGCATAGCACAAACTTGGCAGGAAAGATCATAATCATTATGCAGTCAGATGCCTGTGATATATTCAAGATGTCACCTGTTTCACCCTGAACAATATGAGTAATGTGTATCTTGATATCCACAAATGTATGGAGTCCACATACTCTCCTAGTTCCAGTTTGTGATACGTACAAGACTGGCAATGTCCATACATCTGATATGACATAATTATAAGCTTCACTGTTGATAGTCACAATTTGTGATCTTGTGCAGATCTTCACCTTCATCACATTGTATGCTCACCGGCCTTCTCACATCTTCATTTGCATGACATTATGCATTAATTTCCATATCACTATTCCTACGCTTTTTTACCTTTGCAATTTAGTGTTAGGTGTTTCTACATATTTATATGAAACTTCACATATTCAGTGTTGACACAATGGCACTTTTTCTAGTGTCCAACTGAACTATGAATCCTGGTCTTTATGAACTCTGACTTTCAAGTATAACACTGTATAAAACAGAACATGTTTTATTTGTTGGTATTATATTATGAAGTATTTGCTTTAGATGGGTTTCTATCACTAGACAACTACAGATTTTTATCATTAACTATTAGTTTATTGTTCTAGTCAATTATGACTATTTCAAAAGAGTTTTTTTAAAACAGTGTGGAAGAGTTTTAGTTTAGCAGTAAAGAGATTGCTAACTTCCTAGCATTAAGTCGTGCTAACATGACGTCCAAACTTGGGTTTTAATATGCTATCGGCATTCCTTCATAGCAAACTCAAAACGAAGATTCAGACATCAGAGCTATAAGTCAAAATAGAAAGGTGTTAGCACTTGAGGCCCTTCTGTGTCTCAGACACAGACATAGCTTTGTAATTACTGAGACATTGTTTCAATGGAATGACAGCACCAAGGTTTAGCACCTATCATGCTTACAGGCCCTTGTATGACTGCTGAGGAAAATCTGTCAGAAACACTATGATGTCATAGCAAATTACCTCAAACCCTAATACAGAGCTCATGGTGATCCAAATTATTGCTAAAAAATCCAACTAATATGTCATTGCTAGCTATAGATCCCTGTCAATGTCACCAAAAGATGGTAGAGGTTACCTTAATATTACTGAGGTGGTTAAATGTCAAATATGTCAGTGTTTTGCTAGAGAGATTTCAATTACTATAGCAATGATTGGCACTCTTACACCTCTAAAAAGGATATGCTCATTATTTCCTTGACATTTTTTTTTTAACATCAGTGCAAATTGTAAAACTATGTATCAGTGCCTCATATATCCTTATCCTAGTCTTTATCAACCTATCCCTTATGTATACCCCACTATACATCTTTTATCTCTGGGAAAATCTTTCCAGAAACCAATCAGCTTCTCTGTCAGAACTAGGGGTACCTTCCCAGCCAAAAGAAAATCATTATCTTCTTCAGGGTAAAGCGCATTTAACTTATAAAAGACCTACACAAAATTCTCAACAATACCGCACAATGGGCCCAGTTAGGAAGACTTCTGCATTTAACTCCAATTTTAACCAGCTTGTTAACATTAAAAGAAAAGCATATACCCATCTGCTGTAAGTATAATAGTAAATTGAGAATAAACCTCTTTCGCAGATCAGCAGTATTAATAAACTGCATTGCAAAATGAGGAAATAATGAAAAGGTGTAAGAAATATCCACCCCCTGTCTCAAGACTACAATGAAATATGCCAGTAAAGAACTCAAGAACACTCTCAGAGAATGTAAACTGAGCATAAACTGAAGATCACTTTAGATGTCAAATGAATCTCCAAATGTTTCCTCATTTATATGAGAAAATTAAGGAATAATGTTCAATAATGCACTAAGCTTATTAAAAGAAAAAATCACACACACATTCCAGTCCCAAGAATGTGACCAATACAATAGCAAATAAATGCATTTCTCTCTTTACCCTACCTGCTGATGTTTTTGCCACACTATTCAAGAAAATTTATTTTTCCCTTAAACCACTTAGAATCCAGTGTTAGAATTCTTGAAATAGCCTAAATTATTTATATGAGATTAGATAACACAGCAGGCTGCATTCTGATTACACCAAGTATGCACTATCCAAGCCTCTGCTAAAACTGTTCAGCCTCCCCCGATCCACTGGGTTTGTGTAATACATTGGGAAAAAACACTGCACATATCTATATATATATGTATATACCCACACACACACACACACACACACACACACACACACACACACACACACACACACACACACACACACACACACACACACACACACACACACACACACATATCTATATTTATATATATATATATATATATATATATATATATATATATATATATATATATATATATATATTTATATATATATATACACACATATATATATATATATATATATATATATATATATATATATATATATATATACATATATATATATATATATATATATATGCTTATATATATATATATATATATATATATATATATGTTTGTATATGTACACACACACACACACACACACACACACACACACATATATATATATATATATATATATATATATATATATATATATATATATATATATATATATATATATATATATATATATATTCACTATATATATATAAATGTGTGTGTGTGTGTGTGTGTGTGTGTGAAATTATGATCATTGCCAAGTCATTTACTTGACCTCGGTGTGAAGTTGCACTGTTGGCCTACTGTCCCTTTTATCAAATCTCATTATGAAGGTGAATTTTTTTGTTGCATGCTTATGGATGATTGCCCCTTTTTGAAGCCTGTCTAAATGTGAAGTAAAACTAGTAGTGCTGTGTTTAAAAGCCCATACAATTTTCATGTACCTGCTATTTTCCATGTTTCCAATAGTATATTACACACTTCTGACAAATATAACCTTCTTTCCATCTTGAACCATATCTTCTTTCTTTTTCAGCTGTGTCTTATCACATGTATCTCACTTTGCCATTTTCTCCATACCTAACTATTCAATTTTCAATTCTCATCCTTAAAGACAATGTCAAAAATAGAGTTAAGTCTAACATAATAGTTTAATCACATTTATTTTTAATTCCAACTCCTTCTCATAAAATGAAAATAATTTTTGTTCACCCTCACATCATTACAAAAGATTCTTGACCACCACTTACCAGCCTCCTGAATATAGTTTGCCAGACTATAGGGATGGTTGGGATGTTAATACTTTACTGAAAATTAAGAAACTTTCAAATATGTAGTGATACACATTGAAAAGAGAATGTATGTTGTCATCCCTGTTTACTATTTCTGAATTTTGAGCCAAGGAATTGTGATACAATATTTTAACCCAGTGCATAAGGATAATGACAAAGCTGATGCACCCTAGAACGTTGATGATAAATCCAATTCAGAGTCTGTATAGAATTTTTAATATGAAGTAGGTGTGACATAGTTGGTAGAGGACTGGATTAGGGGTATTGGGAGATAAATCCACTGGATTTACTAAACTTCCATGCAGGACTAATCTACTCCTACACGGAAGTGGCAGTTTAAGAGGAAGACGGCAGCGCGCCATGCATAATAATGAAGGCTCGCTGCCTGAGCTCCAAATCCTACATGGAGCGTGGACGAGTGCAGGGTGTGTATCTGAGAGCAGAGCTCTCAGAATAAACACGCCCCTGAAAAGTAGAACAGAAGAATGTAAATAAATGAGAGAGACCGCTCATAGGTGTCTGCATATCCCCACCAACAGTCCCCATGTGTTCAACAGCAGCAGTACATTTAAATAAAATGAAGAGACCATTATATTTATTATTTTAAAACCCCCAAGTACAGCTAATCATAGGTGCTCAGGTGTGCCGATCGCCTAGCTATGGTTAAAGCAGCTGAAAAGGCTGAAGAGGATAACAAGGAATACATATGCAAATGAAGCAGCACAGCAATAGTGGAGTGGTTAGAGCATCCGTCAAAAAAACAGGAATTCCCAGTTTGAGTCCCACTGCAACACAAATCGTTTTCCATGGGAAATCTGTATATGAACATAATTTTACATTGTTTCGCCGTATAACCTATAGAATAACAATTAAATGTGAACTGAAGTACTGCATGAAATGCACATGTAAAGTGTTATTGTCATAATGAATAAGGCACATGTAAGCAGGTCCAAGCACAAATAAACAGAGGTAAGCATGTCCAAGTGCGTTTGCATGGGGGTAAGCATTGCCAACACTGAGTAAGCAAAGTAGAAGCTAATGAGTGTAAGAAACTATAACCGGAGGTTAGCAGTGCTTACTGTCGTGAAAACCCACGCAAACCCGCTTACAACCTCATTAAAGTGCCTTAAACAGTCTGGATCCAACAGCCCAAGTTCCGTCCAGCAAAAAAATGCACTGACTCAGCAAGGCTCATACCCAGGACCCTGTACACTATAATCACAGTACTTAACCACTAAGCCATCATAGCAATAGATAAGCGAGATTAAGGCCATACATCCCATAAACTCACATGGATTTATGTATATATATATATATATATATATATATATATATATATATATCTATATATATATATATATATATATATATATATATATATATATGTATGTATATATGTATATACATATATATATATATATATATATATATATATATATATATCTATATATATATATATATATATATATATATATATATATATATATATATATATATTTCAGCTGTTCCCGATAGGGGTCGCCACAGTGGATCTTCTGTTTCCATTTCTTCCTGTCCTCTGCATCATGCTCTTTCACACCAACCACCTGCATGTCCTCTCTCACCACATCCATAAACCTTATCTTAGGCCTTCCTCTTTTCCTCTTACCTGGCAGCTCCATCCTTAGCATCCTTTTCCCAATATACCCAGCATCCCTCCTCAGCACATGTCCAAACCAACACAATCTCACCTCTCTTGCTTTGTCTCCAAACTGTCCAACCTGAGCTGACTCTAATATACTGATTCTTAATCCTGTCCATCTTAGTCACACCCTGTGCAAATCTTAACATCTTTAACTCTGCCACAACCAGCTCTGACTACTAACTTTTTGTCAATGCCACTGTCACCAACCCATATAACATAGCTGGTCTCACTATCCCCTTGTAGACCTTCCCTTTCACTCTTACTGGTACCCGTCTGTCACAAATCACTCCTGACACACATCTCCACTCATTCCACTCTGCCTGTATGCTTTTCTTCACCTCTCTTCCACGCTCACCATTACTCTGAACTGTTGATAACAAGTACTTAAACTCATCCACCTTTACCAACTCGATTCACTGCATCCTCACCATTCCTCTACCCTCCCTCACATTTACACACATATATTCTGTTTTAGCCCTGCTGACCTTCATTCCTCTCCTCTCGAAAGCATATCTCCACCTCTCCAGGGTCTCCTCAACCTGGTCCCTACACACACTATAGATCACAATGTCATCTGCAAACATCATAGTCCATGGAGCCTCCTGGCTGATCTCGTCTGTCAACCTGTCCATCACCACTGCAAATAAGAAAGGGCTCAGAGCTGATCCTTGATGTAATCCCACCTCCACCTTAAACGTATCTGTCACTCCCACCACAGTCCTAACCAATGTCACACTACCCTTGTACATATCCTGTACCACTCTTACATACTTCTCTGCCACTCCCAACTTCCTCATACAATACCACAACTCCTCTCTAGGCACCCTGTCATATTCTTTCTCTAAGTCTACAAAGACACAATGCAACTCCTTCTGACCTTCTCCAACAACACTTTCAGAGCAAATATTGCATCTGTAGTGCTCTTTCCTGGCATGAAACCATACTGCTGATCACTAATCATCACCTCCCTTCTTAACCTAGCTTCCACTACTCTTTCCCATAACTTCAAGCTGATCAGTTTTATACCTCTGTAGTTACTGCAGCTCTGCACATAACCATTATTCTTAAAGATAGGTACCAAAACACGTTTTCTCCACTCCTCAGGCATCCACTGACTTTCCAAAATTTCATTAAATAATCTGGTTAAAAATTCCACTGCCATTTCATCTAAGCACCTCCATGCTTCCACTGGTATGTCATCTGGGCCAACAGCCTTTCCATTCTTCATCCTCTTCATAGCTGTCCTTACTTCCTCCTTGCTAATCTGTTTCACTTCCTGATTCACTATCCCCCCATCATCCAACCTTCTTTCTCTCTCATTTTGTCATTCATCAGTCCTTCAAAGTACTGTTTTCATCTACTCAACACACTCTCCTCACTTGTGAGTACGTTTCCCTCACTATCCTTTATCACCCTTACCTGCTGCACATCTTTCCCAGCTCTGTCCCTCTCTCTAGCCAATTGGTACAGGTCCTTTTCTCCCTCTTTATTGTCCAATCTCTCATACAACTCTCCATATGCCTTATCCTTAGCCTTCGCCACTTCTCTCTTTGCCATGCATCTCATCTCCTTATACTCATGTCTACTTTCTTCATCTCTTTGACAATCCCACTTTTTCTTCGCCAGCCTCTTCCTTTGTATACTCTCCTGTACTTCCTCATTCCACCACCAGGTCTCATTGTCCTCCTTCCTCTGTCCAGGTGTCACACCAAGAATCTTTCTAGCAGTCTCCCTTACTAGCTCTGCTGTAGTTACTCTGCTATTCGGTAACTCTTCACTGCCTCCCAGTGCCTGTCTTAACTCTTCCCTGAACTCCATCTCACAATCACCCTTTTTTAACTTCCACCATTTAATCCTTGGCACTGCTTTCACACTCCTCCTCCTCTTCTTGATCACCAATGTCATCCTGCAAACCACCATTCTATGCTGCTTAACTACACTTTCCCCTGTCACCACTTTACAGTCTCCAATCTCCTTCAGACTGGCCCTCCTACATAGGATAAAATCCACCTGTGTGCATCTTCCTCCACTCTTGTATGTCACCCTATGCTCCTCCCTCTTCTTAAAATACGTATTCACCACAGCCATGTCCATCCTTTTCACAAAATCCACAATCCTCTTACCTTCTGCATTCTTCTCCTTAACACCATACTTACCCATCACTTCCTCGTCACCTCTGTTCACTACACCAACATGCCCATTGAGGTCCGCTCCAATCACTAGTCTCTCACCCTTGGGTACACTCACCACCATTTCATCCAACTCACGCCAAAATTTTTCTTTCTCATCCATCGCACATACAACTTGTTGAGCATATGCACTAACAACATTAATCATTACACCATCAATTTCAAGCTTCATAAACATCACATAAACATCACTCTATCAGGCACTCTCTTCACCTCCAAAATACTCTTGGCATACTGTTCCTTTACGATAACCCCTTCCCCATTTCTCCTGCCATTCACACCATGACAGAACAATTTGAACCTGCCTCCTATACACCTGGCCTTACTTCCCTTCCATCTGGTCTCTTGCACGTACAATATATCAACCTTCCTTCTCTCCATCATATCAGATAGCTCTCTCCCTTTACCAGTCATACTGCCAACATTCAAAGTTCCTACCCTCACAACTGCACTCCTAACCTTCCTCCTCTCTTCCTGCCTTTGGGCATGCCTTCCCCCTCCTCTTCTCCTTCGGCCAACAGTAGCCAAATTTCTGCCAGCACCCTGTTGGCTAACAGTACTAGTGGCGGTCGTTGTTAACCCGGGCCTCGTCCAATCTGGTATGGAAATATGAAATGTTCTCCGCATAAGTAATTTGGCAGAGGTGTTATGCCAGATGCCCTTCCTGATGCAACTCTCCCCATTTATTCGGGCTTGGGACTTGCACAAAGAAATGCACTGGCTTGTGCATCCCCAGTGGCAGGGTTTTACATACATATATATTATAGCTATATATATATATATATATTATATATGTGTGTGTGCGTAGATATACACAGATATACAGCTATGATAGGAAACAGCACACAAGAATGACATATGTTCACAGGCTATGCCATTGGAAGGGAGGAGCCCAAGCAAGAAACATGTACACCTAGCATCAGCTCCCCCCCAGACGGACAGAGGAAACATACACACAAACCCACAAACAATGTAAATAGTCCACTGCTCCCCAGAACACAGGCAGAATACAACCGGAGGGGTACACAGTGCACCTGTGAAATCTAAACTTGGAACACAGACAGGAGTGTCCCTTGCAGGACGCCCCAAAAATTGACATATCATGCAAGGAAGCCAATGTGATGACCATTCTGGCCGGGGTGTGTACATACCCAGAATACAAGGGTGGGAAAGCCTGATGACCCATGGGTCAAGACAATGTACGACATGGGTCCCGTGAAGTGGAGAGTGGGCAGCGTGTAGTGGTGTGCTCAGACCCGACCTGCACTCAGAGTAAGGATGGGTGCTGTAAAGGAGGTGCGTGTGGGGGAACTATGGGTAGTTAGTTATGGGTCTAGGTGTGCAGGTGTTGACTGATGTGGGTCTATACGGACAGCCCTTAGGGATGTAAGCAAAAGTGTTCATTGGGCAGTGGGTTTGCCCAATGAGCAGCCACACCTGCTATGAGTCCCACTGCAGCAAAGTCTAAGCTGCATGGCAAGGAATGGAATAACCAGATGTAGATGTATATATGTAGAGGTTTGTGTGTGTATATCTACCCATAGATACACAGAGATATACCTCTCCCTCTCCATAGTACAAATGTATACATACAGAGACAGAATACATATACATATCCACATATAGATAAATACATATGCAGACACCCATACACCCATATGTCGTTAGATATATATATAGACAGCATTATATAAATATATACATGCATGCATACATATACAGATATATCTGTATATAGTAATGTATGTATATATATATATATATATATATATATATATATATATATATATATATATATATATATATATATATATATATATATATATATATATATATATATATATATATATATATATATATATATATATATATATATATACACATATGTGTGTGTGTAAATATAACCATGTAGATAGCTAGGATATGATACAGCAGTTACAAATTACATATGTTCACAGGCCGTGCAAATGGGGGTGAGGGGTCCAATCAACAAACGTGTAACATGTAGTATCAACCCACCCCCCAGCTAGACCAGTGAAACATACAGAGACACAATAAAAGTAAACACACCACTGCTTCCCAGACCACAGGCAGGATACTATCAGTGGGAGAGACCTGCAACGTCTTATCTTGAAACAAAGACATCAATGTCCCTTGTGGAACACCCCAAAAAATAATGATAATCTGAGTCAGTCCCTGTAATGATTTATCCAACCAGGCTGTATACATACATGGACCAGTAGGTTGTGCAAGCCTGATGACCCATGGGTCTAGACAACGTACTACATGGGTGCCGACACATGGAGATTGGGCAGTGTGTAGTGGTGTGGTTAGACTCCACCTGCACACACACAGTAAGGATGAGTGCTGTAGAGGAGGACCATGTGGGGGAACTATGGGTATGCAATTATGGGCCTAGGCGTGCAGGTGTTGGCTGGCACAGTTGTATTCGGACCGCACCGGGGATGTCAGTAATATTGCGAATTGGGCAGAGTTTATGCCCATACCTTTCCACCTCTAAGAGCTAAACCACTGGACAGAACCTAAACTGTTGGGGGGACAAGTAGGGACAGAAAGCACATATTCCACTTATAACCTTAGAAAGCTGATAGAATAATAGGTTATGCATTAGCATGACATGTCCGAAGGATGTGGAGTCATAAACCCAATTACTTGTCTGTATTTAATGATGTCAGTTCCCAGGTATTTGCCAGACAGGTGCGGATTGTAAGAGGAACACACCAATATTATGAAGCAAATACTGGATAGGCCACGAATTTTGTACAGTCAACAAGTATGCTTATGTCTAATGGGCAGTCATTCCAGATATGGGTTCCACCACAGCACAGTCCAGTGTACATGGCAAAGTACGGTATAACCATATGTGTTGTTGCATTACCCACTACACAACACCTATGAACACATGGTCGCAACACCCCACTGTAGGCATGTAAGCTAATGTAATAGGCATCACAAGGTATTATTGAAGCCCCCTACCCCCCACCCAGGGGTGTGAATATCCAACGCAAACACCAAATGCAGTGCATATGCATAGCTGTTGTCATAGACAACATGACCAGCTGTGGACCTTCCCTGCAGCCATCCTGAAAATCCCTGGATAATCCCCCTACTAACACCCCCCTTTGTGCCCCATGCACACCATGTACCTATCAGACCCTGTTCTATTCCTCTTAATGTCTATGGGTGCACATAGGTGTCATCCTCTTCCCCCACTATATTGCCAGTATCTGGAACCCCAACCCACATGTAGTATCACAACTGTCCCACAGGACACATGTAACTAACACATGAAGGAACAACACAAGAACACCTGGAGCAGCACAGGCTCACCACCTTGCAACCTCCCCCACCTCACACTCTATACCACTTCATCAACTAGTGATACCAACACCTCTTGTCCTGCCTCGCATACAAATCCCAATATCCGACATACTGTCCCTATTGCCCTCCATCCAATTATACCTACGGGCTACAATACAGTTACAATGTCACCCTCTCTACCCACCTGCTTATTCCTTAGCTATTCGCATCTACTGTACCACACAGGTATGGAATAACTACACCTAACCCGAATACCTACATGTAACCTATCCAGACCTGTGAAACAGGAATCCTACCTCACTTTAAACTGACCTTTGTCAACAGTCATACCTGAAATGTATACCTGACCTAAGCATGGATAATACCGACAGTTTAACGTAAACTAAGCATGATTAATGGGGGATGTAGCTATGTTATGTCTGTTACCCTCTATGAATGTGAACACCCCAGTATTATTTGGGATACGTAGCTGGGGTTAATGTAGAGCTCTACACCCCAGGCCACCGCTGACACTGGACAAGCATGCAGTCCGAGTGTCCCAGTTGACA
Organism: Protopterus annectens; assembly: GCF_019279795.1. NCBI lineage: Eukaryota > Metazoa > Chordata > Ceratodontiformes > Protopteridae > Protopterus > Protopterus annectens. Next base: position 20,886,439 of record NC_056736.1, read on the forward strand.
GATGTGAAAAAAATGCATGACGTTGCGAGTGTGTAAGCGGAAGCAAGCAGGTGTAAGCCTGTTTATCTGCCGGTATGTGATTACCACACTGGTGAAGCACTGTAGAGGCTAACTGAGTGCAAGACGCCACAACCAGAGGGCAGTAATGCTGTGCTTCGCGCAAACAAGCACATACTCGTCGCGCAAACTCGCGCAAACCTGCTCGCAACTGCTTTAAAGTGCCTTAATCACTCTGTATCCAACGGCCCATGTTCTGCTCAGCAACAAAAAAAAACTGCCTCTGCAAGGCTCAAACTCAAAACCCTGTACCCTATAGTCAGAGTAGTTAACCACTAAGCCATCATAGCAATAGATATGCATGAGGTATCAGCAAACTAATCCTCACCACAGGAAAAGCAAACCAAACATGTGAACTCTATCTATGTACAGTGTGATGTTGGGTAACCTCCCACACAACATAGATATGTGAACTGGAGTACTGCAGCAAGCCTACATTTGAGGTGTTATTGTAATAAAGTATTGAAGTTCCCAGGATCCCATACAGTGTATGTACACATGAATCATGGATACCAGACACATTTATAACCTGTAATGAAGAATAAATCATTACCAAATGGCAAATATAGTGATAATCAACTATGAAGCAATGCTAACCTCAGCACAGCTCATGTCAGTAAGTGTAGGCAATGTGTAGGGGAGCCAATTCAATCTGCCTAGTGGTATACCTCTTTCAACAGTGCCAACTTTATGTAAGCAGGTGTGTCCATAGCTTAGACTTTTCAAAACTGGCCAATCATGGCGAAGTGTGGGGAAATAGCCATATTAAAATCCCCCAGGTGGGAATATGTCTCATAACTGGTTGTAGCTTCCCACTGCAGGCAGAATGGCTGGTGTGGGTGAAGGCACTTGATTCAGAGCACAGCGCTGGGTCATCCAGGAGTCAAAATTCATGGTATGGCTCCTGGTAAAACACCATGATCACAGACTACTGCAGGGCCAGTACCAGGGCTCACAGTACAAAACGGAGGCCTGGGACAGTCTCACCCATGACCTCATCAGTGCCACAGATATCCCCCAGTCTGGTGAGCAAGTCAGGCACCACCATGCTGACCTGAAGCAGCGGAGGCAGGATGTCCTGGAACAGTGGATCCAGAAGTGCCGGTAGATGGCCAATGCCCCAGTACTGAGTAAGTACACATTCTACCAAGTAGTAAATAATTACCTAGCTTGCGTATACTATGGATAGGTATGGCTAAATATCAATGCATTTCTCTGACAGCTGCAGATGAGTGAGCTGTGAACCAGCAAGCCCTTGATGCTAGGCTGCAAAGGCTGCATTGTGAGGCAGGTTAGTAATTAGTCTGCATGCACTGTCATAACAAAGATAATAAGAGCCATAGAAAGTGTTGTACCAGTAGAAATAAATGTGTTAATACTCTGTGAATAAAAGTATAACCCCTGGAGTGCTTCTGTTCACTCTTCTCTCATATGTTTGCGATCTGTTCCATGCTATAAATAGTACTGTTGTATCTTAAGCAGGGTCACCCACATTGTGGTATGCAGATAAAATGGGTATGAAGGTTTGCATAACAATGTTGGAAGTGCCAAGAGGTCAGACATAACGTACAAGTTAGGGAGACTCAGAAAACAGTCGAAAGCTGTACATCAATTCCCTGATAGCACAGTGTACTGTGATGTTAGCAGTAATGTTTTGTCACACACAGCAGGGGGTTGAATCCTGGGAGTGCTACTAATTTGTATGCATAATCATACGCCACAACTGTACAGATTTTAATACAATGTTCAGATAGAAAGCTGTATGCATACTTACACCCAACAACAGTACAGAATTCACTGGAATGTTCAAATTGTAAGTTGTATGCATATTCATACACCACAACTGTTCCAATCTGTCCAGCATGTCCAGATAAATGTCCCATATCACCAGCTTGGTACCCTGCTCCCCTGAAAGTTCAGTGTGATGATCCAAGAAATGCAGACAGCTGTCAATCACATATAACTGATAGTCAAATGTGTACATAGCCAAAGAATGTATATGAAAGTAAACCTGTCATTCTAGCACCTCATGCAATGTGTATGACAGCAATTCTCAACATATGTTGCATTAACACCTGCAGCCTTTCACACCTGTATTTAAGACACAGGTCACGTATATAATAATCTATAAACATACCAGTGTACAATATAAGGCCATTGTGTACTGTAATAATACATGTAAGGGAAAGATCACTGCAGTGACTAAGACTGCTGTGAAAACTACAAGGATATATTAGTTGCTAATTGAATCCTGTCTCTCAACTCTACCATATGTGCATAATAACCCAATGACACTCCTCAACTGGTATGTGTACACCCCAAACGTTCTTGGGACATATGTCCTAATGGTTAATAAATATTCACATTTGTTTCTATGCATGTGCCATGTTAAAACACACTCATATCGGTGGCCTGTTGCCATCAATGAAACCCACATGCTCCTGTGATGGCCACTGTTGTTCCATATATGCATGTGTTCTGCTTGCTCTGGAACTGTGTTAAATCTGGGGTGTCGGGTTAATGAGAATAACTATGCATGCTGTTATAACTAATCCTGAATGCTTTTGACTGTTACTAACCCATATCTGCCCAAAACCTGCTACAACACAGCTTGTATGGAAAGGCCAGTCCCATTGGACCCACCTGTCCCACCTCAGCTGGCCATGGCACCAGGCACCAGCACATCTGTGGCCCAGCCTGGGACCTCTTCCTCCGTGGGCCCTGCACCACATTTGGGAGGAACTGCTGCAGGGGATGGGGCATGCCCCCCCTCAGAGCAGGAGCGGAGGGGAACCTGTCACCCATCAACAGGTCCAGGCCGTGGTGCATAGGGAGCTCAGTCTGGAGTATTGAGAATGGCTACGCCAGCTTGAGGGCTGAGTGACACTATTAAAGGGTGAGACTACCCCTCCTACACAGCCCCCAGCACAGCCACCATCGGTGCCGTGAAGGTGCAGTGGTGACTGCCCATGGGTGGGAACCTCAGTCCAATTGTTTTCAGTTGGGGGCTCATGGGCTTGCAACTTCCAAACACCTCTCCCTGTCCAAGGTGTTTACCCCCCACATGTGTCATATACCATCCCTATATGCGTCTTGCGTGTCTTGTCTGTTAACCTACCCAACCTCCCTCCCCAAAAATACCTGCTACCCCTCCCCAACATCCCACTCTCAACTGAAAAAAAGGGCAATCTGTTCCCACAAAAAAATTTTGCCCCATACAAAGCTGTCTATTTTGCACACGTGTCCACTGGACACATGTAATTTGGTCTAATTGGCTTCACAATGATTATTAGCTGTCCTCACCCCTCTCCCAGGAGTTTGAGGGTCCAAAAGTACCTGGAAATATAGTGTATATGCACAACTGTTGCTGTAGAAGAAATGGGCAGTTATGGACTTGTCCTATACTCTTACTACATATGCCTAGCTATTTTCCCTACTGTCTTTCACTCTTTGTACCCCATTTTTCTCCACTTTCCTGTCAACACCTTATTCTTTTCTTTTTAAGGAATTAGCATGGGGGTAAGTGGCAGTAAGCACTGTTAAGCAGCAGTAAGTGGGTTTACATAGGTTTGCACGAGGGTAAGCTATGCCTACACAGGTTGAGAAATCTGAAGCTAACTGACTGTAAGAAAACATAAGCAGAGGTTGGCAGTGTTTACTGTTGCACAAACCCACGCAGACCTGCTTACAACTGCTCAAAAGTGCCTTAATCAAACTGTATCCAGCGACCCTTGTTCTGCCTAGCAACAAAATAAGCAGCCTCTGCTAGGCTCAAACCCAGGACCCTGCACACCATAGCCAAAGTGAATTATCACTAAGCCATCTTAGATATACATATCCTTCATGTATTTACAAACATATCATCCAGCCAGTCATTCAACAGTACAGAGAATGTATTCCAACATGTAGATGTATGTGTGAGTAAATATATTAATGTCTAAATGGTTACAACATATTGATATATGTATATATATATATATATATATATATATATATATATATATATATATATAGATATATAGATATATATATATATATAGATATATATATATATATATATATATATATATATATATATATATATATATATATATATATATATATATACACATATAAATATTTATGAACATATAAACATGCACATGCCTACATCTATAGAAATATATGTCCACATCTACATGTCTAAATATGCACGGCAGGTTGTATAATTATGTCAGCAGATATATATATATATATATATATATATATATATATATATATATATATATATGTATATAGGTATATACGGACATACATATGTAGATAATGGGGAAATAAAACATATATGTCCTCATGCAACGTTAATGGGGTTGAGAGGCCACACACAATATATGCCTGGTAAAATAGGTATACCACAGCCAAGCACAATCCCCCTGTAAAACTGTACCAAGTGCTGCAGATCCCATAACCAGGACCAGACATGACATGGCCATCCCTAGGATACATATACACAGACACATATATGCAGATACAGTTTTATACATATATATATATATATATATATATATATATATATATATATATATATATATATATATATATAGATATATATAGATATATATAGATATGTACCTACACATACACACACAGGGATTTGTACAGTAATATACATATGCAGTATTTGCACACAATATGGAGCAGCCACTATTCCCACAGTCACCACCTTACCAACTGGAAACTGTATGAGCCACCCATACGAATGCCATTCATAGCCTGCAATATATACCCTCAGATATATCAAAGGGTATAACACCACACACAGGTGTGCAAAATGAATGTGAAAGCTGTATTTGTGTACCATGACAGTTGTATATGCCATGTCATTTTGCTGTTTAGACACTGACATCCATATGAACAGTGTAATGCAACAGTGAAAGAGTTATACAAAAACAGTAGTCTGGAAAAGTTGACATATGCTGCTGTCCAGGCTGAGGTCTACAAGTACCACATTAGTAATGACAGACTGGGCCACAGCATACCAGACAATCAACAGTACGTAATGCAGACTTATAGGTCAGCAGCCACTAATCCCTATGGGGGACCGACCCCAGTTTACACAGTGGGATGCATCTATTACATAACAAGGCATACCTGACACCATCACAATTGCACTGACAAACAGAATGTCCCGTATGACAGGAGGCAGTAGGCTTGCATTTACCCAAGGTGGATTGTATGGTAAAGTACACCCGAATACCTTAAGGCAGCCTATCCCAGATACCCACACATGTTGTAACAGCCTAGGTTAGTCATGGTGCACCCCCCTACACTCACTAATACTGGGCCATATACCACTGTTACATACACTGGCCTCTGGAGTGCATTAGGGTACACATGTATTGTGTAGGTGAAACCCACACATATATGGCCCTAACCTCCCCAGTATCTGTGGGGGACACAACAGCAGTGTAGTGATGGCAGGAATGACAGCATGACATACACACAGCCCACTACATAACAACCCCTGACAGCATGTCATATGTGCAAAGCCTGGTATGTAGGTGGAGGACAGAGGCTGGAATACAGGCACATATGTGTACAACTGTTGTCATACAGTAAGCAAGATATGTATATGTGTACATATCTGTATGGATACATGTACACTTATTATACATATATGCTCACCATACATCCTGTACATGGAGTGGAGCCCTACCTCAGCCCCAATAGTCCCAATCTCTCAGTGCAAGGGGATGTCACGTATGTAGTGCAGGAACATTTATAGACTATAGCTACTGTAATAGGGATTGTCTTCACCAAAATGGTGCCTGTGTGAGGCCTCATCTGCTGTTAACATGTGTGCCATTTACTACTTACAGACATCCTAAGGCCATCATAGTACAGTACCACTGCCAGCACAGTAACACCCCTGCATATGCATATACAGCTGCGATATGGCCAAAATATGTGGACAGTCTGTCCTGACACATAATAACCACTGGTACAGAGGTGCCATGGCAGCATACTATCCACTAGTTAGTAACATATATCTGAACAGCATCCCACTGCTTTGTCTGACAGACATGACTGTTATGGTGGCTGGGCAGCAGTACATCTGGCAAGTATCTGGACATGACATCTCACTGGATAAGTACAGTAAGCTGCTAGGCATGTAACAAAGCACAGTGCAGGCTACAGGCAGACTGACCCAACACTGGGCTACATCTCCTATGTGGGAATACACATGTACCTGCATAGATAGCAGGCTCTACAGGCATGTCAAATCACAGTGTAACAGACACCTGTGTGAAAGTGCATAACCACAACCAATGTGAACACAGCCACAGCCACATATGGTAAGCTAGCATACTATTACAGTATATGGACTATCTGATGTACACCATCCTCATATGGGCCACTCACACAACAACCCTTCATATACTGGGCACTATACAATGTGGTCCGATGGCTGTCTGTGGTTTGGGACATGTTTTTGTCCGCCCCTACAATCATGTAAGCTGATAGGCTGACATACAGTGGAGCAGCATGTAACATCAGATAGAACAGGACCAAGAACAATGACATCTACAACAGTCTCTACACAGGACAAGGTACAGATGCACTATACACACACTGTCAACAATTACCAGATTTACACATAACTCAGTACTGTACACACAACCACAGAATACCCAGACTATGTCCTCAAATAAAAACCCTACTATACATAATATATGTAGCAGCAGGGGTGGCTTGTGCTATAGGACTGCAGGACTGCACCCCCCACCTGTAGAATAAAGAAATTAAACAATAAAATTGAAAAATAAAATAAAAAAAAAATTCACAGACTCCACGCATGTGTGCATGGTTCCTGACTGCTGTGTTATGCAGATTAGAACTCCATGCATGCATGCATGCTAATTTCAGAGCTCCATACTACTCTGTTAGGCAGTCTGGATAGGGAAGACAGGAAACTCCACTCTTCCAGCCCAGAGGTCTGTGCAGTGATGACCATACAGACTGAAATTGTGGGACTAGTCATCTCTTGCGGGAGACCCATGTGCAGGCGGCTGTTTTGTGGAGGGAGAACCATATGCAGGCCAGGATGGCAGAGGACTTAGCTGCATCATGGGAGAGGATTTATGGATCAGCGGCCGTTTTGTGGAGGACAGCTGCAAACAGGAGGATTCATGTTTTATGGAGGACAGGTTGTGTTTGTGTGTGTGTGTAATGCCCTAGTTGCTACATGGTGGTGGGTAGAGAATAAGGCTTGTACCCTGTAGCTTGAACCCAGGTGACAGGAGCCTAAATTCCCTACCCACCACCATTTGTAAAAACATTGCAGATTTTTCCTTCATACTTGTTCTATTCCTCATAAAATCTGTGGTTTCTGTATTTTTGTGTCCTTGCAAAGCCAGTAGTGCATTGGTGCAGTGACAGCATTGTTTCCTGACAGCTATAGGTTCTCTGGTTTGATTCTTGGCTGGGGTGCCTTACCTTCTTTGTGGAGTCTGTATGCCCTCCCTGTGTTTGTTTCCTCTAGTGTCCTTCCATCTTACAAAAACATGTGTCTGTCTGGAGTGAATTGAATGGAGTGTGAGTGGCCTAAAAAGCATTGCTCTCTACTCAGTCACACACACACACACACACACACACACACACACACACACACACACACACACACACACAGATTCACACACCAACACACACACAGTTGTCAAGTCTGGGGTTAGAACACCTACCTAAATACTTTATCACACTCCAACAGTATGCAGTTATAGGACACGCTACAGGGATTACTGGGTTATGACTTTCCCAGGGGTATATTTCTAGGTGAGTTACATCAGCAGCCTTGCCAATGTTGACTATATGAGTTGTACAGAGTGTAAGTACCCTAAAAAGCATTGCTCTCTACTCAGTCAGACAGACACACACACCAATTCACACACCGACACAGACAATTGCCATGTCTGGGGTTAAAACACCTACCTAAATACTTTATCACACTACAGCAGTACACAGTTACAGGACATGCTATGGAGATTGCTGGGCTATGATATTCTCAGAGGTGTATTTCTAGGTGAGTGACATCATCAGCCTTGCAAATGTGAGTATATGAATTGTACAGAGTGTGAGTAGCCTAAAAAGCATTTCTCTCTACACAGTCAGAGACAGAGAGACACACACACAAACACACTCTCACACAGTTACCTAGACTGGGGTTAGAACTACTACGTAACTAGTTTATCACTAAGCAGTACACAGTTATGGGACACGCCATGGGGTTTACTGAGCTACAGCTCTCCCAGAGGTGTATTTCACATTGGATGACCTCAGCAGGCTTGTCATGATACTGCTATGGGGAGGGCAGTGTGTGCATGGGCCGTAACCCATTCATGCAGGGGTTGTCATGCCACAAGCAGGCACACACGGGGTCATATGCCACAGGTACATGTATACAGCTACTAGTTGACTACTTCCTTATACAGTCATATTGCACAGCTAGCACATGCACCATTTAGTCTGTCATGCTGACAGATACTGGTGGCTATTATCTGCAATGAGTGACACCTGCACCTCGTGTATTTGTGGCCCTTTGGCTGTGTGCTGGGTGGGACAGGCCCAGATGGCTCCTTGTCATGGTCACCCTCTTCCACACATCTATGTCCATCTACCTGTGGCTTATTATAGTGTGTTGTCCTTACATATATGTCTGTATTCCCGTCCACTGTGTGTGCAAGGCAGGAGTGGGATATACTGACATGTGTCTGCAATAATAACTGGTCTGCTGGTGTTTGCAGACATGGCCTTCATGTGATTAAGTGTGTGAGCATGCCCAGTATGACCTTTCAGTATGTTGTTGACTGACATTGCCTTCATTCAGCTAAGTGTGTGAGCATGCCCAGTATGACCATCTATATTGCACGTGTGGATCAAGTCCAGGTAGTTTGTACTGCGGTGCGGACCTTTGTGTTGTACACCGACAAGTAGCATGCTGTGTCTACAGGGTATACATTGGTCATTTGGCATTATTTTTGCTACATTTCTGCATAGTGGGGGGGGGGAGCACCTGACCGTTTCTAAATTTCTACACAGGGGTGGGGGCGGGGCACACCTGACTGTTACTATAAGTGTAAGTAGGATGGTGGGGCACACCTCACATGTTTACTCATTTTCTAGGACTGTACTGGTATGTCGGGTACACCATTTCAGTCTGTGGCTAGAATCACACCAGTGTAATACAGATCTCAGCTTTCACTACCTACATATTAGTTTTTGACTTACTAGACTTCACAACTTACATCCAATTGCCTGGCCTGCTGTAGTCTGTCTGTGTAGGCCTGGGGAGGGGTTACCCATAGGGCTCATTCAGAGGCCATAGTACAGCATTTGTTTGTATTTGTCTACACCTATCCTGCTGGCTGTGACTGTTGTTGGGTATGTGCCACCCCCGACTGGCATGTGTGAGTCACATACCTTGTGGATGTCCAAGTACTGAGGGCGGTGCTGCAGGTCTGCCTATGTCAGATGCACATAGTACACTCCCTATACATGGTTGAGCACAGGTAGTGTTATGTTTGGTATCCCTTTTACTGTATGTGTGAGTCAGAGAGAGGTGTCATTCCCTGGGTCCCTACTGTGTCAGTGCATGTGCTATGCATTGCCTCTTGGCCAAGACCAGGGCATACTGGGCACGCCTCCTTCTGCCTACTGGGGCAGGCTCAGTTTGTTCCTCCTCTGAGTCACTCTGTGCCTGTGCAGGGCTTGGCACTGGTGGGGGGCTGTGTGGATCTGCCCCCATGCTGTTCCTGCTGCAGCTGTTTCCACAGGAACATATTGTGTAGCATGGCACATACAAGGACAATTTGGGTACATGTAGTTGGTGAGTACTGCAAGTCTCCACCGGATGTGTCCAGGCACTGGAACCATGACTTGAGCATCCCAAACACACGCTCTATTATGATTTGTGTTTGTGCATGTGCCTCATTATGGAGTTCTTGTTCAGGTGTATGTGCATTTCAGATGGGTTTCATCAGCCATGGCACCAGTGCATATACAGCATCCCCCACTAGGTGACCATGTGGGATGTCCCCATTGGCAAATGTCTGGTGCAGCTGTGTCAGATGCCAGATGTGGGAATCTTTGTAGCTTCCAGGGCAGCCAGCACACACATTCATTAATATGCCCTGGGCATCGCACATGACCTGGCAGTTGATGGAGGGGAAGCCCTTGCGGTTGATGTAGACCCTACCCTGCTCACCTGCTGGTGGTTTAATGCACATGTGCGTGCAGTCTATTGCACCCACTACCTCAGTGTATTCTGCTATTTGGTGGAAGAGACGCATATTGCTGGCCAACGCCACATGGGTGATGGGGAAATATACATGCACACCGACATTTGCTGACATAGCATCCAGGAACTGGTGGAATACCCCAGATGCTGATGACTGTAAAATCCCCATTATATTTCCAGTTGTCCTTTGGAAGGTACCTGTGGCTAATATTCTTAGGCCTAGACATACCTTGGTATCCACTGGGATGGGTTCCCCTCTGGTGAGGCGTGGCCGGCAAAGCTCAACAATTTGCTGTAGGAGGTCCCTGTACACCCTATAGCGGTCCACTATCTCCAGCTCATGTAGCCCTTGGTAGGTTACCCTGGGTCTGTACACTCTTCCACATCTCCTCACTGTGGGTTGCTAGTAGCATTCACATCCTCACCACCCTCAGCCTCTTGCACATGCTGGTTTATGATAGTGAAAGCAGCCCCTAGCATTTTTTCTCTTGCTTTCGTTTTGTAAAATTTCCCCATCTGTATACACCAGTGGTGCAGAGGTTTTGGGAAAAACAAGGGGGGCGTGTGTTTGCATAGTTTATAGTGGTGTGCTGGACTGGGTTGGGCTGCTGCCTGTGTAATTGGATGTTTCTGATACATTTCACCTGTCAACTAAGCTAGTTCTCCTTGATTACCTTCCTACTGCTATTTTCCCTTCCCATTGCCTCCCCGTTTAAGCCTGTGTGTGTGCCACGCAAATGGAGTGCTCAAATGTGCACAGGGCTGCTATTTCCTGGTATAACTTCCTTTTTCTTCCTGTAAGACCTGGTGCACGACACGCACACCCGCTTACACTTTGTAAAGAGTGCTAGGAAGTTTGGACACACCTCTAGCTTAGCTATGCTAAGCTAGGAGCAGTCACAAGCCCCAGGGCTCCAATCAGCTTACAGTATGCCTGACACCCCCCCCCATGATATCACATATATTGTAGTCTTGTACCCAGCTATTTATACTCTTACACTCTTGGGACCTGCCTAACACCCTGGGAAAATCTGGGATTCACTAAACGTTCCCTCATTTGCATAGGATTGCCTACTAATGCATAGTTACATGTCCCATACTGAGCCTCCCCCTTAGCAACCACTACTCACTGGCCAAGTTGTATTTTGCCTGCCACTGACTTACAAGGCAGAATACTGATTTTTGTTAGAATGCTCATTTTCAGTTTATTTTCTTATTTTCCCCCCGATCCCGTTTGCGCACCGCTGCCCTATGCTTAAAAAGCAGAGATTGGTGAGAAAAAAATTAAAGTTGTCTTATTTATTTTTTAAAAAGTTTGCAATGCCAATGGCCTTCTACTTGGCCATTGGCATGCTTCCTCAATAATATGTAGCCTTTATTTGGAGCTGTCATAGCACCGTTTTGGAATTTGCAGAAATGTACTCGGTTAGTAACCGAGTACATTTCTGCAAATTGCACTTGTCTTGCACGGACTATTACAAGCTTCCTGGATTGCAATATCACCTCATTTGCATGGATTTCTCCAGCAAATGAGGGTAATTTGCATACAGGAGCTTGGTCCATTCAGGATTAGCCTAAGAGCTCACGTGCACTTCCCGGGAGCTTGTTCCTGGATCGCACATCGACCATATTGCCAAAAATCTCTCTTAAACTAATCCTGCATGCTATAAAGGGCTTCATAAATCTGGGGGAATATTTCTGTGGTCTGTGTAGCATCTGCTGGTGTACAGGAAATATATTGATATAACTGTAATATCAGCCTATTTGTTAAAGTTTGTGCTGTGACTTTTTGAAAATATTCAGTTATGATATAAGGCAAAGATTCTGCTGTTGACCCTTAAGGAGTCAGGGTCTTCACAAGAATAGTTATGATGCCCCTGGATATATTGAACAGGTAGATTGCCATCTCCCTCTTCTTTTATACACATCTACTAACCTTCCTTCCTCAGCTAAATCAGACACCCTTCATATTCTGAAATATCAGTAAATCCTGCTTCCTCATCAGTAATAACCTAAAAGCTGAGTCAATATCCAGCTTAGCCAACCAAAGCTCCTTGAATGTTCTTATCACCCTTGCTGCCATATCGAAAGATGAACACTGAGTCCTAACATCTGACCTATCAATATGGGTACTGACCAAATCCCCTTTCTGGAAGGGCAAGTTGTCTATTAACCTAAATTCTACCAGTGAATTATTGGGCACCAGGCCCAAGAGAGATATGTGATAACCATTAAATGTTGGAAAGTCAAAAGGACCTAACAACCAACATGCAGAAAATTCCATATCAAACAGTTTCTGCACTACTTCCTCCTATCCTACTACTGATTTCAAATTCTTACATATATGATGTGAGACAACTACTTTAGATATCAGAGGAAACCCATATTGGAACTCATCCCATCAACTCAATATTTGGGTTGCCCTGAGCAGCTGCCCTAACTGAATTGCATTAATAGGTGGATGCAATGTTCCCTTGATTGTTAACAGCTCAGAATAGGGGCCCACCCTAATTTCTATCTGTTATCCCCTACCTCTTGCCCTAACCTCCACACCTTATCTTGCCCCCTAAACATCCAACCTCAAACCCATCAACACCTCCTACCTCCAGCATTTGATCACAGGATGTTAAGCTGCGCAATAATTACATATGTGTGGGAACCTACATGTGGGCCAAGAACACTTACCACATTAAAAACCTAACATGTTTTCACCTTACTCTCTGTATCTGAACTTGTACAGTGTCTCATATAGATATTTAAAAGCAGACCTTATTCAAGTATAGAGAGCATTTAGAGGCAACCTCTCTGAATGTCTGGGGTTATCATAAAGTAGAAGATGATTGTCAGGCAATCTATTTAGAAGATTCTATAGGAATGAAAAGTTTACTAATTGGTTCTCTGAGAGAGCAGCTGATGCATGGAATAGACTACCAAATTACATTAAAGGAGGCACTAGCTTAGATATGTTTTATGAACAGCCTGGATATTTGTTGTTGGAACAACTGTTTTGGTAAATTGGCAGGCTAGAAGGGCATTAATGTCCATGCTTGAAATATTTCTTTTTATGTATGTATGTATGCACATTATGTATTCCTCCCAACTGTTCCTTTACAACTCTGCCTAACCTATCCAGCATGGGCCCCACCCATGAATCAGGATGTCTTTGCTCCCATACTAATGACTTGTCCACAGCCTACAGCATGCAAAAACATTGATTGTACCATAGTCAAACATTATTATCCCTGAGCCTCTGATCCTCCTTGACCATTAAAAAGTAAGATAACAGCAGTAATGCCTGCTAAGGCTTCTTTTCAAGTAGAACTGCCATGATATAAACAAACCCCCCAAACCCAATTGTTCCAAGTCCTTGGATGATATCTCCCTGCACCTTTCTTCCCGAGAGATGCCAAGAGATTCTTGACCCCAGCAGACTGCACCTCCGCCACCTGTTACACACCCTGTTGCACACCCTCAGCATCTTTGAGATTAAAGCTTGACAAAATCTCCCCTCCAAATATCCTCCTTCACAACCTGTGAAATATGTGCTGTAATAGACTGGTTTATCAATTGCCCAGTTTATTAAAAGGGTTTGTAAGGCCCTGACCAAAGTGTCTTCTGCTACTGAACTCCCTGTTCTAAATGCTGCTTTACTTTGCAACAGATGAAATTCAGGATTTCCTCCCAAAACACCCCTGTGCATATGCGTTCTGCCACCTTTTGTCATGCATTGGAACCCTCACCTTGGTGCCCTCCAGTACTCATGACCCCTTCAGGCTCTGCAACCTACAACTGTGCCCAGAATTCAAGTCATATACCAAAGTAAGCAAGTCAGCATCTGACACAATACTGCCTAAATCCCCTTGATCCCCAGAAATATTAACATCAGTATCTATCAGGCACTGATGAGATGCTGAGGGCATTTGGGTCAGACTTCTCTGACCACTTCCCATTGGCTGCTGAGGGTCCTCTGTATGTGTTCTAGCTGCAGCCCTTTGAACTCTCCTGGGTCATTTGTCAGGTTTCAGCGGCCATCAAAATTCAATGGTCCCAACATCCTTGTTGCCTACATTCTCCTCCAGATGCTTCCTGAACAGCCTCTGGCAGTCCTTGTCCCTGCACCGACACAATCTGAAATAACTTGCCGGCATGTGACACCACCTCTTGCAACTTCATCACTAGATCATACACCTGCACCATCTTTCATAAAAGAAACATAACAGATCATCAACACAGTGGCAACAATGAAAGTTAATGACTACACCATCCTCTCCTATGCACTCCCTTACTCTTCTACTTTTATCTGTAAATATATATATATATATATATATATATATATATATATATATATATATATATGTATTTATTGTTATTCTTCATTTCTTGTCTTTTAGGGAGGGATAATGGAAAGGGGGGTTATCCTCAGTGAAAAGCAGCCCCTCGCTATGACTATTTAAAAGACTTGTCCACAGCCCCAATTAACTGACAGAATCATATCCTTACATTCTGCTTACTTCCAGCTCAAACATTCAAAGCATTTATATATTATTATTATTATTATTATTTTTAAATCAGCAATGAGAGCTGAAGAAACAACTTTAGATCCCTGGAACTACAGCTCTCCACCTTAATCGTCTGTTGCTCTCCTGCAATCCACTCTACTAAAGAGCAGTTTACAGCACCTCAGTCTAACTGTGCACACCTGCTAGTGGCAGGCAAGCATAATGTTCAAATTTTCTCTCATAGTTTTGGTCTGTACCTTCTAAAGCTGGGGTTACCTAGCAACCCTTTGAAGATTGGACTCGCTAAATTATGACAGCCACTTGAGTGTCTGACTTTATAACTTTCAGAAAATGCATGGTTGCACAAACATTTTGTTCTTGCAATTTTCTAAGTTTATAAAGAAATATTTAAAATGTGTCTGTATATGTGGGCCTTTGGACCCCATTATTTGGCTTTGTCAAATGTTTCTTGTGCTAATAGGTTGCACTATGTATCTAACATAAACTTGCTGACTGTGTATGTTTTGTTTTAAAATCCCTTTGCAATTTGCTCACCTTGAACAGTTCTGTTACTCCCTGTAGCTCTCCCAACTTGATGTACTGCCGTTTTGTCTCCAATTTTGATTTTTTTAATAAACTACGTGAGATCAGCTATAACATGCAAGCAGATCACTAACAGTAATGATGGCAGAGAAATGCTTTTCCTCTTCCAAATCTGTCTTCTCTTTACTTTTTTTTCTATAAAACACAGTACTTAAATCAGGCACAACTACAAAGGCTGGAGTTGACTAGCACTTCCATGGCAGTGTCACATTGTTGTGCCATGTACTGACTCACACTGAGCCATGCTTCACTCCGCAGCAACGAGCAGAAGCAGACATCATGATGTGCTTCTTAACAACTGCAAGCACTACTAACTGCCTGGAGCACCAAAACTGCCCAAATTAATTATTTTGAGATATGGCCTAACCACAAACAGATGCCTCACAGCACTCGCCTTCCCCTAATATTACTACCAAAACACCTACCTACAAACACGCCTAATACTCAGTTTCTCATCAACTACTATTACAGTCAACCCCCACCCCATGCATCATGCTAATTTAATTAAGGACACCACCATATCTTTCACAAATGCATTCTCTCCCCCTCTGACACTACCTAAACTTACATACCATATTTCTAACTGTGACTGTCTGAGGAAAAAAAAAAACAATTACACTCTTTTATAGATGTTGTCTTACATCTTCCACCATAATGTAAATCCCTTACACATATCTCCTACTAAAGAAAAAAAAAACACTTACCTACTTTGACAGGAAATACCTGCATCCAGTAGAGAAACCCAGGCTGACAACTTGGACACTGCAGCCCACCCTAACAACACAAACTGTACTTCCAAACAGAAGTGTCCTTCACTAGTCCTGACCATATATATCCTTTCTCCCCTTCCATGCCTATCTTGTGACCTCACTCAAATCCCCATCAGCTCCCTCTCAAGCTAACTTACTTAAGGGCACAACATAGTGAGAAATGAGTCTGCTAGGCAAACTCCATTTCAGACTTCTTGTGTCTTCCCACACTTCCAAAATGTATGCATCATCCTGACTCTTCCTCGTGACACCTCCAGGATCTACTACACTCATTTCTACCTTCCATCACCAATCTCATGGGTATTAAATACCATCTATGCAGTATTCTTAGGCTTTGATCTTCTACTCTGTGTTCTTTCTACATGTGCCTCACTGCCTAAATGATCTTCTGCCAGTATCCTGCGACTCGCTTCTATTCTTCTTCCCTTTCCCATTGCTTTCTCATTCTCTCTTCTTCTACCCTGTTCCTTCTTTTTTCTTAATGATTTATAGATCTATTTGGTCCTTTGCCTCCACTAAACTCTTCCACTTCTACCAGGATACCATGCTCTCTGCTTTTACTCTCCCTTCATTCCTGTCTGTTCATTTTTTCTATTGCCACCTTCCCATATTATTTTTTCAATCTCTCTGAGATCCAACTAGTTCTGCCATTGGGCCTCTATTATTGTGTATTTCTGTGTTAGCTCTTCCATTGTTTTAAATCTTTCCCAACCATCCTTTCCTCTGCATATCAAATCTTCTTGAGCTTTCTCACTTCTCCATATTTATTTTTCTCTAAACTGTATTTGTTCCACACCCTTCTGTACCCCATAGTCTTTTGAGACTCTCTTCACCTTAATTTTTGCATCCCAGTTCAGTTTGCACTTCACTCATATCCTTTAGTAGATTTCTTCACATATCCCTCCCCATTACTCTTGTTTAGCTTAACTTCCTTCTTTTCTGTTTCTGTCCAGTGGATGATGTTACATGACAGTGCATACATCAGGATATGAGGGTTTCCTTGCTTCATCCCTTTCCTATTCATTCTCATTTTTGCCTTGATCAGTCTTTTTTTTTTTTTTTTTTTTGCCTTTATTGACCCAGTCCTCTAGGTCTCTTTGCATTTTGTCTCTAGAATTTTGCAATATATTGCTTTATAGAGGGAGAATTATGGGAACATCATCATCCATGCTGCATAAGTCTACCTCCTCGAGAGAATCCATTATCTTTTTCCTCAGCTTGCTCTAGGTTTCACCGTTTTTTCTTTCTCACCATGTTCCTATTACAGATTCCAAGGTTCTGGCAAACTTTTCCTCTTTTTCTCACGTAGTCCCCTTATGTTTTCCCAGTCTTAACAAAAAAAAAAAAACTTTTCAAATGTTTCCTTTATAGTTCTCATTACTGAAGCCACATCCTCTGACACTAATATGCAGTAATCTACATTCAACACAAACAGAATTTTTCCACTCCTTTTCTTCAGACATTATAAAATTATTTCTGACTTCTACTGTCAGCTCTATGAATACACGTGTGAACAGGCCTAGGGATAGCACACACCCATTAGGGATAGTAGCAGCCACCTCTTGTCCCTTTCTCTAGCCTTTTCTCCTCAGATACGCTTTCTTTTATGAAAATTTGAATTTCTGGGTATTGGTATTTGGCCTGTGATGGAAATTGAAAAAGGGTAATTGTGAGGTGGAGTTCAGGGAAGAGTTAAGACAGGCAATGGGTGGCAGTGAAGAGTTACCAAATAGCTGGGTAACTACAGCAGAGCTAGTAAGGGAGACAGCTAGTAAGGTGCTTGGTTTGACATCTGGACAGAGGAAGGATGACAAGGAGACATGGTGGTGGAATGAGGAAGTACAGGAGAGTATACAGAGAAAGAGGTTGGCAAAGAAGAAGTGGGATTGTCAGAGAAATGAAGAAAGTAGACAGGAGTATAAGGAGATGAGGTGCAATGCAAAGAGAGAGGTGGCAAGGACTAAGGATAAGGCATATGAAGAGTTGTATGAAAGGCTGGACACTAAGGAGGGAGAAAATGACCTCTACCGATTAGCTAGACAGAGGGACCGAGCTAGGAAAGATGTGAAGCAGGTAAATGTGATAAAGGATAATGAGGGAAACATACTCACAAGCGAGGTGAGTGTGTAGAGCAGATGGAAAGAGTACGTTGAGGGGTTGATGAATGAAGAGAATGAGAGGGAGAGAAGGTTGGATGATGTAGGGATAGTGAATCATGAAGTGCAATGGATTAGCAAGGAGGAAGTAAGGATAGCTATGAAGAGGATGAAGAATGGAAAGGCTGTTGGTCCAAATGACATACCTGTAGAAGCATGGAGGTGTTTAGGTGAAATGGCAGTGGAGTTTCTAACCAGATTGTTTAATGAAATCTTGGAAAGTGAGAGGATCCCTGAGGAATGGAGAAAAAGTTTTTTTGTACCGATTTTTAAGAACAAGGGTGATGTGCAGAGCTGTCATAACTAGAGAGGGATTAAATTGATCAGTCACAGCATGAAGTTATGGGAAAGAGTAGTGGAAGCTAGGTTAAGAAGGGACATGATGATTAATGATCAGCAGTATGGTTTCATGCCAGGAAAGAGCACTACAGATGCGATGTTTGCTCTTAGAGTGTTGATGGAGAAGTACAGAAAAGGTCAGAAGAAGTTGCATTGTGTCTTTGTGGATTTAGAGAAAGCATATGACAGGGTGCCTAGAGAGGAGTTGTGGTATTGTATGAGAAAGTCAGGAGTGTCAGGGAAGTATGTAAGTGTGGTACAGGATATGTACGAGGGTAGTGTGACAGCGGTGAGGTCTGCAGTGGGAGTGACGGATGCATTTAAGGTGGAGGTGGGATTACATCAAGGATCAGCTCTGAGCCCTTTCTTATTTGCAATGATGATGGACAGGTTGACAGACGAGATCAGGCAGAAGTCTCCGTGGACTATGATGTTTGCAGATGATATTGAGATCTGTAGTGAGAGTAGGGAACAGGTGGAGGAGACCCGGGAGAGATGGAGATATGCTCTAGAGAGAAGAGGAATGAAGGTCAGCAGGACTAAGACAGAATATATCTGTGTGAATGAGAGGGAGGATAGAGGAATGGTGAGGATGCAAGGAGTAGAGGTGGTGAAGGTGGATGAGTTTAAATACTTGGGATCAGTAGTTCAGAGTAATGGTGAGTGTGGAAGAGAGGTGAAGAAGTGAGTACAGGCAGGATGGAGTGGGTGGAGGAGAGTGTCAGGAGTGATCTGTGACAGGCAAGTACCAGTAAGAGTGAAAGGGAAGGCCTATAAGAGGGTAGTGACACCAGCTATGTTATATGGTATGGAGACAGTGGCATTGACAAAAAGGCAGGAGTTAGAGCTGGATGTGGCAGAGTTAAAAATGTTAAGATTTGCACTGGGTATGATGAGGGTGGACAGGATTAGGAATAAGTATATTAGAGGGTCAGCCCAGGTTGGAAGGTTTGGAGACAAAGCCAGAGAGGCAAGATTATGTTGGTTTGAACATGTGCTGAGGAGGGATGCTGAGTATATTGGGAAAAAGATGCTAAGGATGAAGCTAATAGGTAACAGGAAAAGAGGAAGGCCTAAGATAAGGTTTATGGATGTGGTGAGCGAGGACATGCAAGTTGTTGGTGTGACAGAGCAAGATGTAGAGGACAGGAAGAAATGAAAACAGATGATCCGCTGTAGTGACCCCTAACCGGAACAGCCAAAAGAAGATGATGATGGTATTTGGCCTGTATCCAACATATTAAATGTTCTCCTACCTACTTTGCTGCATTGTCTTCCACAAGAATTCACATCTCACTATACCAAAGGCTTTCTGCAGGTCAGAGTGCATACTCCCACCTTTCTCTTCCTGCTTCATTTCCTCCACATGCGTAAATTCCAGCAAGTCCCTCCATTTTTATTTTGCCTTCCATCCCTTCATGAAGTCAATTTGCCATCCTTGTAATATTTTTTGTCAATTCTTCATTTGGTATTCCTTCTAAAACCTTTGCTAATATCTTGATACCTACATTAATCAAGGAGTAAGGCTTGTAATTTCCCACTTCCTCCTTTCCTCCTAAACCCTTAGTTATCATGGTTACCCTGGTCATCCGTATACTTTAGATATTTTGCCCGTGTACTGTATTGACTTGTACTCCTCCTCTCCAACCTCTCATATCTCCCCTCCACATTTGTAAAACTCTAGGGAGACTCCATCTGGTCCACCAGTTTTCTTCTCCTTCATCTTGTAGATCACTTTTCTTATCTCATCCCTTACCAACTCTGCATCAATTTGTATCTCTTTTTTTTTCATCCTACTGGATATATCCTTCTACAATCTGATATGTGGCTCTGCTGTATTTGGAGGGTCTATATTATATGTTCAAAGGTTTACAACTTTACAACTTAGGACATCATGAAATCGAGTTTAAATGTTCGAAGTTCTAAAACTTTGAACATATGTACTAAAAAAAAAAAAAAAAAAAGCCCAAACCCAAAACAAACTGTTATACCAACTGTTATGCAAACTGTTATACCAACTCCAAGATCGCACTACAGAGCAGTAAAGGGAAATATTCACTTTACCGCATTATAGTGCGGTCTCGGAGTTGGTATATTTAAAGAGCGGGGGGTGTGGGAGGTGCAGGGGAGCTTGCCCCCTGCTTACACCAGTCAGGTAAGTTTCCTTTCTTTTCTTTCTTTTTCATATGTTCGATGTTTGAAACTTCGAACATTTAATTTCGATAAATTAACATTCAATGTTTTCAAACATCGAACATATGATATAGACTCGTATTTGGATCTCTCTCATTATTCAATATTTTCATTATTCTTTAGTGATTTTTCAAGATCATTCATCTTTTCTCCCTGCCTTTTTATTTTGTATGTCAACTCCTTCCATCTCTGAATTTGTTCCAGCTCACTTTTAATTGATGTTGTATCTTCCACCAGATCTCTTAGCTTCTCTTGTAGTTTTTTTCTACTTTTGTTTGCTGCTGTTCTATTATTTGTTTTGAGGAGCTCATATCCTTGTCTATCATGATTACCTTTTCAAACAAAATGTATTCTTCCTTATTTGCAACTTTATAAGCAGCAATATGTTCACCTGTTTGTTTCTGTTCATCAATCTTTCCTTCTCTATATTTTTTCCTATTTGAAAACATTATTTTTTTCCAGATTTCTTGAGGAACCCCCAGAAGATTATGCTTCAGGAGTCATCTTAGCTGGGAACTCTAATATTGTCTCAGAGCAGCTTTCAATTTTAACATACATTTAATGTTAATGTACTTATTGATACTTTGGAATTAATTAACATAAAAATAGAGTTGCCAAAACAGTTTTTTATATTTTAAATAATGTTCAAAATCACCACCTCTAATCACTATTGTGACAATTACACAGAACAAAGACTTTTTTAACTGTTTTCAATTAACACTAGTCATATAAAATGCAATGTTAGTCTTTTGGTTAGTAACATAACAATGTTCATAAAGACTCAGTCCAAGCTTTCTAATCATTTTACCTATATAAAAACAGGAGAAGATGAGCAACTTACCTTATATACCTTACCCGTTGAATTGCAAGTAAAATGTACCTTTGTTCATAAACAAATGAAAAGGTCATGAACACCATCTGAGACATACCTCTCAACTGTATAGATTTTCGTAGAAAGCCCTGATTTTTGCCTCTCGTTTTTGGTCCATTTTTCATTAAATTGTGGTTTTCTGGCAAACTAGTGTCAAACCATTAAAGACTGAATTTAAGAAATAATGACCGACATTGAGTTTCAGACTTTGTACCCTTCAGAGAATGCATGCTAATGCAAAACATGTTATTCTATCAACTTTCTAAGTTTGTAAGAACAATTTTTAAAAGGTGTCTCTATTTTTTAGGTCTTTGTCCGACTTTTAGTTATGTCTTTGTCCAGATTTCTTGCTGTAAGACATTGATAGGTATGTCTGAGAAATAAACATTGAAGAAGGAGAACAAGTGGAAGACTAAACTCCAACAAACAGCAATGGTGTTAGGCCCAGGGTAGGCTTCTTCACTACACATCTGGAACAAATGCTTACAAATGTTTTGGAAGAAAATCAGAACCTAAAGGGCATATGAGCAATCCTTGTCAGATTCAGGTGTCTTGAAAATGACTGGATAAATTTTAAATGACACATTTGTATGACAAACATGTTAAAACATTGAAAGGTTTCTGTTGAAAGAATTAACAAGCCACCATGAAAGGGGCATTATCCACACAGAAAACAACCAAACACACAAACAAACACATAAATACATAGATGCATACAAAGATACAGAAGTTAAGTAAATAGGATCATCTTTGCTATTAGATTTACTATGGCTACTTCTCTGACATCCTCATTTGTTGACAGCAAGTAAAACGGGTTGTATTTAAAATCAGATATGATTAGCTTTCCCATTTGTTAGAGATAAGTGCAGGCAGAGTAAGTGGCATGTACAAGTCTGTTACACTGTAGCTTAATATATTTTGTAATGGAGATTAACTAGTCTGTCAAATGGTGCATAAAAAGCGACTGGAGAATGAACAGACTCAGGAAAGTGAAAAAACAAATGCAGCAATGAAAAGGGTGCCATAACCACTAGAACAAATATAAGAGCAGAACCTTTAAATATATTCACTTTTTTCTACCTCATATATATTTCTAAATGAAATTCTCTGTTTTGCCTTCCAAGCCAAGAAAGGCCCTGTTTTACTAGATCTCCTGTACCTCAGAAACACTGGTATTGTTAGAAACACTCATGCCAAAACTTTCAGCTTGCATTGTAGCATGAATAGGAATTCTTGGAGGGATAGGTTCAATATCTCAAAGACTCCTTTTATGTGGAACAAACTTTCATTGCATGTTAAATGATGTAAGGTCTTAGACCCCTTTGTGTTAAGCATTTATGACTAAATGTATTCATATAAATTCCCCCAAGAATTCATTGGATAGCCATTATAATGAAGGGAAATACATGTATCAGTTATATTTCCTAGCAAACATGGCTATGATATATCTACATATATATATATATGTATCTAGCTAGGCTTGAAAAATGGGTTACGAAAAGAGCACCCTGTCATGGGAAACGGCGAAACTACACATTAATTCAAACAATTTCCCAAAAATCCTACAGCAGATCCTCATCACAATGTGTGCTCTTATTAAATTCTACATCTCAAAGAACTGGACACTTGCTTCCCCCTTTTGTGGGAAGGCTTCAGCAATTTAGCCATTAAATACATCTCTTCCCACAAATTACTATACATAACCACCAAACACAAATATGACTGAATATATTTGGAATACTTGCTGGATGTCATCCTTAAGAGGTGAAAAATATTACTCAATGTTAGGAAAGATCTCCTTATTATATGGAGCTGGTAGGAAATTTTAATCAGAACTTATCTTTTTTCGATTGTTGGTAATTAGTTGACTGCATAAGGATCAATCCCATATATAGGATACATTCTCTTTTTCCTTAATCCCCCCCCCCTCCCATTGGCAATATCCCATTACTGGTTGTACTTATAGATCCTCTCTACTTACTTAAGACTGACTTTCTAACAAGTTGGCTGCTAGTGTGACTTCTTTCTACATATATATAGGTTGTTGTTTTTTGATTTTTGCTATTATTTGTATGTATTGTAAATGCATGTTTTTCCATTTGAAATGATGTGTATAAAGGAGGTTTATTTTATTTTATTTTACTATTTCTATTTGAAAAACTGAATAAAGAAATTTTGGGGAAAAAAAAAGTTAAAAGTTGCCAAAATAGTTCTTTATATTTTAAATAATGTTCAAAATCACCACTTCTAATCACTATTGTGACAATTACATATAACAAAGACTTTTTTAAACTCATTTCAGTTAATACTATGCTTATAAAATGCAATGTTATTCTTTTGGTTAGTAACATAACAATGTTCATAAATTCTCAGTCCAAGCTTTCTAGTCATTTTACCTACATAAAAACATAAGAAGATGAACAACTTACCTTATATACCTTACCCGTTGAATTGCAAGTAAAATGTACATTTGTTCATAAACAAATGAAAAGGTTATGAGCACCATCTGAGACATACCTCTCAACTGTACAGAGTTTCGCCGAATGCCCAGATTTTTGTCTTTCATTTTTGGTCCATTTTTTATAAAGTTGTGGTTTTCTGGCAAATTATTGTCAAACCATTAAAGACTGAATTCAGAAAATAACAGACACTTGAGTTTCAGACTTCGTACCCTTCAGAAAATTCATGCTAATGCAAAACCTGTTATTCTATTAACTTTTTAAGTTTGTAAGAGCAATTTTTAAAAGGTGTCCCTATTTTTTGGGTCTTTGTCTGACTTTTAGTTATGTCTTTGTGCAGATTTCTTGCTGTAAGACATTGATAGGTATGTCTGAGAAATAAACATTGAAAGACTTTGGTTTGGAAAGTGAACAATTTACTGATTTCATCATCTCTGCCATTGTATATATTGTCAACAACATTTTTTTTTATTCCGTTAAGAATAAAGAAAAAAATAGTCACTTGACAGAATTGATATATGGAAAGACTGTTATTTTTTAGACTAAACAAGAAATTGTCATATACAGTCAGGTACAGGATTTACAGGAAAATGTAATATACTTAGATGGTCACTACAGCTACAGAAATAAGACCCTCAAGGCAACAACACCACAAAGGGAAGTCTGGTAGTTTCTTATGATGACATGTGGCAAAACAGTTTGGGGGCTGCACCTTGATGTTGGAATCCTGTTTGGCATGGACCTGGGAGTTCTCAGCTTGGCATGTTGTTGGGCATAGAATTGATTCCAATGATTGTGCATGTTTGGGATGTGAAATGGGGTTGGCAGTTGACATAGATTAATAGTGAGTAGGCTGAGTGGCTAGAGGAGAACATGTGGCATGGTAGTATTACAGACTAAACTCCAACAAACAGCAATGGTGTTAGGCCCAGGGTAGGCTTCTTCCTTACACATCTGGAACAAATGCTTACAAACATTTTGGAAGAAAATCAGAACCTAAAGGGGATATGAGCAATCATTTTCTGAGTCAGGGGTCTTGAAAATGACTAGATAAATTTTAAATGACACATTTGTATGACAAACATGTTAAAACCTTGAAAGGTTTATGTTGAAAGAATTAACAAGCCACCATGAAGGAGGCATATCCAAAGAGAAAACAACCAAACACACAAACAAAGATAAGAGAAGTTAAGTAAATAAGATTATCTTTGCTACTGGCCTTACTATGGCTACTTCTCTGACATCCTCATTTGTTGACAGCAAGTAAAACGGGTTGTATTTCAAATCATATATGATTGTTTTTCCCATTTGTTAGAGATAAGTGCAGGCAGAGTAAGTGGCATGTACAAGTCTCATACACTGTATCTTAATATCTTTTGTAATGGAGATTAACTAGTCTGTAAAATGGTGCATAAAAAGTGGTTGGAGAAAGAACAGACTCATGAAAGTGAAAAAAAGTGCATCAATGAAAAGGGTGCCATAAACACTAGAACAAACACAAGAGCAGAAACCTTTAAATACATTCACTTTTTTCTACCTGATATATATTTCTAAATGAAATTCTCTGTTTTGCCTTCCAAGCCAAGAAATGCCCTGTTTTACTAGATCTCCTCCACCTCAGAAACACTGGTATTGTTGGAAACATTTATGTCAAAACTTTCAGCTTATATTGTAGCATGAATAGGAATTCTTGGAGGGATAGTTTCATTATCTCAAAGACTCCTTTTATGTGGAACAAACTTTCATTGCATGTTAAATGATGTAAGGTCTTAGACTCCTTTGTGTTAAGCATTTATGACTAAATGTATTCATATAAATTCCCACAAAAATTCATTGGATAGCCATTATAATGAAGGGAAATACACATACTAGTTATATTTCCTAGCATGCATGGCTAAGATATATCTACATATATATGTATCTACACATATATATATATATATATATATATATATATATACACACACACACACACACACACACACACACACACACACACACACACACACACACACACACACACACATACTATATAGACGTTTGTTCAAATTGCCTATGTTATGCTAACCTATAAACTTAATATAATAAATAAATTGCAGATTCAACCACTCAGGCTATGGTAGTTCATAGATAGTTCATAGATTAGTACTAGGCTAACTATCATTGTGGACCACTTTAAGCCTAGCCAGTTACCCCATGTGAGAATCAAACCCTGCACCTTTTATTTGTAAGGTAAACTCCTTAATCATTATGCCAACCTCCCACAATGGACTTGTCCTCAACAATGATTTTTTTAATACGTGGGAACTGGGATTGTGCTTTTTTTTTCTGAAGTTCTTAGTTGTACCAGTGTACCTTCATTGTTTCTATGAAATGTTTATTTATTTATTTATTTGGCATTTGTTTACCGGCATGGCCTGACTAGGTCTACAGCACCCGTTTTCAGCAAAGGCCCAGGTAGAAAAGCTCCACATACAGTACAATACAAATATACTATAATCCAATACAATACAAATTACATTAGACATACTATACAAAAATAAGTTGAAAGAACAAACTATGTTACAAGATGTTGTAATATATTACTACACCTCTAGACAATTCTATCGAGTTAAAACATTACAGGCAATAATAGTCACTCTCACCATACATGATGTAGATAGTGTCCAAAAACACATAGCACGTAGGTAGTGCAGTGTGTGATATTGGCTATTATAGTACATGAAAAATAGAATGCTAGTTTCAGTTAGGAAAATATCAGCCAGAAAGTTAGTGATAGAGATAGATAGTGAGAGAGAGTTAAAAAGAATAGAAGCAATAAAGCCTTTGCAGTAGCTTAAGAATATGGTATAGAAACAGAGGAGGAGATAGAATAGTCTTAGGATCTTACAGTCTGTGAGGGATTGAAATGTGACAGAAGAAGACAATGAGGCTAGTGTGGAAGAAGAAGACCTGAGTATTAGGCAGACTTTATGCAGGATCAGAGCCATGTATTTTTGAGATGATTTTGTAAAGAGGCTTTGAAATGGGTTAGGCCAGGCATAGACCTGATAGCTAGAGGTAGTGAATTCCAAAGTATAGAGACAGAGTATGAATACAGAGAGGTTTACAATGAAAACATCACAATTTACTTTGGAGTAAAAGGATTGTACTGGTAGTCTGGATGTCACTCACTCATCATGCAGAGAAAAAGGGGCTGATTGGCTTTCTGACAAAATCTCTGTGGTTTAAATTGCTGTGTTTTCATGCCGTTGTACTCCATTTCACTGGGATGAAGTTACTGTGCAGCAGGTCTCCTGCTGTGCCTACAGTATCCAAACTTGACATTAATACTGATCCATTCTACACCAGGAAGAGGTATTATTATTATTATTATTATTATTATTATTATTATTATTATTATTATTATTATATTATTATTATTTCACAAGCCTCTGATCATTCCAGTTTACTGTGTTATTTTATTATTTATTTATTTGTTTTTTCCTGGTAAGGGTTCTGCTGTAAACACTGAGATTTACGTTTTGAGAGAAATATTTTGCTGGTCTTACAATTATTCCAGTTAATCAGAATACAGAGGGTAAGTAGATGGTGGATACTAGACTGTTTTGCTGAAATCCTTGTGGTTGTACTCCATTTGGCTAGGCTGTAGTGTGCTTTGCATTATGCAGTTGTGTGGTGCAATCAGCTGCATCGACACAAGTTGTTGATGTTATATTTTGTCCTTAGCCTCTGTAATCCCTATGCCATTGCCTTAATCACTGAACTGCCACTTAACAGGATTGCTCATTCCCTATAATATCATAGTGCTCTATCCTCTGATTCCACCATGTACCTAATAATGCCCTGTTGTGTTATACTTTATCCACTCCTTTTCTCACAGTATGACACAGCCTGCTCATATCTTAAACTATTAACAATAGCCAATTGCGCTTTACTATAGTTGGGTCTGGAATGAATAGACTGAAAATATTGAAAACCCTCCAATGGGCAAATAACTAGATTTGTCTGTTCACACTTACTTTTATAATGCTATTGTTATTGATCTACTGAACTATGGGGGCACAGTTTTTTCTTGCATCATCTTTTGCCAGTTTACTACCATTAGGTACCTTGAGGCAGTCTACATGCTGCCTTATGCTTGCTGACAATCAGTTGTTCTTTACAAAAAACTAAATCTACATGTGAAAAGTTGCAGATATCTAGCAAATTTAGAAGAGAAGCTTCCCTAAGAACATTTACTAAGCACCCAATATGTTGTCTATATCCTGGTCACCTCACAACACCAACAGAAGGAACTTTTGTGTTGATATTCTTAAGAAATCCCTCCATAACCACAAAGACCTCCAAGGGAAAAGCCTGGCACCCACATTTCTCAAAAGCACAAGCATAGTTCAGCAGGTCTATATTATAACATCGAAGTTCAAAAACTTTGAATGTTATAATATTGAACCCTGTAGTGAGAAAGCTGAGAATAGCGACGCCTCGGAACATCGAAATTTTACCTAGGGTAAGATTTCGGTGGTCTGTGGCTTCACTATTTACAGCAGTGTGGTGCGATAGTTACTGACTGGGTTAAGGTAAGTGAGTGAATGGACGGGGTTAAGGTGAGTGTGCGGTAGTTAGGAACTTTAGGGTTAGGGTGTGGGTGAGGTGAGTGTGCGGTAGTGACAGACATTAGGGTTAAGGGCGGGTTAAGTGAGTTAGGGTTAGGGCGCTGGTCAGGTAAATGTGAGATTGTGTGGACGTGAGGGTTAGGGTGGGGTAGGTGAGTTAGGGTTAGGGAGCGGGTAAGGTGAGTGTGCGATAGTTAGGGACCTTAGGGTTAGGGTTGGGTTAAGGTAAGTGAGTAGCTAGTGGTGTATGTCTGGTTTAGTGTAGGGTTTCATGAAGTGTATGTTTGTGGATTATTTATTTTGGTGTTCTTGAGTTGTGTGTATGTTTGTCGGAACAGCAATTTTTTTTCCCTGGGAAAAAATTCGCTATTCTGGCTGTTCGGTTTTCTGGTGTTTCGATTAAATCGGGTCGATATTATAACATTCATTGTTTTTAGACTTCGATGTTATAATATAGACGCTAGGTCAGCAGTTATACAAATAGCACCCACCAACACTAAAACTCCTAAGTGAGTTACCTAGCTGGAGCATCTGGAGCACCTAAGTGCTTAATACCTCCTAGGATGGCAAGCACATCCATAGCTGGCAATGTCAGAGTCTTAAGTGACTCGATAGAGAGATTCACAGATGTACCATTCATCAGTTTGAGCAAGGAAGGGGTAAAAGCTGCTAGGTCACTAGGGTTCTAAAATCCTTTCACTTCAATTTCTCTTATTACATGGCCATCTGTCCATGAGGGTGTACACTGTTTGAAATACATATCCTTGGATTATCAGAATAGAAAGATATTGTGAAGCTCTATGATTAGCCAAAGCTGATATTAAACTAGACTTCAACAACATCCCACCATTAACAAGAATGATACAAGTTGTTTCAAACAGAAGATATCTGTCTTCAACAATTGACTTAGTTACCTGTGCCATTCAAAGAGGGTCTGATGTGTGTTTGCCTGGATGGAAATGGTTGATAGTCCTAACTTCTTTGCAAGGGATGACCTACACCTCTCTCCTCATGGCTTCTTTTCATATCATCTAAGACCTTTACCACCATTATAGCGCCTTGTTAGACGATGTCAGTCTAACCTATTTTCCAACAAAATGCAACTAAATCAGGACAGTATAATGGTTGTAAAGGTCACACTATTTAATGCTATAAGTCTTAAAAAGGAAATTGCCTTTATTAGAAGTCATGTTAACCAAATGTAAAATAAATAAATTAGTCTTAAAAAAGAAATTGCCTTTATTAGAAGTCATGTTAACCATAAAACAAATTACATTTTTTTGTCTTACTTTATTAGGTTTAATTTCCTACCACAAATTTTTACCATTTCCTGGAGATACCTCTACCATCAGTGGTAGTATGTCTATCTTCCAACAAAATTCCTTCACATCTAAACATGTACAGCAAAACAAAAACTTTCATATTCTTCACATCTAGTTTAATTTCAGTAAGGTCCATTACCACGTTTGCCAACTATAAAACCTGTTCTGTGTTATACATAGCCTCCAAGTTATGTAAACAGGTTTGAATCAGTTATAACTGAAACAAACCTCATTATTCTTGTGGATTTCAGCTATCCATCTGTAAACTGGGAGACCTGTATTACTGCAAATAAGTGCACACAATAATTCCTAGGTTTTATCACTTCAATCTCTCTAAGCCAGATAGTGCAGTCAATGACCAGGGGATCAAATTTACCAGACAAGGTTCTCATAAATATTGTATTGTTATGAAACTACCTTTGGTTACACCATCTCTGGTCCAATAAGACCACTGTTCCATAGGTTTCATCTTTAGGACTATCATTCATGTGCCTACAAACCCTACTGTCTTGCATTTTCTTTAAACCTGAAATGCTGTACTTATCAGATTACCTGGTGCAGTTTAAGTGACCCCTCTCATTGTGGACCATTATCTGACAGTTTCAGCATACATCTTAAAGACTACATTGAGTCACTGGCTTCCATTTCCACACAAATATTGAGCAAAGGTTAGGAATAAGGAATAATCTAAAGATGTCACATGAAGTCAGAAACATAAAATCTACCAAGGCTAACTACGAACTGAAAATCACTACTTGTGTTAAGGACATAAATAATTCCTCTTTTCAGATATCAGTCTTAGGAACACTAAAACATCATTGTGTTCATTTGACACATAACTCCTACTCATCCCCTGAGGATTTTTTTAACATTTTAGCAGGTAGATTTTGTTTTAATGTCTCCCTTTATCACCCCCTATCTGCTCCATGATAGCCTATCAGTAGCTCCGGAGGATATAGTCACAGCAAATCCTGGAAGCACTCTCACAAAAATAAATAAATAAATAAATAAATAAATAAATAAGCAAATAATTATATGGGGCAATTTACTCAGATGCCTCTTTTGTCTTATTAACCCACTTGTAAAACTGTTTGGCCTCAGTCTATGAACTGGTTTTGCACCAGAGGCACGGCAAACAGCTTGCAGCACTCATTTTCTCTTCACAGTGGTAGTAATGCTTCATATCCAGGCAACTACAGACAAATAAGCCTTATCAGTTTTATCTATAAAGTAATGGAGTATATTATTCTGGACCCCATAATTAGTGACATCAGCAGTCTATAATATCTGAATCATAATTCATGTATGAAAATCAGATCCTCCTGTTCAAGTTAATAGACGTCTTTGAAAAGTGGATAAGGGTAACTCTATATGTTAAGCTGAACAAGACTGTAACATTGTAAACCCAGGCATTACAGACAGAAACTGACTATACTTAATGTAAACCCTTATTTAATCAACTGGAGATCTGAATTAGGACTTGAGGCCCAGATTTTTGTAAATGCTGGCTACTAGTGGTGTCCTTTAGAGATCTGTTTTGGGGTCACTCCTATTTGTCATTTAATGTTCTAATATTAATGCTGATCTTGAGTCTCTGAGTTTACCATGTTTGCAGATGATTGCAAATTTGTAACTATCATCAACTCTCTGGAGAGCTATCAGGTCCTATATGAAGGGTGTCACACACAAGCAAATGGTGTCAGAATCATCATTTAAAATTTTAAAAAGTGCAGTATCATGTCTTTTGAGAGATATTACTACCCTGGACCTACCACAGTAGAGGCACCTCTTTCAAAAATAACATAATCATTAGAGTCATGGGCAGTTTTGTGATGAATGACATCTCCATTGACTATCACGTATCCATGATCACTGTAAAAAGAATCATTTGACTTAGCCCAGCTGAAAAACATCATTCAGATACAAGGGTGTTATTATCCGTTACTATTCCTCCTTAACTAGGTCCATAATAGAATATAATACTTCCTCTAATATGCAATGCATCTACTGAGACAAATAACCAAACTTGAAAGACTCCATTGCTTCCTTATTAGGAAAATGAAGGGGAAAAGTTTTATATATCACAGAGAATTCCTGTAATCTCTAGCTCTCTTCTCTGTCTCAAATGGACTACTACAAGGCTTAAATTAACCCTGCACTACATGGCAACATATATGTACACAGTATAAATAATACCATAAATACTCATACAAAACTTAAACTGCCAATGAAACATAAACAAAACTCATTGGTAAGATAGATACTTCTTCCTAATCAAACCCATCGCTGTCAAGCACTGCAAAGGCATAACTGGCTCTAGAAGCTTCTCTCCCCACGTCACTGCTGAAAAGGGACTGCCAATATGTTGGCTTAATCAGCCTATCTTGGTTAACAAAGCAAATAAATAAACATGCACACACATGCATACATGCAAAAATACATAAATAATAAATGCATACATAAATAAAAATACTTTCCTCTAGGACTGGATACCCATTTTATTAAATACATTAACTCCATAACCCTCTTCAAACACACCATGATCCTTTACAGAAATATAAAGCAAATAGTAGGATCTGCTCAAGTTTGACTACAGATAACCTAACTGATCAACTGTCTAGTAATAATGAACCTAAGAAGATCCTGTTTCTAAAAAGAATGCTCTGGAAGATGGGAATGTGAAATATTGCACTTTCTGCTTATAGCAAGGCTTTAGGAACATTGATGGATATTCTGATAAAAATACTCACAACATTGATGTATGAATTGAAACCTACAGGATGTCTGGGGTTCAGAGTGGTAGACAAAAAGAAGAAAGAACATTGTATATGGTAGAAGTCAGACTAGAAGGAGAACAGAAATTATTTTTAGAAGGATGTACTACGAGCAGACACTTTTATTATTGGATACGTTTGTTGGAGTAGAGCATCAAAGTGTTTCTGTTCACAGCAAATGTCATTCCTAATGTTTCAAGACAGACAGAATAGGCTGGACCTGTGTATTAAGTGTTTGGAAAGGAACATGTAGCAGCAATTAGGTCTGCTATGAAAGGGTGCAGTAATGACACATTCTGAGTTATGTCAAGGATTTAGGAAATGTTATAAATGCATGTTTAATTAAACAGGACTAACTAATTTGAAGGTATATGTCAACGGATATAACCTAGAAGTGAATTATACTGATGAAGGATTGTATAATGTAAACAGAATTATTTTTAGTTAATTTTTTTGTTCCAAGTATGACCTGTTTCAGATACAAATCTAGCAGTTTAAGAAGCAATTATATCATAGACAGCTCTACACTTTGATTAATGGGGTCTGTACTTTCTTTGCCTATAACATTCTTACCTTTCCATGTCTACAGTTTCAGAAGATAATAAGGCACTCATCCAATGTGCCAGGCTGCATTAAGTTAGATAGATAAATTTAGCAGTGGCAGAAAAAGGAAAAAAGAATAAAAGTAGTACATGTCACATTTTGCTATGCACAATCTATTCAACAGAGATTCAAGGGAACTGTTTGTTTTAGATAATTTATAGCACAGAAATGTACTTTTTCAGCATGTCTATGTAGAAGAGACATTAATCTTTTTGCATTTTCTCTAATCTACAAGTCACTTTTTTTGCTTTAGCCAACTTAGATTCTATCAGTGCTTATTTTTATTTGCGCACCATTTTATCATATGACCATTTGCTACGTTTACAGTTCAATTTGAAATAAATGTTGAACTGAAGCAAAAGACACAGTATTTATTCTAAAAAGCAATTTTCCTGTATCTGTTTAAGTTGTTCAAGTTTAGCTCTTAAAACTGATTTTTAAGTTAATTTTATCAATTTGCTCTTCTGTTCTTAGTGAAATACATTCTTAATAACTAGTCTGAATGTTATTACACTGTGATATACTGAATCCCAGAATAGCTGAGTAGAATTTTATAGAAGATGTGTCCTATTTTTTGCATTAATTGAATGAGTATTACTGAATGAGTCATTGTAAACAAATATTGAAGTGCCTGAATAATCTATATTTTGTGCGCTATACAGTGACCATGTTTATCGAAAGACATTAAACAAAACAAAAATGTAAGTTGTGAATACACAATTTAGTAAATCCTTTCATGTGTCAGAAAATGCGTTTAATTTTGGGCCATTTTAGGACAAGTAAAGAGACACAGCAGTTTGCTATTCCCTCCATATACGTGCATACCAAATAGATCTCTTTGCCTGGCTAAAAAAATAATAGATTCATTGCACTGAATTTAGAAAAATTTACTATTGCCACATCCGTGAACTTTCAAGATCAAAAAATTGAAGAAAGTGATCCAGTGATCCCTAGAAGAGGGAAATGAAGATGAAATAGTATTTCACTGATAATTATTTAGAAGTAAGTATACTTAGATGCCAGAGCAAAAAAAAAAAAAATGAGCAAAGCTTTAATACTTTCATTGGCAAAAGAATGCAAATAATGAACTGGGATACATTCACATCATCGTTCTTAATCTGTCACACTAAATGTATTAAGTTTCATCACATGAGATAAAATTCTGTTTGTCATTAAGGAAAATTTAGGAAAAAGCTATGCCCAGTGTTGCCACTTGTAAGA
The DNA here is from genome assembly GCF_019279795.1 of Protopterus annectens. Taxonomy (NCBI): domain Eukaryota; kingdom Metazoa; phylum Chordata; order Ceratodontiformes; family Protopteridae; genus Protopterus; species Protopterus annectens. The sequence goes on from NC_056736.1 coordinate 20,921,195, forward strand.
AAATACAGAATGCAAAAAGAACCTAAAGCTGCATTAGTATAGGGCTTACCCTTAAAGTATCAGTGCATATGCAAGATGATTAACTTATATTCATGTTACAGTGGGGTAATGCTAAGATATGCTAGCAGGCATGTAAGTATAGTGCATAAAATGCTGCAATTGTGCTGCAATATTGGGAAACAGCAAAACAGATAAGCGCATCAATAGTAGGAGACATGATCTTAACAAGTGTTAAGCACGCGACTAAGTGCCGTTAAGTGCTGGCCAATAAATAACAGCAACAGTAGTCAAGACAGCTATGCTTCTGTCTGCTGTCTATTCCTGCAATCTGTCCCTGTCTTAGTTTCAAAATCTTTACCTGACATATCTTGCTTCTTGTCAGTACTTGCTAACTGCTTTACAGGCTTTGAAAGTCACCATAGCACTTTGCACTTTTTTTTTTTACCTAAAACAGAAAACCGTCCATGCACTGCAAAAAATTATGATTGGATCACTTATCATTACATTATGACTGCTATTCATAGTTATATTTTTATAGCAGTAATTCATGAAGAATAGCGCTATGTGTTTATGCAAACCATGGAATTTCATAATGAATACTTAAATCCAAAGGCCTTTTTATAAACATGCCTCTCTATCACAAAAGTGTAATATGCTTAAAGCATAAGAGATGGGGGGTGGGGGATGGAAGGTGGCAGATAAGGGACTTTACACATTTGTATATCACTAGGATTCATACAGATGAATCCATAATAATCTCATTTGTTTATCAAATCTGTAAATGGCCCTGAATGTATGCCAGTAAGAAGCAATTTAATAGGATAATATGAATTTGCAAGTGGAAGGGAAAATGTTTCATCTGGCATTGGGGATGTGCTTGAACATACATGGGCAGACTAGCACAGGGATTGGTGGAGAAATGTTTGATTTGGAGTCATTGAAGTGCTTATGCATACTTGGGCAGACTATTGAAGGAACTAATGAGGAAAAAGTTTCATTTGGTGTCAGGGATATGCTTGCGCATGCGTAGGCAGACAGCTGAAAAGACCATTGGGGAAATATTTCATTTGGTGACAGAGAAGTGCTTGTGTATACATGAGCAGTTTATGGAAATGAGTGGTGTGGAAATGTTTCATTTGGAGTCGGTGAAGAACTTGTGCATGCTTGGACACATTGCTGAAGAGGTTTGTGGGGGAAATGTTTCATTTTGATGCTTGTGCATAACTGGGTATGCTGTTAAAAGTATCACTTGGGGAAATGTTTCATTTTGGTGCTTGTGCTGAGATGAACACAATTCTGAAAGGATAACTTGGGAAATGTTTCATTTAGGTGTTTGCACATACTTGGACATACTGCCGAAGGGATTGGTGGGGAAATATTTCATTTTGGTGGTTGTGCATAGTTGAATATACTGCTGAAGTTATTACTGGAATAAGTGTTTCATTTTGGTGCTTGTGTATATGTGGACATACTACTGAAAGGGTTGCTTGGTGAAATTTTTCATTTTGGTGTTTGTTCATACCTAGACATACTGTTGAATGTATCCGTGGGGAAGTGTTTTGTTCTAGAGCTCATGCATACATGGACATACTGCTGAATAGATCGGTGTAGAAATGCTTAATTTATGTGCTAGTGCATTCTTGGACATACTGCTGGGGGTACAGGTGGGGAAATGTTTTATTTTGTTACTTATGCGTACCTGGACACACAGCTGAATGGATTGCTTGGAGTAATGTTTAATTCTGGTGCTTGTGCAAACTTGGACATACTGCTGAAAGGATCAGTGGGAAGATGCTTCATTTTGGTGCTTGTGCATATCTGGACATACTGCAGAAGGGATTGTTTGGGAAATGTTTCAGTTTGGTGCTTGTGTGTGCTTGGAAAACATGCTGATCTGATTGCTGACCAAAATCATTTATTTTGTGTCATATTCCTGCTTCTGCATATTTAGACAAGCTACTGAAGGAAATGCCGGGGGAAATACTGAATTTGTTTGTCAGTGAAGTGCTTCTGCATACTTAGTAAAAGTACTGAAGGGATGGCTGGGGCCATGTTCATGGACTGCAATTCAGATATGAAAATCAAAGCACCACATTTAACAAGGGATGTGTGTACCACATGGAGAATGGACTATGCACTGCAAAAATATCTCATTGTCATATGCTTCTTTACAAACTTTCTTATTTGCATGCCATTATACTTAAGGCATTTTGCATTAGTGCAAATGGACTCTGTAAATCTGGCCTTTGCTATGCTCATTCAGATATCTCTAATGCATTTGCACAAATGACTATGAATACCGGCCTATGTGTTCTCAACATACTTGCCAAGATTCACCTGCTGATTGAATTTCTTAACATCCATATCTCAAACACATAACAACCCAGTTACAAGCCAATGCCTGATCATAATCTTCTGTACTGTGAATATGAAGTATAATTCAAAGGTCGACCTGAGAAAAATGGAACTGAAAGCCCCATATTACAAATAAATGATATTAAGAATTGCCTATAGGAAATTGAATCATTTAGGGTGGAATGTAATAAAAGAAGGAAGTATGGGTAGACAAATGTAAATTCAGCAATCAGAATAAAATAAAAATCTTCAAACATGCAACTTTTGGAAACAGGCATATAAGATTTTGAAAACAAAAAATAGTGGAAAATTTATAATGACTAAGCTTTATGATCTGACAAAAATAAAAAAAATATTTGTAAACATCCTTTTGATCACAGTAATTATGAAGTTAAAAATAGAAGAGGATATGTGATTTTTTTGCATGGGGAATGTACAACATTCTTAACATGCAAACAATGTCAATGAAGAAAGGAATACCTTCATCTCCATGGAAACAGAGCATATAGCGACATTATTATGGGATTATATGTCCTTCTGCATTTGACAGTAAAAAACTAGAAAGATTGTATTCAAAAAATGGTAGAAGTAGTTCAGAAGATTGTGATCAGTTTGGAATCAGGTCTCTACTCATTACCAGTTGTTATAAGTCTGAGAAATGGCTCTCAAGAAACTTAATTTAGGAGCGGAACACTACAAACCTTGATACCTTTGACATAATTTTATGTACATACACTTAGCAGGCTATGTTCACAGAAAAAAAAAGCAATCAATAGTCTCTATAATACATAGAGTTTTACCTGCTCAATATATTACTAAGAGAAGGGGAGATAAGTGCAAGAGTGATAAGCTATAACACATTAATGGGTGTCAAATAATTCTTTGTAGTAGACGAAAGTTTAGCTGCTCTGACATACTATGAGATACAGAGGAAATAAAATAAAAATAGAAAAGGTGATTATATAAAGCATTAAGTATTTTACAGTGGAAAGCAATTAACTCTGCCTCAAAGACAATAACCAGAAATGAATCCTATCTCTGATCTTGCAGCAGCTTTAAAATTTGCAGTATACTTTCTGCCACCACACATAAACAAGGTAGTGATGTGAGGTGCATTACAACATTTAATGCTGCTTCAACTTCCCAACACTGTTGTGTGCTAGCTAAGTGCTTCTTATACTCTAGACATAGACCTCTACAGCTCTGAATGGTGCTTAACAAAACTTATCTTAGAAACATGCTTGGCAGCATTCTCTTTCCCGAGCTTCAAAACATGAGTCAATTCTATGCACTACATAGAAATCTACTTTGTTTAAGCTAAAAACATCCTGCTTTATCTTCTGGACATTATTTGCAACAGTCACTGACATTTGAGATACATACTGTTTGTGTCATGCTATAGAGGTAGACAATCCCTAATCTGAAACCCTTGGGAACAGCCAAGTTTCAAATTTCAGATTTTTTTGGATTTTAGAGAGCTCGGACAACAGATTACAAATACAGTTTAATTAGGAGTCAAAATTTACAATTAATGTTTACTTCTAGTAGTAGATGACAAGACAGCAGGCAAACCTCATTGCATTGCATAAACCTTGTATGCTGTACTATGAAGAAGTGAAATTACTCATTTTTCAAAATTCAGATGCAAATTTATTTAGAGTATGAGTCAGGATTGTTGGAACTGATTACTGACCCCCTACACATGTGCACACACACACACACACACACACACACACACACACACACACACACACACACACACACACACACACACACACACTGGGTGTAATTAGAAGGTGCTGCAGCAGAAGGTGCAGGGTTGGATCATGGATTGTGACTGTCATCATCAAGTAGTGGTCCGACATCTGATGATGGGCCAGGAACAGTATTCTTAGGTGGCAAAGTAGTGCTATAGCATGACAGCCTTCTTAAAGACTTCTTGATGTGTCATTTGTCTCATTAACATAGATTTCTGTTGAAGCAGTCTCTCTTTAACTGAGTAAATTATCATAATCTGTTGCTCACTGATAAATTCACATTGTTTAAGGCAATTAACCAATCACACATTTTCACCATATCGTCAATAGGGATGTTTTGCAGCAGTGTCCACAATTTTCTCATCATCAGCACTGTCCTCATGCTTATCTGCATTTAAAACCATCGCAGCAATTTCTCCATCACTCAAGGAATGCACAACAGGCTGATCATTCTCAATGTTTAACATTTCTTCTGCCAGCTTCCTGTAAGTTTACACTTATGGCCAATAAACTTGTAGCGTATGTTACAAGATTAGATATCATCTCTCTCTCATCAGTGATACAAAATCCTTTGAAGTCTTCATCTGTTGGTTCATTTTCATTAAACATTGTTGTAGGCCAAAGTTTGTGCCAAGCATTAGTTAATGTCGATTTTTCAACATCCTTCCAAGCATTAGCAACTGCATAAATGGTATCCTTAACATTGAACTCCTTCAGGATGTCTTGGATTCCCACACATCTGTAAGCATAGAGTTTAATACATGATTTTTGTACTTGCTCTTCATTGATCATAAAATTCCCTGGTTACAAGGCTGCAATAATGATGTAACATTTGGGGGTAGGTAAATTCCAAAAACATTAGTTTACACAATAAGTTCAGCAGGGGGATGTGCACAGCAGTTGCCCAGGAAATTTTACAGTTTTCTTCCATCCCAGCTTGCCTGCAATGAGCTCATGCCTCTAGTATGAAGTCGTTATTGAACCAGTCAGAAAACATTTCTCTGGTAACCTGTGATTTCTTGTTTGCATAATAGTGCATGGGTAAATGGCATACACCTTTCAGGCCTTTTGGACGTTTGTTTTTCCCAATTACTGCCAACTTCACCCTGCGTGTGCCTACAGCATTGACACACCCAAGAATAGTTAAGCTATCTTTAGCATCCTTGCAACCTGTTCGTGCTTTCTCATCAGTCATTGTTAATGTTTTTCTAGGGATGGAACACCAGTAAAGAGCTATTTTATTAGAATTGTATACTTCTTCAGGACTTAGGGTTTAGTCAGATATTATCCTGACAAATTTGTCATTGTAATTTTGAGCTGTTTCATGATCAGCCAAAGGTTTTTCAACACAGATTTTTACATATTTTACACCTTTTAAATTTCTGCAGCGGGGCAGACAAGTACAAATAAAAACTTTGGATTTCGGAGCTTTACGGATTTCAGAAATTTGGATTATGGATTGTCACCCTGTATTTTTTATTTAGAGGATGATTTAGTAAAACAATTTTAAAAGCCTCATGTAGCTGGAGAGACAAGATTTTCTAGAATAGTTCCATGTATTTGGTACTGCATTAAAAAATATGAATGAATTGTCTTGAAATTTATGAGAACTTTGCCACGGAACTCGCACAAATTCTGCTGAGATGTACAGTACATCTTATTCATATAGGGAGAGCTGTTCTCAGATTTAATGTGATTCACATCAATGCACAAAATGATGCACTTGCTTTGACAGCACATCTACAAAATTAGAATGATACAGAGAAGATACACAAACTACATGGTTATGGATAGTGTTAAATATCATATACATAACTATGCATCAATTAGCTAGGTAGCAAAAACTCAAAGAGGAACAAACATGCATGCAAGATTTTACAATAAGCAATAAAGCACATATTTTCGCACTAATTGCTCACATACTGTCTCACACATACACGCACACACACACACACACACACACACACACACACACACACACACACACACACACACACACACACACACACACACACATGCACACATACGCGCACAACTACACTGCTTACCTGGATCAACAAGATGAGTTCAGCCAAGTTTCTCCATTTTACTCTGCTCATATTCTTGCAGGGAAATTCACAGGAGCATGCAGATAAATTGTTGCACACACTTATGCATTTTGTGTTCTGCTTTGCCCAGCTCATGTAGAGAATGGATATGTGTGAATCATCAAACTAAGCAGCAGGGGAAAGAGATAGGGATTAATTCCGGAGGAAAAGTGCATCTGCTGTCTTGCCAGGACTGGACAAGAGTTCCTGCCTGAGTGGGAGGGAGGGGTGAGTCCATAGAGGACAGTCAATATATATCTAATGGTAGTGGTGAAGTGTGGCTTCATACTGTCCCATTGCACAGTTATGGAGGGTGGGATGCAAGACAGGCAAGTCACTACAGAGATGTTTCCAATTGCCTCTCATGGTTTGGCATCCTGAGACAGAGCCTGGAAGTATGGTGCCCTTTTTTCAGTCAAGCCTAGAAGCTGAAGAGGAACAAATGGGCCAACAGGGTAGCTAAGAGGGTAGAGCTGATTGTCATTGAAGGATGGAAAGAATGGTGTGTATTTTCTTTCTTTTTTCTGAAAGGTAGTCACTTGATTTCTCTACATGGAATGCAGGATAAATGCTACTAATGCTATTAATTGTGTATGGAATGTCACATTCTGCACACCAACATAGATAATGTCTTTTTTGTGATGTTGAATAAAACACATTTCAGTGAAAACGAAAGTATGAACCAAGTATAAACTAAAAATTTAAACCACCGTTAAGGATAATCATACATCCTTTTCCAACTGTCAGTCATGTTAGATACAATGTTCAGCATTGCACTAAATAAAAACATATCCACTAAACCTGCAATGACATTGCCAATGTACTAACAGATAAATTTATCTCAGACTTTTCCCTTCATCCTCTCAGCTTACCCCATCATGACATCATGTCAGAACCCACCAACTATCACTCTGATCAGGTCCTAGCGGCACTGTCTGAGGCAAAAAATACTAGGTATGATGATCCTGACAATGTTTTGGAATACATCTTGCCAATATGCAGCAGTGTCACACTGATGCACTTCTGAACATGTTCACCCACTGCTTCAACAAGTATCATGCTGGACACATGGAGAACAGCCACGCTATCCTCCTTCAAAATAGTGGTCTCAGCCCTGATCTTGGCAACTACACACCAATAAGCCTTACCAGTCTTATCTGTAGTGTAAAGGCACTTGTTATAATGAACTCCTAAAAAGATATTAGCAGCTAAGTATCTCTTCAACCTAAAAATCCAAGAAAACAGGTAGAGGGAAGCAAGGCAGCAAACACCAACAGATGAAAGTTAATCTTCTTTAATACAGATAAAATGTGAGGCACTTTTCGTTTGAGACTGTGCTCAAACTTCTTCAGACAAACTGATTACACAAATCACAAGTATATATACCAATTAGGTGAGCTGCTCACACAAGCATTACATCAATTAAGCAATTAAAAACTGCACCAAGGTAATAAAGCATTTAAAGGCATATAAAACTAAACTGCCTAAATGCTCTTAATACATGTTTGTATTTAAAACCACCTTTAACTGTTGCAAAATAAAATAAAAATATAACCGTCCAACATGTTGATTAAATAACCTACTGAGGATAGATATATATATCAACTAATGTATACCACAAAAAAATAAAAAATATATAATATAAAAAATGTGAAAAGTATATATGTATATATATGCATCTTATCTTGATAAACTTTTAAGTTTTAAAACACTGACAATAGAACAGCATTCATTAAGTCCAGGGGTATTATACGCATTTAATCTACCTTGCCATAAGTTCTAATTCTTCCAGTTTTAATGGAGTAGGGCCTCCCCTAGGATCTTTGTGAATCTGATCTATTATCATAAATTTAAATTTGTGGTCCGGGTTGAGACTGACATGCTTAGCCAGAGCATTGTCGAGTTTATTCTTCTGAATTGCATAAATATGTTCATACAAACGGTCATGGAGACGTCTCTCCATTTTCCCTATGTAGAACGATAAATGAAAAAAGCATGTCAGTCTCAACCCGGACCACAAATTTAAATTTATGATAATAGATCAGATTCATGAAGATCCTAGGGGAGGCCCTACTCCATTAAAACTGGAAGAATTAGAACTTATGTAGCAAGTTAGATTAAATGCGTATAATACCCCTGGACTTAATGAATGCTGTTCTATTGTCAGTGTTTTAAAACTTAAAAGTTTATCAAGATAAGATGCATATATATACATATATACTTTTCACATTTTTTATATTTTTTTATATTATATATTTTTTATTTTTTTGTAGTATACATTAGTTGATATATATATATATATATATATATATATATATATATATCCTCAGTAGGTTATTTAATCAACATGTTGGATGGTTATATTTTTATTTTTATTTTATTTTGCAACAGTTGAAGGTGGTTTTAAGTACAAACATGTATTAAGAGCATTTAGGCAGTTTTGTTTTATATGCCTTTAAATGCTTTATTACCTTGGTGCAGTTTTTAATTGCTTAATTGATGTAGTGCTTGTGTGAGCAGCTCACCTAATTGGTATATATACTTGTGATTTGTGTAATCAGTTTGTCTGAAGAAGTTTGAGCACAGTCTCAAACGAAAAGCGCTTCACATTTTATCTGTATTAAAGAAGATTAACTTTCATCTGTTCATAGGTTCATAGATTAGTACTAGGCTAACTGCCCTTGTGGGCCATTTTCAGCCTAGCCAATTACCCCATGTGAGAATCAAACCCTGCACCTTATGTTTGTAAGGTAAACACCTTAACCTTTATGCCAACCTCATTGGTGTTTGCTGCCTTGCTTCCCTCTACCTGTTTTTGTGGATTTTTATCTCTTCAACCAATCCAGTCTGGGTTTCTGAAAGGAAGATACAATCAGCTTAACCTTGTAGACATTTTTTGAAAAAGTAATTTAAGCATTAGATTTGGAGAAATCCATACATACAGTTTATCAAAACCTAGTTAAAGCCTTCAATGCCATTTCACACTCTGGCATGACAGTCAAACTAATCTATGCAAATTTAAACTCTTATTTGCCTCATTGTACAGCAAACTTGCTCACATACACAGTCATTCTGGATTGGTGTCACACCTTCATGTAAAAGGTGTATTGCTAATGGGCCCCACTATGGCTCAGTACTAAGGCCATTCCTACTTGGTATTTACTTGTTTTATATTAAAGCTGACATCATCATCTTTTGCTGACCAAATATGAGAATGATTACATGATTGAAACTATCATCATCAAGTACTTTTGGACTCCCAGATCCTACAAGAGGGACTAACAAATACAGTCTGATGATGCCAGGACTGTGGTCTAATGTAGAATGCTAAGAGGTATAGTAGCATGTTATTTGGAAAATATGAACACCCATGCACATGTATCTTAAATAACAATCCAGTAAAAACTGACACATGTATAAAGGATTTATTAATTTATGTACACTGTGAACTCTCCCTTGATCACCATACATCCATTATTATTAGAAGTCTGGCAGATAGTGCAGGGTATTAAGGTTATGAGCTGTTAATTAGCTACTTCCTGTGGTACAGGTTTTGAATCCACCAGTCTTCATCCACCTACATTGTGACCTTGAGCACGTCACTTAACCAGACAGTGCTTTGGAACAATTGGGGGACTTGGGCAAGAAAACTTAATGGTCCCCTAGACTGCATACCTAGTGACTACTTATCTACCTATAAACTATGGCATTCAGATGCTGAAGTTCCATGAGATACACAAGAATGCCATAAAGCTTTAGCTTTCTTTTCCCTCTCATACACTTTTCTACAGGGTAACCCCTCATTAGTCTGTAAGACCTCAAATTACTCAGTCTTGCATGGACACCTACATGACTGAAAACCTCCCAAAACATCCATACAACAACCTTAAACCTTTACAATATAAATAGAACATGATGTTTAGGTAGACACCTGTCCCATAGAATCTATCTCCTCTAGACAGACTCACCTTTCTCATTAAGATAAGTAAACCCCTTCTCATCAACAAATGATTTGTTAGCCATGAACTCAGTTCAGGTCTGGACATATGATCCCTTATAGAAAAGAGTAGCTCATAGTTTAAAAAAAAAACATGGCTAGACTACTAAAATTCTAATCAAACTGCCCTAGTAGTAACATGAGATCTTATGAACCTATTATCTCAATACAGAGAAGCATAGAAATTCTCCCTAATTTTGCCATATATATATAAAGGGCACTCAGCCATAACATAAACAACAAAAAAAAATCTTCTTAAGCCATAGGGCAACTGAATTTCTTAACCATTTTTCTTTTATCTTCCCTATTCAGCCACTAAATTCCAAACCACATCTGAATTTTATAACTTGTGTGGGCATCTCTTTCCTATTAAATTTATACTACATGGATAGCATTGTGTCTCCATCAACAGATTTTCTTTGGTTTATAGTTTCATAGTTTCATAGTTTATTACTAGGCTATCTGCCCTGGGGCATTTGCAAGCCTAGCCCTAGAGATGTGGCTTTCGCCACCCCATGTAGTGGTACTAAGGTGTATAGAATAAATTTAGAATACTGTGTCTTTGTCTAGTAGTGACACATTGAACACCCCCTTACTTATTAAAATTAGTTTACTGTGGCCCTGTCAAGTAGCGACACAGGGGTGACCCCCGGGGTAAACCTACGATCTCCCATCCACTCGTCAAGATTTCTCTTGAAGAGAGTCAGTGAGGGGCTCTGCCTAACATGGACTGGGATTTTGTTCCAGAGTATGGGAAGCCTCTGAGTTATGAATCTGTCCCTCCAGCATGTTCTATTCATGTTTGTACTGAGGTTTAAATCTTTGGCTCTCGTGGTTCTTATGGATTTGGATTTTTTGAGGTGGAGCATGTCCATCAATTCCTGGTTGGACATGGCCTTGTACGTCAGGCACAGATCACCTCTGAGCAAGCGGTATGGTACTGAATAGAGCTGGAGTTTCTTTAGCCTGGCAGCATATGACATATGTTGGAGACCCTTGATCCTCTTGGTGAGGTACTTCTGGGGTCTCTCCAGCTGTTGTAAGTGCTGGGTGAGGTACATACCAAATGGGGCATTGTACTCAAACATGGGCCCGATAAGGGAGGAGTACAGGGGCACAATGACCTCCTTTGATCTGGATGTGAACCCCTTCATGATAAGGTGGGCAAGGTAGAAAGTCTTTCTAACCACTTTGGCAATGTGGGTGTCAAATGAGAGGTCACTATCAGCTTGGGTCCCCAGGTCTCTGATTAATTTTTCAGTACTCAGTGGGTTACTGTCTATGTGATAATTTGTGGGTACTTTGTTTTTCCCAAAAGGGATGACTATACATTTCTTGGCATTCAGTTTAAGGCCATGATTCCGGCACCAGTTGTCCGTTTCGGTGAGGCCTTTCTGTAGGATGTATGTGTCAGCTGGTGTATTGACTATGGCGCCTAGTTTGCAGTCATCTGTGAACTTTGTCAGCCACAACCCTCCCATGTTTGCTTTCACATCTGAGAAGTAAATGCCGAACAAGAGGGGTCCCAGGACAGAGCCCTGTGGGACACCACTTGTGACTGGCTTTGAGTCTGACATGGCTCCCGCAATCTTGACTTTATGGGTTCTGTTCTTTAGCCAGTTTGCAACCCATCTTGTGACATATGGATTTACATTTAAGCTGCTTAGCTTATCTATGATCCCCGAGTGGGGTATTGTGTCGAAGGCTTTAGCCAAGTCCAGGTAGGCTGTATGGACTGCCTTGCCCTCATCAATGGCTCTAGTGACTGTTTTGAAAAAGTCAACCAGGTTCAAAAGGAAGGATCTGCCCTTTACAAAGCCGAACTGGGTGGGATCAATTGTCTGTAGGTCCCCAATGTCGTTGTTTATGAGTTCCATAATAATTCTTTCCATAGCTTTGCAAACCAGGCTGGTCAAGCTTATGGGGCGGTAGTTCCCAGGGTCTGTAGTGGAGCCTCCCTTGTGGAGTGGGACCACTGTTGCTGTACGCCAGTGTTCAGGTACATATCCTGTAGTAAGGCTAAGGTTAAATAACATTTTTATATGCGGGTTTAGCTCCTCTTGGAGTTCACGTATCACGCAGCCGGAGATACCATCGGATCCCATAGATGCTGTGCTTTTTGCTTTGCTGAGGGCGGTTCTCACCTGGACATCAGAGATGACAGGAGATTGCATTCAGCTGGGATGAGTATTTCTTCTTTTGGAGGTGAGGGAGGAGAAATTTGCACTGAACCTGTCTGCCAGAATGTTGGCAATATCTGTGGGTTCAAATTTTTTGTCGCTAGTACTAACTCTGAGCATATCTGAGGGTTTCCACGCAGGTTTCTAACATAACTGAAGAATGTCTTGTGGTTATCTTTAGTGTCCTTGGGGATTTTTCTCTCAAAGGTTGCCTTGGATGTTTCTATGAGAGAACGTAGCTTTCTACTAGTGCTGATCAGAGATGCCTTCCCTTTATGGGATTTTGCTCTGTCTTGCAGTAGCTTCCTTCTTTTGTTATACAATTTGTTTATGGCTGGGGTCCACCAAACAGGACGCTTTCCTTTGGTGGAGAGGGTCTTGGTTTTATTTGGGATTGCACGATCCATGCATTCTTGGAGATGTCCTTAGAAAGCATTTGTGTAGGATTCAGCATTGTGGGATGTGGTTTCCATTGGCCCTGTGGGCTTAAATGATACCATCTCAGTCTTGAGAATTGTAAAGTCGGCTTTTGAGAAGTTTCTCACTGTAGTCTTTTGTGCTGGGGGTGGAAGTGGTAAATGTATATCCAGGGTGATTAGTTTGTGGTCAGATCTCACCAGTGAGGGGAATACTTCCAGTGTGGAGCATTTTGTCCCCATGTTTGTGATGATCAGGTCTAGTATATTATCCCCCCTTGTGGGGAGATGACTAGCTGTTCCATTGCATTTGAGTTTATGAATTCCAGGAACCTTTGGACTAAGGTGTTAGGGCTAGAATAGTGCACCCAGTCTATGTTAGGGTAGTTGACGTCTCCCAATATGATGGTATTTGGTGAGACATTCATATCTTCTGATGTCTTCAGGAAGTCTGAGTGGGGTTCTTGAGATTGGGAGGGTGGTCTGTAATATACACCCAGTTGTATATCAGTTTTGCCTATGGTTAGCTGCACTTTGATGGTCTCCGATGCTTCATGAGTTGCCACTAACCTGGAGGTGTGGGTATCCTTGATGAATATGGACACCCCCCTTCCCTTTTTGGTTCAGCCCGGGTTTTGGGGCCAAAAAGCATGATATGAGGTAAAGCCTGGTAGCACTGGGGTGCTCTCAGGAGCCTTGAACAAGGTCTCGGTTACAGCACAGACATCGATGTTCTCCATACTGAGGAGTGCTTCGAGAGCCTGCATCTTGAGATTTAGACTTCTGGCATTGACCAGCATTACCCTTATTTTGTTTCCATTTTTGTTTTCTAAGGAGGTGGGTTCATCTTTTAAGCCTTGCCTAAAAAAGGCACTATGGGGGTGGCAAGAACCTTAGCCAATATCCGGAAGCCCAAGGGTGACAGGTGCAAGCTGTCCCTTGCAAAGCAGAGTGGCTTGTCCAGCATGTCATCCCAGGCAGACAGACATTGGATCCCCCTAGAATGACACCAGTAATTGAGCCAATTATTAAAGCTGATCATCTTGTCTTTGTATTGTGGCATCATTCTTGGTGAGGGCAGGATGCTGCTCAGGGTCAGGGTCATACCAGCCTGGGCTACATAATCAGAGAGCTCCTCAATGTCTCTTTTCATGTAGTCCAAGGAGGTACGTCTCAGGTCATTCACGCCGGCATGGACAATGACAGAGTCATATTTGTACGTGCTTTTGAGTGACCTGAGTGTGTGTGTTATATGGCGGATCCTAGCCCCCGATAGGCAGCTTACCATTACCCTCTCCTTGCTCAGCCTGGTAAGTGGGACGTCAGTGTGTCTGACTATACAGTCACCTATCACTAGTGTATCAGGCATAGTGTTTGGCCTTAAGGGCTGTGATTTATTGACACACCAATTTATTGAAGTATGTGTTGCATGTGTTATGTTTTGAGGTGGTGGATTTTTGGGTGTCTGCTTTGGGAGCCTCTGTTGTTTTGGTAAGTTTTTTAATAGAGCCTCCGAGTATGTTTTTGTGTTATTATGTGCTTGATTTGCAGTTGAGGTAGGTCTATGTGTGACTGGGTTTGTTGTGTGCGTGGTTACCTTCTCCTTCTGTCTGGTCTTGCCAGTCCTGAGTTGAGAGAGTTCAGCCTCCAGTTTGGCTATATAGTTGCATCTCTCACATGTATTTGTGTTTGTTGGGAGGAGGAGAGGGTTGTCTGTGTACATGAGACAATTATAGCATTGTCTCAAGATTCCCAGATTAACCAGCTGAACAGGAGAAGATGCTAGCAATCTACCACTCAACATGCTAGGATATTACAAGAGAGTGCTGTGCCTTTAAGGGAAGTGGTTGGGGTGGTAGGCGGATGTAGTGCTACTTGAGTTTGGGAGTGCTTGCTTAGAAGAGAAGCTTTGAGAACAAGTGCTATGCTTATAATATAACGAGTAGACTGGTTATTCTAAGAGTAGAGCTATCTAAGAGAAAATTTGAAGAGCAGACTTGGCGGAGCCAGAAAAAGTTTAACCCTGTTTAACTGGTGCTGTGCTATGCGCACAATTGCGCAAAGCCACACAAATGTGGATTTTAAACAGGGAACTTCAAATGAGCTAGAAATGGCCCAAAACAACCAGTTACTACAGCTCTTGTGCTGAGGTCACTCCTTGAGGGACAGATAGGCTGCTCAAGGCTCCCCACTCCCACTGGTGAGCAAAGAAACTTCCTTCTTATCCAAGTAAGGTAATGGACAACACAGGAACTACACCACAGCCCAGAATACAGCAAAGCCTGTAAACTGGTCTAAACTAGTCGAGGAGAGGCGGGAAAACAAGGATTATTATTTTTTTTTGTTTTGTTTTTAGATAGAAAACACCCAGAAATACAGAAGGCAGCAATAAATCAGTTACACAGGCTAACACACTTTAGTGGGCAGCCTCAATAGTTAAATTAAACAAACAAACAACAGATGTTCGATTAATTTTCGACCAGGTAAAATTTTAAGTGCCGATACTATATAATGCAGCAAACAGTTAAAAAAACAGTATACGCTTGTTTAAAATAAGCAAGAGAAGGTATTTCAAGTAAAAAACAGAAAAAAATACTTAAATCTGGAAAGTAGTCACTTTTTCTCAGTTCTCTGTAGCTAGGACCACTCTGCAGGACCACGTGGAGCTGTCTCTGAGTAGTATAGCCAGAAAAAAATGCTCCGAGGCAGATTTTAAACAGGGAACTTCAAAAGAGCTAGAAATGGTCCAAAACAACCAATTACTACAGCTCTTGTGCTGAGGTCACTCCTTCAGGGACAGATAGGCTGCTCAAGGCTCCCCACTCCCACTGGTGAGCAAAGAAACTTCCTTCTTATCCAAGTAAGTTAATGGACAACACAGGAACTACACCACAGCCCAGAATACAGCAAAGCCTGTAAACTGGTCTAAACTAGTCGAGGAGAGGCGGGAAAACAAGGATTATTTTTTTTTGTTTTGTTTTTAGATAGAAAACACCCAGAAATACAGAAGGCAGCAATAAATCAGTTACACAGGCTAGCACACTTTAGTGGGCAGCCTCAACAGTTAAATTAAACAAACAACAGATTTTCGATCAATTTTCGTCCAGGTTAAATTTTAAGTTCAGATACTATATAATGCAGCAAACAGTTAAAAACAGTATAAGCTTGTTTAAAATAAGCAGGAGAAGGTATTCCAAGTAAAAAAACAGAAAAAAATACTTAAATCTGGAAAGTAGTTGCTTTTCTCAGTTCTCTGTAGCTAGGGCCACTCTGCAGGACCACGTGGAGCTGTCTCTGAGTAGTATAGCCAGAAAAAAATGCTCTGAGGCGGATTTTAAACAGGGAACTTCAAAAGAGCTAGAAATGGTCCAAAACAACCAATTACTACAGCTCTTGTGCTGAGGTCACTCCTTCAGGGACAGATAGGCTGCTCAAGGCTCCCCACTCCCACTGGTGAGCAAAGAAACTTCCTTCTTATCCAAGTAAGGTAATGGACAACACAGGAACTACACTACAGCCCAGAATACAGCAAAGCCTGTAAACTGGTCTAAACTAGGCGAGGAGAGGCGGGAAAACAGGGATTATTTTTTTGTTTTTTTTTTGTTTTTAGATAGAAAACACCCAAAAATACAGAAGGCAGCAATAAATCAGTTACACAGGCTAGCACACTTTAGTGGGCAGCCTCAATAGTTAAATTAAACAAACAAACAACAGATTTTCAATTAATTTTCGACCAGGTAAAATTTTAAGTGCAGATACTATATAATGCAGCAAACAGTTAAAAAAACAGTATAAGCTTGTTTAAAATAAGCAAGAGAATGTATTCCAAGTAAAAAATAGAAAAAAATACTTAAATCTGGAAAGTAGTTGCTTTTCTCAGTTCTCTGTAGCTAGGACCACTCTGCAGGACCACGTGGAGCTGTCTCTGAGTAGTATAGCCAGAAAAAAAATGCTCTGAGGTGGATTTTAAACAGGGAACTTCAAAAGAGCTAGAAATGGTCCAAAACAACCAATTACTACAGCTCTTGTGCTGAGGTCACTCCTTCAGGGAGAGATAGGCTGCTCAAGGCTCCCCACTCCCACTGGTGAGCAAAGAAACTTCCTTCTTATCCAAGAAAGGTAATGAACAACACAGGAACTACACCACAGCCCAGAATACACAAAGCCTGTAAACTGGTCTAAACTAGTTGAGGAGAGGAGGGAAAACAAGGATTATTTTTTTGTTTTTTTTTGTTTTTAGATAAAAAACACCCAGAAATACAGAAGGCAGCAATAAATCAGTTACACAGGCTAGCACACTTTAGTGGGCAGCCTCAATAGTTAAATTAAACAAACAAACAACAGATTTTCGATTAATTTTCGACCAGGTAAAATTTTAAGTGCAGATACTATATAATGCAGCAATCAGTTAAAAAAACAGTACAAGCTTGTTTAAAATAAGCAAGAGAAGGCATTCCAAGTAAAAAACAGAAAAAAATACTTAAATCTGGAAAGTAGTCGCTTTTTCTCAGTTCTCTGTAGCTAGGACCACTCTACAGGACCACGTGGAGCTGTCTCTGAGTAGTATAGCCAGAAAAAGTTAAGCTAAGTTCTTCTCTAAGACAAATACAAAGGATGGAAGAAGCCTCAATATCCCTAAAATTGACTGTTACCCTTGCATTAAAATGGAGGATATAAGGCTTCAAAGTTTACAATTGTATTCTATGCTATCACAGCTTTTCTCATGCTTGACCAAACTTTCACAATTTCACTGCATCACTTCAGTATCTATGAATATGGCATACACTCTTTGCTCCCTGTAAGCGACAAATGTCCCTTTTAAATAATCAAATATTAAATGGATTTCTGCTTTTATTCCATTTTATTTAAATGCATACTGATGCTTATGGCATACTGTTATTTTTTAATCATAACCCCCCCCCCCCAACATTTTCATCAAGCCCTACAAAATTAGACTGCAGAATATTTTTAGGGAGCTATCTAGAAGTATAATATAATGATTCATCCTTTGGTCCCTTGCATTTCTTCTTTATACATAGAAATTGTTACTGGCTTTTTTCCCAAGGTTTTGAGAAAGTAAAATGATGCAGATTAATTGAAGTACCATTATTTCTGTTCATTCTTTCTCATGTATGTGCATGTGTGTGTGTGTGTGTGTGTGTGTGTGTGTGTGTGTGTGTGTGTGTGTGTGTGTGTGTGTGTGTGTGTATGTGTGTGTCTCTCTCTCTCTCTCTCTATATATATATATATATATATATATATATATATATACATATATATATATATATATATATATATATATATATATATATATCTAGTTTCAAAATACTGAAATCTTGAATTTCAGCATTTCGAGTCCATGAAGCCAAAACTTTAGAATAGCGAACGTGCATAAGCGCGAATGCGAATATGTTGAATCTGCACTTATGCTTTAATACTACATTATGGGAAGTGTTTGTTTGGGATGTTTGTGTTCGGACTTTCAGGTGAGTGAGTATATGTGAGTGTTTTTGTAACTTATGTGTGATGTGTGTGTGTGTGTGTGTGTGTGTGCGCGCGTGCGCGCGAGGGACTGTAGAATGTGTGTGTGTGAGATCCTTTTTTTCTGTTTGTGCAATCTCGGAGTTAGTATATATAAGTAGAGGGGTGCAGGGGGGCTTGGCCCCCTGCTTTTGTTGAGTATAGGTATGTGTATGTGTGGTGTTTTGTTGTGTTTATGTTTTTAGTGGTGTAGGTGCTGTGGTTTGTGTGGTGTAGTGTATGCTGTGTGTTCGGGTTTGTGATTTTGGCTTTGTGGGGTTTCAGTGTTGTGATGGTTTTGGCTTCATGGACTCAAAATGTTGAAATTTGAGATTTCAGCATTTCGGGTATATGAAGTAAAACCATATACATATATATATATATATGTATATGTATATATATATATATATATATATATATATATATATATATATATATATATATATATGTTAGAAAAATATGTATTTAAATATATGTGAAATGCTAGTTTAAAAGCAAGGTAGTTTATAATGCATTTTATTCTATTAATCATTTAACAGAAGGGATAAATTCATGTGTAAATGCAAGTAGCTTCTGAAACTGCAGTGTGCTTTGACCCTGACCCTGGCAGCTGCCAGCTCAGCAAGCTTAATGTTTATGTTTTTCATAAGTGATTATCTGCTGGGTCAGGAAATTAAATGTGTAAATCTTCTGCTCCTTCCTGATAAGATAACTTGTCCTTGTAAATAATGAAATCTTCCTTTCCTGATGGAGTAAGTTGCCCTTGTAAGATAAAAACACAGCTGTGTGAGAAAGTGTAACAGAACAAAGACATGCATTAAAAGACTGAAGCTGCTATTGTATTCGAACTGATATGAGACCTTTAAGAAGTAACTTTACAGAAAGACATTATGACTGACCAGCTGGATAGCAAGGCCGTATTGTATCTAAAGGAAAAGTTTTTTTTAAATGTACTGCATCAGCATTATTAGATGAATAGAATACTGTTAATAAAAGTGATGTAGATGCCTTGTGACTAACCACGTCAGTAAGGTGGGCATAACTTGAATGCAAACACTATAAAATATTCTGTACTTCCTGCATCATGTCAGACAAAATTCTGTACTTGTATGGTTTTTTGCCTCCTGGTGTACACTAGTAAACTTTTGAATCTGAACCTCCTGTGTATTGAATTATTAATTTTATTTAACAGTTTGGTCTTTTTGAGATGGAATTCCCTTGCTAAGCTGCAGATCAGAGCATATTGGTGGTCGAATACTGCGCAGGAGAAGTTACCGAAATGGTTCTTCTTGAATGAAAAGACCTCCGACTGAATTGTCGTGTGTAAAGAGGCTGGCCACTTTCTGAACTGTGGCCGAAGAGCGGAATTTGAACGTTTTCAAAACCAGGAGGCTCAGGTAGGAAGAATTTGCCTTTTTTCTGTTTTAGATCAGGGACTAGGTTACAGTATATTGTTGTCAAGATTTGTTTTTGCAGATCAGGGACAAGAGGAAGTACTGTATATTTTGTCATAGATCAGGGGAACAGAATAAGGTAGACAGTTATTCTAGATAAACTGTAAACAGGAACTAAGAAATTGACATCACGTGATAAAAAAGGGTTACGTAACATTTTCTTTGACATGGGTAATCAGTGCACTAAAACCTCGCGAGATCCGCCCCTAACCGAAGACGCAAAATACATGCAATTACAACGTGCTGATAATATTAGGTATTATACGAAATGGGTTAACAAATATGAATTTGATGGTAAACTAGATAAACTTTCACTAGTTAAACTCCTTAAACAGCTTAAATCTGATGCAGGAGGTCAGGCAAAAAAGCAACGCCAACTAGGCATACCTCAAGCACACAGGTGGATTGAGGAAGCAAATCGTAGAGAACAGAAGCTTAAAAATTCAAAAACATTATTTTTAGACAAAGAGGATAATAACTTCGTAATAGCTACAGCTCCTCCTCCTCCTCCCTTGCCCCCTCCCTTACCCTTTTCAGGATATGAAGCGAGTGGACAGGCTGGTCCACCTCCGCGTTATCCTGAAATTTCAGTAAGACCACAACCATTTGTTAGAGATCCTATTGAGACTAGGTCTCAAACACGTAAAACACATAAGGACACAGAATCATACCAGATAGATAGGAATCTACAGGATGAGAGTGAGGAAGAAATATGCCCACTTATAGAAGTTCCAAATCCTCAGGGAGGACAGGAAGGGCAGGATCCAACACTCTTAGTATATAGACCATGGACACCGGAAGACATCCGGAAGGCTACTGAGGGAATCCCCCATCCGAAAGTTAATTTTACGAAATTTTTAGAAGATTTACAAGGCATGAAGTTAAGTTACCACTAGAATGGGGAAGAAGTAGAAAAAGTAGTAAGACAAATTATAGGTCCAGATTGGCACATGATTTGTGGCACCTGGAATCCTCGTAATGCAGAACTTAGGCCACTCCCACATAGTGACGCAGAATTAGACAACAGAGTAAATGGTCTGACAGACCGAATCTCTGAGAAATGGAAACCTAGAGCAGACTGGACTTGCATTAATCAATGCATACAACAGGAAAATGAGACAATAGATGGATATTATGCTAGATTATTAGAATGTTTTAATAATCATAGCGGTATGTCGGTTCCTGAGAACCAAACGAATGATTCCCCATATGAACAACAATTAAAAAATGCATTTTTGAAAGGTTGCATTGCACCTATTAGTAGCTTCATTATGAAGCATATGATAGATCATCGAACAGGGAGGCTACAAGCCTTACTTGAATATGCTAGACATGCTGAGAGACATTTTAATAGCAAAAAGAAAAAGAAGGCGCAAGTCTTCACTGCTGAAGACGGAGCTGAAGTATTTGTATTACAGTCAGGTAAAAAGTGCAAGAAGAAGAATGCCCAGGGAAACAAACAGTCTGACAAATGATCAGAAGATTCTGAAGAAAGGAAAAAGAGAGGTGAATGCTTCAAGTGCGGAAAGAAAGGGCATCTAGCTAGAGACTGTAAACAAAATAAGAAAGCAACGACGGAAGATAAAGGGGATGAGGACTGACTATATGATAGTGAGGATACATCATATGAAAGTCAGGAATCACCTTTAACAGCTAGAATAGAAAAGACAAATGCCAATGTAGGAGAAGGAGTAGAGGAAGTACAAATTGACTTAGACGAAAATGGAAATGAAATTTTAGATTTAGCATTGTTGAGCCTGGAGCTCTACCTAGCAGATACAAAACCGGAAGTGACACTTCTGGTGGAGGGAAGGGAAGTCAAATTCCTGTGTGACTCAGGAGCATCACGGACTTTGATACACCCCTCCAAGTTACCAGAACATTCCGAATCACCTGATTATATATTAGTAAAAGCAGCAAACGGACAGCTATACAGCGAGCCACTCTCCCATGATATAGCAATAACTGACCCTGTTTCAGGTATGACCCAGAGAAGTAAAATAGTTGTGTCTGCAAAGTGTCCAGTAAACCTATTGGGCAGGGACCTTATGCAGATATTTGGCATAGCAGTAGTTCCAACTGTACAAGGTATGGAGGCACAGAGACAAATGGATACCTTTGTAGTGCGATCGGAGGGTGAAACTTTTTATTGGTACAGCCAGGACCTAGTCACGACTGGTCCAGGGGCAGTGACCGAGGAGCTGATGAATGTAGCCATCAGTAAAGCCCCCTCCCTTGACACTGATCGACAGCATTTGTTACACTGTACTCTATATTACTGTACCACACCAGGACCTGATAGAGAGTATGAGCAAGAACTGTTTAGAAATCGTGCAACTAGATTGGTTTTGCGTACTTTGTACTGAGATACTGAGGGGAACAGTGTAGTTAGCTGTTCATTACCTCAAGAATTCCTTGCATTGTATAAATCAAATCGGTTGCCACATGTCAGCTTGACAAAGAACAAAAGTGTCAAATGGGCAGACTTAGGAGAAAAAGTAACAAGATGGGAGAAACAGACTGATTTAGAACTGTCAGAACAAGGGATACAAAAACAAAAACTGAATTGGTTGACACAGACACATCCAGCTGTACACTTGCAACCTAGCGAGGACAGCTGATTAGCATTTTTATTAGAAGAAGAAGTAAAGGCCTTATGTGAAATTCCAACAACTCTTTGGTCAACAGGCAAGTCAGATGTAGGACTTATTCGAACAGCAGGACCAGTTACAATTACCCCAAAGTCAGCTTTTAGACCACAGAAAAGACAATACCCTTTGAGAAAGGATGCAGAAATAGGAATTAAGCCTATAATAGCAGCATTACTCAAAGAAGGAGTACTGGTAGAATCTCCTGATTCACCATATAATACACCCCTATTTCCTGTTAAAAAAGCAAACAGGGAATGGCGGCTGGTACAAGATTTACAAGCTGTAAATAATGCAGTAATACCTAGAGTACCTACGGTGCCAGACCCACATACTTTGTTAAATGATTTAGAACAGCAACAGAAGTATTTCTCTGTGGTAGATATTAGCAATGCTTTCTTTTCAATACCTATACATCCTGATAGTCAATATTGGTTTGCATTTACATTTCAGGGTAAAAGGTATACATATACTCAACTACCACAGGGATATTGTGAGAGCCCAACAATTTTTGCACAAGAAATGGCTAGCAACCTGGCAGGATTTACCCCACCGGGAGGTAGTCAAATTCTACTTTATGTAGATGACATCTTGCTAGCAGCCCCCACCCAGCAGCAGTGCAGGGAGGATACTGTAGCATTATTGAAATGTTTAGCAATACAAGGACACAAAGTAAACAAAAGTAAGTTACAACTTTGGAGAAAACAAGTTAGATACTTGGGATATGTAATATCCAATGAAGGTAGAATACTAGATGAGGAAAGAAAAACAGCAATTTTGCAAGCACCCAAGCCAACGACCAAGAAAGAAATGATGTCTTTCTTAGGTACAACTAATTTTTGTCAGAGCTGGATACCAAATTATGCTTTGGAATCTGCTCCACTGACTGATTTGATATATAAGACACCAATGGCAGCACAAGATTTCTTGCAATGGACAACTGAAGCAGAAACGACTTTCTGCAGGTTGAAGCAGTTGATAGCTTCTTCATTAGTTTTAGGACTTCCAAATTATCACAAACGATTCTTTCAGACCATAGATTGTAAGCAAGGATATATGACGTCAGTATTGACGCAACAACATGGGGATAAGCAACGCCCCATAGCTTACTATTCATCACAGTTAGACCCAGTGGCGCGATCTTTGCCTCACTGTGTACAAGCAGTAGTTGCAGCTGCAATGGCAGTACAGGCTTCGGCCTCAGTGGTGTTATTCCACCCTCTCATATTGAGAGTGCCTCATGCAGTTTCAATAATTTTACTGCAAGAGAAAATGGCATACCTTTCTCCTGCTAGACATCTTTCATGTATGACTATACTGCTGAGCCAACCTCATATGACAATTGAACGATGTACGACATTGAATCCATCAACATTACTTCCAAATCCTGCGGAGGGCACACCACACAGCTGCCTGCAGGAAATTGAACAGTTAGCTTTACCTAGACAAGATCTTACAGATATGCCCTTGGATAATGCCGAGGTGACATATTACATGGACGGCTCATGCAGAAGGGGTCCTACAGGGAAGAATCTGGTGGGATATGCAGTAGTTACAGACACTGAAATTTTAGAAGCTCAATCCTTACCACACAACTTATCTGCACAAGCAGCAGAATTGATAGCTTTGACGAGCATGTACTTTAGCAAAAACAAGTGTATGAACATATATACTGATAGTCAGTATGTTTTTCTACAGTACATGTATTTGCACAACAATGGAAAATAGAGGAATGATAACATCCAGTGGAAAACCTATTAATCATGCAATTTATTTTGGAGTTATTAGAATCTATTCAGTTACCTACCAAAGTAGCTATTTGTAAATCTGTAGCTCATACAAAACAACAGGATAAGATTTCAAAAGGCAATGCAGCTGATGCAGCTGCAAAGCAAGCAGCCTCAGACTCAGAAACTTTATTTTTGAACGAGGAATTACAACCCTCTGAGATTTTAGATTTAGACATGTTAAAAACAATGCAGACGCTTACTACAAAAGCAGAAAAACAAAAATGGGTAAAACGAGGTGCAATTCTTGAGAATGGACTGTACATTTCCAAAGAGAAAAAAACAATATTGCCGTCTAATTTATTTAGATATGCAGCTTTGTTGAGCCAAGGACAGAGCCATGTCTCAACAGGGGGGATGGTACAGTTAGTAAATCGAATATTCCAAACATATGGATACATAAACTACACAAAAAAATTTTGTGCAGCTTGTCATACTTGTAACAAGCACCATGCACAAGGAGCATTTAAAACCAAGCAAGGATGTTTTCCAATACCACCATACCCATTCCATTCTATCTGTATGGATTTCATAGAATTGAATAAATGTGAAGGGAAGAAGTTTTGTTTAGTTATTGTAGACATGTTTACTAAATGGGTAGAAGCTTTTCCAACCAAAAACCCGGATGCAGCAACAGTGGCAAAAGCCCTGATAAAAGAAGTAATCCCTAGATTTGGCATTCCGGAAAGGATTTATAGTGACAACGGCACACATTTTGTGAACCAAACAATCCACCAGCTTGGGAGATTTTTTGGTATCTCCTTAAAGAACCATTGTGCCTACCACCCACAGTCAGCAGGACTGGTGGAAAGGTACAATGGTACCCTAAAAGTAAACTTAGGAAGCTAGTAGAGGAGACCCAAAAGAATTGGATATACTGTCTGCCTTTAGCACTGCTGAGTATGAGAACGGTTCCAAATGTAAAGGGTTTGACTCCCTTTGAAATGGTTTTTGGGAGAGCATATTATGTGCCTCAGTGGAAAGCTCTCATGCCTGTAGAGCAGGAGGCTGACAGTTCGTTAGCAGAATATATGAAGAAATTGTTAACGAATAAGTCTGTTTTGCAGTTTAACTCTTTTTCAGATAAGGAACAGACCAGACCGGTGGAAGCAGTCTTGGCCCCAGGGTCGTGGGTTTGGCTGAAAGTGACGAAAAGGAAAAACTGGGCGAGTCCAAAGTGGGAAGGTCTGTACCAGGTTCTGTTGGCAATGCCTACTGCAGTCAGAGTAGCTGAGAGGATGTCCTGGGTTCATTTGACGCATTGTAAACCAGTAAAGAACTTTCATCTTGATAAAAACTTTGAGACTGATACACAACCAGACCGAGATGGCCAAAAACAAAGCGAATAGAAGTTTAGATCAACCCCAGAGATGTTGCATAATCATTTTGTGGTGTGTACATTTATTAACTGTAATTGTGGCAATTTTCCTCTTGCTGTGGTTCATCCTACACACAACCACACAAGTGAAAGTGGGAAGGCGTGATGAAACGTCTATAGACTGGCATCCAAATTTTAACACATACCTGGCCATGAAACGTGTGTATGCAGAGACTATGAACATTTCAAATTGCTGGGTTTGTACAGCTATACCAACATCATATGGAGGACTGATAATGTCCGCTGTCCCTTTGGGGATAAATGAGACTTGGGAGAATTTACTTTTCGACACAGGAACTGTGAGATCACAGGACAAAATAGCTTTATTTTTACCTGTCACACAAAAAGGAGTTGTATGTTTCTATAAAAATGACACCCTCCAGGTGGGCTGGAGCAATTGTAATATAACCATATCTTACCGATGTTATATTAAGAATGGTAATGGCAATACTTTTTACAATACTAATTATGACTCGTACTTGAACTCATTGAAAACAACTATGAATGACATTCGCAAAAATCCAGTTTTGTTTAAACAATTGTCAGTTATAGATCAGAAAATGTTTCATGCAGGGCTAATGCGTATTAGTACTAAAGTAGAAAACTGTTATTTTATTTGTGGGAAAAAGGCATATAAATGGTTACCTGAGAATTGGTCCGGCAGTTGTTTTTTGGGTTATCTGGTTCCAGCAATAAGACATACTGCAGAATTACCTTTGGGTAAGATACGGAACGTAAGAGAAACAGCTCGAAAATCTGAAGGTCCAGTTAAGAAACCTGTGAATCCAGTTGGGAAGATCGAAGCTGGTTGGAAAGACCATAATTCAGTAAAAGACAAAAGTGAATTGACTCATATGGACTTGAGTGACAGTGCTATATCCTGGGCAGGAATACTCCCAGCATATGGAGCAGTCAAATCGATCTGGGAGCTGAGGAAGTTGTCGAAACTTCTCGAAGTAATGAGTAATGCAACTTTTTCTGCCCTACAATTGGTGACTGATGAACTGAATGCAATGAGAACTGCTGTGCTACAAAATCGGATGGCTCTTGACTTCACCCTAGCGGCGAGAGGTGGTATGTGCGTGCTTATCAAAGAAGAATGCTGTGCTTTCATCCCTGACAATCGCCACGAGATAAATAATCACCTAGAGGTAATTCAGCAAGAATCAGCCATGACTGAACCAGGCCCAAACCCACTGACAGACTTTTTCCAGAATCTATTTGGGGGGTGGGGCTCCATCCTAATGAATATTCTGATTGCCATTTGTGTGGGCATACTCCTAATACGGGCATGTGTTTGCTGTGGAATTCCCTGCATGAAACGATTAATCAAAGATTTTGTTGATGTATCTGTTACTGAAACTTTCTACCAAGATATTGAAATTGAAAGATTGATTTCAGATGACGCTTTTTCTGAAGTATAGATTAAATGACTCACCTAGCTGAAAATCCTGAGTGGGAAAGGCTAGGAGATGAAATGACACTATGCATACTTCAAAATAGAATAAAAGTATTAATAGGGGAAAATGTTAGAAAAATATGTATTTAAATATATGTGAAATGCTAGTTTAAAAGCAAGGTAGTTTATAATGCATTTTATTCTATTAATCATATAACAGAAGGGATAAATTCATGTGTAAATGCAAGTAGCTTCTGAAACTGCAGTGTGCTTTGACCCTGACCCTGGCAGCTGCCAGCTCAGCAAGCTTAATGTTTATGCTTTTCATAAGTGATTATCTGCTGGGTCAGGAAATTAAATGTGTAAATCTTCCGCTCCTTCCTGATAAGATAACTTGTCCTTGTAAATAATGAAATCTTCCTTTCCTGATGGAGTAAGTTGCCCTTGTAAGATAAAAACACAGCTGTGTGAGAAAGTGTAACAGAACAAAGACATGCATTAAAAGACTGAAGCTGCTATTGTATTCGAACTGATATGAGACCTTTAAGAAGTAACTTTACAGAAAGACATTATGACTGACCAGCTGGATAGCAAGGCCGTATTGTATCTAAAGGAAAAGTTTTTTTAAATGTACTGCATCAGCATTATTAGATGAATAGAATACTGTTAGTAAAAGTGATGTAGATGCCTTGTAACTAACCACGTCAGTAAGGTGGGCATAACTTGAATGCAAACACTATAAAATATTCTGTACTTCCTGCATCATGTCAGACAAAATTCTGTACTTGTATGGTTTTTTGCCTCCTGGTGTACACTAGTAAACCTTTGAATCTGAACCTCCTGTGTATTGAATTATTAATTTTATTTAACAACATATATACATATATATATATATATATATATATATATATATATATATATATATATATATATATATATATATTTATTTATGGGTACGTATCACTTCACCTAAACTCATTTCACTGAGACCAAATCACCTAAAGTTCATTTCACCTAAAACTCATTTCACTGACAAGTAGTACAATAAGGCAAGTCAAAGGTATATGTCCTTTTCCCCACTGTAGTGTGATCCTGGTGTTAGTGTATATAGTTATGGGGGATGTGGGGGGTGTAGTCCTCCACTTATTTTGTTTTTTGTTGTCTGGTTTTGTTTTACATCATTTGGTAAAAGGCAACTAGGTGGGGAGCTACGCCCCCACACATCCCAATGTGGGTGGCTGTGCCCCTCACCCCCACCCCCCTTACTATATATACTAACAACAGGATAGCACTACAGTGGGGAAAATGACATATACCTTTGACTTACCTTAGAGTACTACTTATCAGTGAAATGAGTTTTAGGTGAAATTAACTTTAGGTGATTTGGTCTCAGTGAAATGAGTTTAGGTTAAATGAGTTTTAGGTGAAATGATATGTACATATATATATATATATATATATATATATATATATATATATATATATATATATATATATATATATATACATATATATATATATATATATATATGTATATATATATATATATATATATCTATATATATATATATATATATATATATATATATATATATATATCTGGATCTAGGGCTATTGAACGAAAGTTCATTAGTCCGAATCTACAATACCAGAATGCACTTTAACGAAAGCGCTTTCACCAAAAAAGCGCTTTCATTAAAGTCCATTCAAAAAAAAAAACAATAAATCTTCTTTTATGCAGGGGGGCAAGCCCCCCTGCACCTCCCATGAGAGGGGCTGTGCCCCCCACCCCCCTACTTTTATATTCTCACAAAGAGGTCACACTACATTGGGGAAAAAGGAATTCTCCCTTAACCGCACCATAGTGCGACCGGCACAATCAGCATACATAACTGAAAGTGTTGCTTTGGTGAACAGCACTTTCAGTTACATATGTTCAGTGATTTCTGCTTTGGCAGAAAGTGCCATCGGGGATCTGTACGGATTCTATATATATATATATATATATATATATATATATATATATTTATATAGATATATATTTATGTATATATATATA
The DNA here is from genome assembly GCF_019279795.1 of Protopterus annectens. Taxonomy (NCBI): domain Eukaryota; kingdom Metazoa; phylum Chordata; order Ceratodontiformes; family Protopteridae; genus Protopterus; species Protopterus annectens. The sequence continues at coordinate 20,950,232 of NC_056736.1, forward strand.
TATATATATATATATATATATATACAGATATATATATATATATATATATATATATATATATAGATATATATATATATAGATATATATATATATATAGATATATATGTATATAGATATATATATATATATATATATATATATACAGATATATATATATATATATATATATATATATAGATATGTATACATACACAGGCGCAATATGTCTTTAACAGCCCTATCAGGACATGGTGATTCCCTTTAACAGCCTGATTTGTTGTTAGACCCTCTCAGTACATGATTGAATTCACATACTAAATCATTTTTCTGTAATTCCTGTCCTTATCTTTGTTTTATTCTGATGCTCCTATTCCATCACTACCTTTGACATAATTAAAACATGTCTTTCAGTCAGTAAGGAAGTCTCATTTATTTAGAGATTTGATGGTATAATATTTTGTCAAAGTCAAGAACATTTTGTATCTTTCCTTTCTACCACCATCTATATTTTCCCCTGTTCTTTTATGAATACTGACTTTTTGCATTTTCTCAAAGGTCACACATCCATTCTTTATCTCCCTTATTGCCATGAAAGTGCTACTAACTTTTTTCTTTTTTTTTCTCAGCAATCCCTTATACTTTCATGGCATAGTCATTTTATTTATTTTATTATTTATTTATTCTACATTTGTTGACCGGTATAGTCCATCTGGGTGTGAGCCCATTTTGAGCGGTGACCTGGGGAAAAAAGCTCCAATAAAACAAGAATAACATTGACAGGTATAGTGTCGTTTTTACACAAAATTTAATAGAAATTTTTAGAGGCAACAAAGAAAGGACAATATACAATAGGCACTTTAGTATAAAGGAGAAAGTTATTACAATATATTAAAGTTGTTTTGTGCATATATATATATATATATATATATATATATATATATATATATATAAAATTTATTTATTTGTTTATTTTTATATATTCTGTCTTCATTTCCATCAAATGGTCCCATATAACCTTGTTGCAAAATGCTGCTGAGTAATTTGGAATCACATCAATCTACTTAAGGTAATTTCATGATGATAAATAGTTCAAGAACAAACGTGACCTTCTTTTATTGAAGGGGGCAAGCCCCACTGCAGTCTCATGTGGTGGGCCCCCACTCACCTCTACCCTGAACTAATATACACCATCTTTGAGGTTGCACAACAGAGGAGAAAAAGGCTGTCTCCATAGTTGGCAAAGTTAGTTTCACTGAATAGTGTTCACACATGATATAGTCAGTGAAAATAACTTCACTGGTTTGACATGTTTCAGTAATTTTTATACATTTATTCTTATGGAAGTCCTTACTTAACATTCACTTGGCTTTCTGAGCCTCAGTGTTCTTAATTTGTTTTTAAAAATGCCATTAAAAATACTGTTCCTTTTTGAAATTTATAAAATCCATGCTAGTCTGTTTTTTTTTTATTTTAATCCGGTAGTTGTGGTACAGGTTAAGGTCATTTACCTACTGCCTGACCCTCAGCAAGTCATTTAACCAGGGACTTGTTTGTGGTTTGTCTCTGAAAATCTACTGTGTGTCTAGTGAGCCTACCTGGCTAACAAGTAAAATTATTCTTTTTATCACATAAGCTGTAACAATCTTTCACATTATTTACTTCCATTATTATTTGTTAATTTAATCTGAAAGTCAAACTAAGAAGAAATAATTTTTCTGTGCTAATATTAATAGTAAATCACAATCATTGTCCTATTTTTCGACAAGTCACACAGTCAGTTACTGATACATCTTTAAAATACGAATAAGGTCAGAACATTCTCTTGCAATGCCTGAATGAGTAGCTATGCACACATTGCACCTTGATACAGTATCTAGTTACAAGAGCCTTTTTTAATATTACTATATCTGTAGATTTCATTTTGCATTTCCTCTTTAACATTCAACATAATCACTGTTCTAACATTAAATCCTGTACAACTTATCTGCAGTTTATGTGTTGCAACTTGGTAGATGAATGTAATCATATTGTAAGTGCAAGTGGCTACTGTATGTGCAAACCATAAAATAAATAACTAACTAAATAAATAAACTGATTTGAAATACTGATTTTAAACTGAAAATTCAACCTGGAAAATGTATTTTAGAAGACTATTTTATATCTGACTTTGGGCATGAAAACAGTTTATTTAAAAGAAATGCAAAATAATTTCTGTAGACATGAAATTGTTAAAACTGCATTATGCAAGCAATAATGTCCGACACAGTGTATGTTAATATGTAATTAATGCCCGCCCAGCAATGGTGGGCCTCTACACCCCTGGAATGGCATTAATTACACATTAACACACGCCCTAGAGCAGGGGTGTAGCCAGACATTTACATTTTGTACTCACATCTAATGTCGTTGTCTTCGCCACCCACCTGTCATTTTAAAAATGTACTCAACTCTCAAAATGCTACCCCTAGACATATAGGAAGGGAGAATGTTATTTTCAACTGTTACCATTTATACCCACTGAAAGCTCTTTTTAGAGGTGTATTCCTATCACACAAGCACTTGTTCTATATTTCCATATTGTAAATATTCATTTACAAATTTCTAAACATTCTGCATTTTTGAGTGCTGAAATTTCCAAGAGATGCTCAGAAAAACAAATTGTACACATTTGTGTACACTGAGTATGCCTAGCTACGCCCTTGCCCTAGAGGGCATTATTGCTCTTAGAGAATGTGCTCTCTGCAAAAATTGTTTTACTTGATAATTTATATTTAAGTACTATATTATTTTGTTTTGTATATTTTTGATGTAAAATAGTTCCTCCACTTACTTTTTCAGACTTTCTGTAGTATATGTTGATGGTGTTGGAGGAAGCATTTTACATCAAAATAGATAAAAAAAAAATAATATAGTACTTCAAAAAAAGAAATATGTAAGTAAAAACACAAACATTTTACAGACAGAACATTCTCTCCCTTTCATACACAGTGAATTCTGCTTTCATATAAACATTCACTCAAGATTGCTCTCACTGTCTATGGATCACTCTCTCTCTCTCTCTCTCTCTCTCTCTCTCTCTCTCACACACACACACACTCACACACACACACACACACACATGCACACACACACACACACAAACACACACACACACACACACACACACACAGTCGTGTCTGCTTTCCTGCAGGTACTCCTTCACAAAAGATTGCTCCCACTTTCTCCACACAGACATACAAACACACATACATTCTCTCTCTCACACACACACACACACACACACACACACACACACACACACACACACACACACACACACACACACACACACACACACACACACACACACACACACAGTCTTCTCTGCTTTCCTGCAGGCACTCCTTCACAAAAGATTGCTCCCACTTTCTCCACACACACACACACACACACACACACACACACACACACACACACACACACACACACACACACACACACACACGCACACATTCTCTCTCACACACACACACACACACACACACACACACACACACACACACACACACACACACACACACACACACACACACTCACACACACACACACACACACACACACACACACACACACACACACACACACACACACACACACACACACACACACACACACACACACACACACACACACATTCTTCTCTGCTTTTCATACATGTACTCACACAAAATCACTGTCACTCTCTCCATATCACTGTCACACACACACTCACTTTTGCATTCGTACATGCACTAACTCACACATGATCGCTGTCAGTCTCTTTTGAACTCTCTCCTTCTCTCTCTCACACACACATGCACAAACACGCACACACACATGCACACACACATGCGTGGTTGCACACACACACACACATAGTCTCCTATGCTTTCACACGTGCATTCACTCACAAACGCAGGCAGAAAAAGAAGCACACTCATACACATACATACACACACATACACTTACTTCATATTATTTTTTTTATTTTATTTTTTTTTTTACACTCTATAAGCAGCAAAAGCACTGCTTAGTGAGTGCAAAATTAATGGTGGCCGTTAATTTCTTAAGGAGTCTGAGCTCCATGGCTGCTTGATATGCGCTGTGAAGCAGCAGGCTTATTTTTCATTAGGCATTACTTATACATTAATACTCTGCTGGAGAATGCTTGTTCTGCAATCAGGGTTCTGATGTACAGTAAGCCCATTGTCTAATGCATTATAGAATTCTATATAGTGAGACATTTGACACAAAACCATTTATCTATAGAAATATAAAACTATTTTCAAAGACACAAAGGTTAAGTTACTGAGTTTTTTTTTAATAAATAAACTGATGCTAGGTGTTAAAATATTTAAAAACGATGCAAAGTGATTTTTTAAATAACAAAGCTGCTGTTCTTTGTGAAAGCAAGGTAATTGTTTATGCACAGCAATCATGGCCTAAACAGTAAAAATGTAAACAGAAAATATCCAGTTTGGAAATGTTAGTCATTATCATGGTACTGTAAAAAACTATTCCAGTTACACAGAGAAAATGAGAATTCACTGTAACAGCTACAAATACTGTGAATCTAGAGTCTATCAGTGCAGTAGTGCTTTCTAGAGAAATTGTCTTCTCAGTGTGCTGGATAGTGCCTTTCTTATTACTAGCAAGAAGCCCTGCATTAAAACCCACTGAAGCATATAGCACTAATCTGGCAAATCCCCTCAAAAGAAGATCAGAGTAGTGAACATATATCTGTCTGAATATGTGGTTGACTGCACAAGTCAGTAGAACATTGCTGATATGGAATATAACAGTCTAATGCATTACATAATAGACTGGTCTTTTGGATAAATACTAAACGTTTACAAAATGGAGCCTTTATTAAAAAACTGTGCTAGTAGAAAAAGCACTAAACATTGCAAACTCTTTGTAAACATGCAGAGGATGTATCTAAACATTAATAAATTCAGTGAATATTCAGTATGAAGAACAATATGCAGACAAGATTTTTTATGACAAAATAACACTTGGATTTAGTGACTACTGATTTAAAGAAAAAGATTGAAAAATGCTATAAGAGAGGCCACATTTAATTAGCATACAGACGCAATGAGCTTAAGTGGCAAACTAGAGCTGGAGATGGCTGTTAAAAATAGACTAATGTTATGGTGTGTACAAAATTAATACTAAAGAAGGGAAACAGCAGAGTTGTACAGTCCGAACAATCTGTGTATGTTAATACAGGTTTCCGCAAAGTTGAAAAACGGAAGATAAAAACACCCAAATACAGAAACCAAATAACACTTTTTTGTGTTATAAGTCATAAGAAACCTTTTTTTCAAATCAACATTGCAGAAATCATTAATGTTATTACATAGATAAATAACAGAAACTGCATTCTCACTGGGAAATATGAATATGGCAGGGTTGAATCTTTAACTGTAAAACACATATTTTCTTCACGTTTGTTTTAAAAACGTGATGCTAGTTCTTATTGATAGAGACTGGATAAGATTATTATTTAATCAATACTCTTTTAAGAAACTGTATATATCACTTCAAAATGACACAGTGTTATAGCTAAAATATTGTCACAGTTACTAGATGTCAATTATGATTTTATTTTGTTCAGTAACAGCACTGAAGGTCATAAAGGTCAGGATTGCACTAGATAAAACGATTGGTCAGTACTTTATAAAACTCATGCGGTCATGTATGCACTCTGACAATAGGTATAGTTAGTGTTACCTAGGCTGGAAAGTGATAAATACTATCCAGGTTGGAACAAGTGAGTGGGCCAGAACTGCATAATGTTTGCTGAAAAGAGGTAGTGCAGTACATTTTCACTTTTGAGGATATTTTAAATGTATTATTAAACCAATTTATTTAGTATATAGTGGCTACCACTCAGAGATGAAGATTCATATCCTCCCCAAGATGGAGGATACAAAGATTACATTTGTTCAAGCTTAGCTTTTATCTAAAGGTTGATGACATAATATTGCAAAAATATGTTTACTGTTAACATATAAAGATCTTATACTGATATAGTCATTGTTTATTGTGTGCCATCTTCAGTTGCCAGTTAGCAAAACAAAAAGTAAGTATTTCTGATAATTCTTAGTATATATGTCTACCTTGATGGCAGGTTATTCATGGTTGATATTAAGAATATCATTTAAGCAAAATAAAGAATATACTAGTTCAGATCAGATTAAGAAAGTATCGTCTTCAAGTTAAAAAAGACAAATTTGAGTTTTCAACCGATAAATTATCTCTTGTTAGCATGTAACTGCCAAGTATTATTTGCAAGGTTTCCTAACTCTAGATCAAAGTATATTAGTTTATTCAAATGTTGATTGCACAGAGATCATCAAAAGTCCATATTGATGACTATCTGAAATATAGAAAAGCAAATCAAAATGAAATACACTGTGAGAAACATTACACTTACACTTCCAAAAATCTGGCACTGACTCTTGTTTACACGTAAAGTATGTAAATAATGCAATCACAAAATCAAATAATTAATTACACTAACACATAGATAAACATGTCACATAATACAATAACTGTCATCATTATAGTGAATGGTATGGGATCAAACTCAAGTCCTGTTAAAAGAGAAAGTTTCTGTGCTCATCTTCAAACCACTGCCTCTCCCAGCCATTAAATACTAACAAAAACGCAGCTGACCTATTGCTGCAAATATTTACTATCCTTAGCACTGCTCACACAACATAATGTTCTTTTATGTATTCTACCCTTCATTTTTATTTTCAGTTTTTCAGTATTTCAGAGACTCACCAATATCACCACTGCCAGTTACTAGCTGACTATCAAGGGCTACAGGTTCTAGCTTATTTACTACTGATGTTGGTTAACCTGCATTCCATTGAAACACACAAATTCAATTGATGGTTTTCTGAAACACATATTCAACAACAACAACAACGATGACAAAAGAAAAAACAATGAATAACACACACACACACACACACACACATATATATATATATTTATATATATATATATATATATATATATATATTTATTTATTTTATTTTTTTTGCAGGAGGCCATCTCTCCTCCATCCAGTATATGGGGGGGCTGTACTCCCATTCTCCATAAATTTTGTATACCAACAATTGTACCACAATAGAGAAAAGGTTGAAAATTTCAAAAGTATAATGTCAGCCTGCACTCTTCAACGCATTGCTATAAAACACACTGTGACTATTAATGTTTGAAATAAAGAATATTGATTGAACAAGCAGCAATGAGGCATAGATAAGTCACTGACATAATTATCTGACTGTAAAGTGGAACCAGCACTATGGTGTTTGATTCAGTGGTATCCTTCCTCTGCAAATAGTATTACAGAAGACCATTTATGTTAAGTTTTACTTTTTTCTTTGCATAGATATGCTGACTTTACTTGAGTTTTCTACTTTACACAAACAGAAATTGGTTCAGAATTCTATTTTTTTTTATTGTGGCATTTTTCATATTTATTATGTTTTCTTTGCTCTGAGGGTCTTCTTCTATCTTGATTTTTTACTACTTCCATGTTAATGCTTTTTTGTAAGCCTGTGTACAGACTTCTGCCTTGTGATGGCTTTTAATTAAAAGATTTTTATCAGTTCACCTTCATTTCTTATACTTTCATTTCTGGTATTATTAAATGTTTGCTGTTCCATCACTTGGTCAAGTTACATTTAACAGACAGAATCCTTTTTATTATTTAACCACAACTAGATTTTAACTCCGTTTGCAGCTCTCATGCTTTTTTCTCCTGGTTTTGATGGTATATCTTGCTCTGCCCCATTCTTATACTGAATAGGCATGTTAAACTGTTGCATTACCTCTTTCTTATCAGGTGTATCAGCCTGGCAGAGGGTATATATGGATATTCTTTCCTCTCACATGTTTTGCACTATTTTAAAATAGGGGGAAATCTATTGCAAATATGACATAATGATGGGAATCAGTGATTACAGCTAGGGGATATAAAAGTTTTCATATAGCAGCTGGAATTTCCACAAGAGTGATGCAACATTCCTTTGTGCCACTATGAATGCATATTACTTCCACTTTTGTTTGGTTAGTAATCTCACGCTTACATACTAGAGGACCAGGGTCATGATTAATTTTGTATTAAGTCTCTAAAATAATTTGAAACTCACTTTCTTGCAAAAATATAGCACAGTTCACATGACTGGTTTTAACACAATGGCATAATTCCAACTAAATTATTCAAGTTGTTGGCACATTTCATAGGCACTGTATTAATTGCAGCATTTATATCATGTTTTAAATTTCTGATAGTAACATTCACTTAAATACTTGCTTAACAGAATGTTGCTAGTTGACCTCTTGCCCATTAATTGCTGCTTTTTGTTTTAAAGAAGATTGAGAATATATTACTGCAACATTAGGGTTAGAGGAATACTATTCAGCTTTAAGCAGTGTCACTAATATGAATTCTGCAAAAGATTATCTCCTCACAGTTCTGTGGATTACTTTTCAAACACATACTTACCTTATTACAATGCAGGGCAATTCTCTTTTAGACATGTCCTCTGCTACATTTTCTAGTGTTTTTATTTTACTTTTATTGTCAGTTACTTACAAAAGCTCTTCAATATGCTTCATATCATACATCTGCAGCCATACCAAGTTGTCAGTGTTAAAAGCACATTTATGAAATGCGATAACTAGCAATTCAGAAGTTATCTTGCCCTAGCTAGCAGTCCTTTCCTAAGCATTTTATTGACTGTATAAAAATGTCCACAAAGTTTTCATCCATATATGTCTTATTGCCTTTCCTGTCATCTGGATTGTCAAGAATTGTCTCCACTCCAATCCGCCCTAGTTTCCATGGGTAATACTTCATTTAAATACCACCAAAGAAGGATCTTAGTTCAACTTTTATGGCATCCATTTTTCTGGGGTAGTTAGTATGTTAACAAATCCAACTAATTGTTGCCGCACATGTTTTAACTTTAGTCAGTCTCTACCATGGATTCCACAAGCATTTTCAGCAATTTTTCTTTGGTTGTAGGTAAAATGTGACACTGCTGGAAACAGCCAAAACAGTCTTGTTAGTAGTAAACCAGGAATAGCTTCAGAAATAAAATCAAATCTGTAAATATACCATGAACAGAAGCAAGTCAGAAAATATTAACCCAAACAAGAGATGCTGAAAGGGCCGGTATATTTGTCTTTCCTTGGCCAAACTGCCCATGTGTGCACTACTAGGGTAAGTATGAAAGACACTGGAGGTGGAACATTTATATACTACCACAGTTTTATTGTGCAGCTCTGTTTGTTTTATCTATCAATTCTATCTGCATATCTGCCCAGCTATCCATCTATCTATCTATCTATCTATCTATCTATCTATCTATCTATCTATCTATCTATCTATCTATCTATCTAACTCCATGCATCTGCTTTAATACAGTAAAGTTTATTTGTTTATTTATTATTTTTGAGGGGGTGGGGCACTGGTCCATGGTACCAGCACAGGGCACTGGTTGAGCCAGCCATGCTTCTGATCCAAACACCTGAAACTGAATTTTAGTTTGTCAAACACTCATTTGGTAATATTCTGTGTCAATATATGCTCTGTTAAATGCATCTTCATCAGGTGTGGATAGATCACTGAATGGTGTCATGAGACAGGACGGCAGTAGATAACCACAGTCACCTGTTAATATGGAATCATGGACACATTAGCAATGCTCTCTCATACAGTTCTACAATGCTCATTTATATTTCCAGAAAAATATAGCTACCAAGTAGTAACCCATCAGGGATGCCACCCTCTGTGAGTATTGCCTGTTTGTCACGTTGCTGTCACATGTTGCATCTTGTACATTTCCATGATTTCCTGCTATAACGTTAATAATAAGACCACCTGCTGAACACGATGCCTGGCTATCTATTGCTTTGACTCTCCATTTCTGATTTCAGCGATCATCTGCTCTGTTGCACTGACAACTTTAAGTGTTTGTTTTAACAATTCAGATTATTTTAGTAGACTTTAACTGTTTAAACAACTCATTATCAGCTATTTGGCAAATGATCCCACAATATGGCAATCGATTTGTTTGAGTATTGATTTTTGATTTCAGTGACCACCTGTTCTGCTGCTCTGGCCAGTGTAAATGGATTGAGATGTGTTTTAATAGCCTTTATCAGCTTGATCATCTCAGTATTAGCTATTTGGCAACTAGAATGGCATGAATATTCTGTGCTGACTATATGGTCTTCCGCCTCTGTTCCTTTTGTGTATCAGTCATCAATAGTGGTCAGTCATTGCTCCTGTGAAGGTTTTACTTCTGAAAACATTTTCTTCTTTTTTGCACATAAACTATATTACATATAATTCAACTGGAATAAACAGTGCAAAACAGAAAAAAAAAGAACTGAAAAAGGAAGATGTAGCATATCTTATGAAATCCAAGCCAACATTAATATAAGGAACTGATTACCACACAAATGAAAATATATGCCTTAAACTGATTGCTTCTAATAATAATGAAGTATGACACAATCATTTCTAAGCTCAGCTGCATATTTATTATTAGAGAGACTATACAACACCCTGTGCTCATAAGTACACCACTGCATATCAATATCTACTGGGACAGATTTTCAGTGTGAGTATATATGAGGGTTATTATATTGAGGCTGAGTAATTTGATACATAAGTACTCTATGGTGTTCATCCCAAACAGAATTGTATTAATATCCATTATCCAAAATGTTGGAGGATCTAACCCATGATGAGGCCTTCATTACATTTTTCCAAATAGAGAGAACTTTACTGTGTGCCCAAACCATATGTAAGCAGTCAGCATCTTTTTCTCTTTTCTTTCCAAAAAGGTCCTTCAGTATATATTCCTGTTTTTTCTTTTAGTCTATTGAGTTAAGTTTGGAACTGATGTAAAAACTAATAGTATGAAAATGCTAATTTATTTATTTATTTATTTATTTATTTACATTTGTTGAACGGGAGTGTCCCACTGGATGTAGGTCCATTTTCAGCGGAGGCCCGGGGAGAAAAGCTCCACAGTTAAAATAAACAGACAGTAGTTACATTGGATTACATAGCAATTAACAATATAACATAGCAATTACTTACAACATATTTACAGATGAAGAACAGAGTACATCAGCAGACAACTAGAATCTTTATCTGTGAAGTACATAACAGACATTAACAAATGTTACAATAAGAAGTTCCTGCTGTATAATAAGTACTAGGCGTATGAGCATCTGAGCTTGCTATAATCAAGGCAGTTAGTGGAGTGGAAAGAAAGGTAGTGGTTGGATGGGGTGGGTGATTTTAGAGTGGGAGTTGCAAGGGCATAGCCAGCATGGTTTTAGGTGCGCATTTAGTAAAGTTTTGAAGTGGGTGCATGATGGTACAGAGGTAATTGTGGGTGGGAGGGAGTTCTATAATTTGGCTATGGTACAAGAGAATAGTGCTTCACCAGCAGAGTTATTGGCTTTAGTGATCTGCAAGTGATTTTTGTTGCTGGATCTTAGTGGTCTGGTGGTGCGACAGGGTTGGAGTAGATTCTGGAGGGATGGGACATTTAGTGGATGGTTTACTAGTTTGTGGGTGAGTGAGAGTTGATACCATTGAAGGAGGTGAGAGAGTTCAAGCCAGCCCTGTTCAGCAAGTGAGAGACAGTGGTGGCTATGGTAGGATGCCCCTGTGGCGAATTTGGCGATTTTGTTGTAGCAGGTCTCTAGCTTGTTTAGGTCACATTGCCTTAGGTTGGTATATATTGGAGAGGCATAAAGTAGGGTGGAGATAAGGTGGGAATTTGCTATAGAAATCTTTGCTGCTTTGGTAAGAAGTTGCTTATTTCTGTATAACGCTCCTAGTTTTTTGTGGACTTTTTTATGGTCATGGATATGTGAATGTCAAATTTTAGTTTATTGTTATTTGGTGTGTTCAGTTGGGTATATAGTGGTGTTGTCTTTTGATGTGATGTTAAAGTGAGAGTTGTTTTGAGTATGTTTGGTGGGTTGGAAGATGAGTAGTTTAGTTTTGTTTGGGTTGAGTATTAATTGGGCATCGGATAACCAAGTTTCAACAGAGGAAAAGACTTCCTCTGTGACTTTTTGCAGTTTGGGTAGGGACTGGACTGAGCAGATGATGGTTGAGTCATTTGCGTATTATATGAGTGTGCCATGTTTGGTGGCAGAGGCTAGATTATTGGTAAAAACAGAGAAGAGTAGGGGTCCAAGGATGGATCCTTGGGGAACCCCTATGGAGACAGGTAGTTAGGGAGATATGTCATTCTGCCATACAATGGATTGTTGGAGGTCAGACAGGTAACTCCGAAACCAGTTGGTGACTGATTGAGAGAAGGATAGGTTATTGAGGACAGAGATAAGTTGTGGGACCATGTCAAATGCTTTAGATAGGTCTAGGGAAGTATCAGAGGAGAGATAGCCATCATTTTTATGCTGAAGGATAGTGTTAGTAAAGGAGAGTAAGGCAGTGGTGGTGCTATGGTTTGGTCAGAAACCATGCTGAGTATTGGAAAGGAGGTTGTTAGTAAGGAGGTAGTCTGAGACCTGAGAGTGTATGCATCTCTCTAGTATTTTGGAGAGTGGAGAGATAATAGCTATGGGGTGGTAACTGGTTAGTTCTGTGGAGGGTCTGCCTTTGTGGAGGGGAATTATATGCTACTTACTTGCCTATTACTTGTGCAAAATAAAAATTATCCCATTGAGTGATTGATGTCCCCTATTTTTCTGCTGTAAACATCTTTCCAAACTCATTTTTATACTTTCCTTTGGAACTATCCCAATTTTCTCTCCTCCAAACCAATAAAGCTCCATCCTGTATTGTAATACTTCACTTCACATGTCTCCTTTGTTTCCAGAAAGAGCTTAATTTTTGGCTGTCACTATGTCTTTCTTAGTATAATTTGTCCTTGGTTATTGGTATTGCAAAAACTGTATTGCTTTCTTAGGTTCATTTTACTTATACTCGTGGAAAGATGGAGTGGAGATATTTACTCTTTTCATAGATCACACCAAAATATGAAGCTTTTCATAATCCATCCCTGTCAATGGGCCATTTTAGAGCTTATTGACTTGCCAGACAAGCCCATGCTCTATTTCATTCACCTGAGTAGTGTTCATTTTTTTCTGACCTGAGAGCTGCTTCATCTACATTTTTCCAGACCTCCTCCATCTAATACTTATCTCCTCTCTTCTATTTTATTCATGTTTTTACTTTCATTAATGCCTCTAATTGCCTTTATTCACCAAACAGGAACTGGTAGAGGCCTAGATTGTATAGTCTAATGTAAGTAGGCAGATGTAGAAAAATCAGATAAACATAAGATGCCATTTCAGATACAGGAATTAGCTTCTTCCCTGACCATTCTGGAGGATGGGACTCCCATAAAAAATAAAGAAATGTGCATTTATTTCTAAATATAGCAGTTAAATATGCCTGTAATTCATGAATTTAGTAGTGACCTGGCATTTTAGTAGCAATACAGAAGTAGATACTTGTCCTGGGAATGGGAAATTACCTTTGCATCCATTCTGACTGTACAATTCCAAAAGAAAGGGAGACAGAAAATTAGCATACCATTTATAAAATTCTGCAATAAGCCCATCCAGACTGGGGTCATCACCTTCAGTCAGCTGTTGGATATTTTACTTATGTCTTCTACTGTAAAACCCTCATTGATATTGTCCAGTTCCTCCAATTTGTGAGAGATTTAACACTTGTAGAAATGTTTACCTCACTTGCTCCATTGTTGCATGCTTTGATTTGATGAATATTTTAACAGTTTTTTAAGGGATGTGATTAATATTATTCATATTGTATTGCATAATACATTGCTCATTTTGTAGGGAATTGATTTGCATTTGCGTTTTCTTTTGCTTTAACTCCAATGCAACCAAATGTGGTGAGGAGACTACATTTGTGCAGTGGAACTGCATCCATATTTCAAGCCAAGTGGAATATTATTAAATTACATAGCCTTACTTTCCCTTTTAAGTTCAGTAAGTTGGTCTTTGCCTTAACACCAGTTTTTTCTTATACGCCCTATCCAATATTTTGATGTTATAATAGCTGAACCTTTTCTGTCTAACATCTTTGTATGCTATTTATTTTCATTTATCTTTATTTCACTCTCTTGTAAAATATAACCTAAGGGTTTAACACATTAATATTTGAAAAATACATCTTTAGTTTCATAGCTGTAGCAATAACCTCAGTGTTCTTGTATAAATCATGTAAGAAGTTAAATGCCAGTTGTACATTGATTAAATTGCCATGTAGACTAGTAATACGAGTTTCAGTAAGTAATGTCTAGAACAAGATAAGACAAAATAATTATCGAAATATGCTACTTAACAAAATGCTCACATTTTATAGTCCTCTACAACAATTGTAGCCTTGTTGTCAGAGCAGAAACTTTGTGGGAAAAGAAAGCATGATGGTGTGATGTAGAGCTATGACAGGCACCCACATACCTAGCATATAGTTACGTTCACCAGTAATTTTAGCCACAACTATTACAACACAAATAACATACATATGCAAACACAAGCATATCGACAACTTCTCAATACTTACCTATTGCACCTGCTGCAACACTAGCAGCCAGGCTCTGGCCATAAAAGTGAATGGGTGTACGGAGTCAAAAAAAAAGATGTTGCATTCTTTTTTTTTTTTCAATTTGCTGTCTAAATGGCATGGCCAAGCTATCCTCTCTGTAATGTGCTATTGCAATTCTGGTGAACTTACCTGGGGAGAATACATGTCTACTTTAAATTAGCCATACCATGGGATTGCCACATTTACATGTGTTTCTTCACCAGTGAGACCGCTTAGTACTATAGGAAAGTGCCTGCTGTAGTTGTACAGAATTCTTTGAGTAACTCGTGAATAATGTTTTTTATAAACCTACATAGGAAAGAGTAGTACAGTACATTATACCTTTTTGTATCATATGACTTATTTTTCGTCAATGCACAAAGGTTACCATTTATTCAGTAGTACATACATACATAAAATGCATCACAACTTGGAGATAAATTTCAGTCATGCTGTAGATGGTGCATTTCTATTTACTCTACTCTTAATCAAACAATAATGTTTAATTAGTAAGACAAAATATTTTTTAATTTGATTTTAGAAGATTACTTTCTCATGAGCAGTTGATACAACAAAAAGGCACATACAGATGGAAATGTCTTCTTTACTACTACAATCTGAAACCTCAGTAATGAACTCAATAACATGGCTGATTAAAATCACAAAGAATTTATTAAGTATGATATAATTCCTGAGTACTTTCCAATAGAATTAAAATACAGCTTCTATATCACACTAAATCATTTAAATGTGTCCCCTGATCTTTAAATTTAGTGGTGCTCAATAATAGCATTATATTTAGAAAATATTAAGGTTTTTATCCATTCCCATTGATAATTCAGAAAACTTTTATTCATATTACTTGCAAAGTCATATTAACTAAACCACTGAAGTAGATTTTTCAAACAGCTTTGTAACATATTCATTTTCTTGAAATATTTG
>NC_056736.1:20970811-21025811 GCF_019279795.1 Protopterus annectens
TGCAGGGGGGCACCCCTCTCCCTCTACTAAGCACTGCTTTTTTTTTTTTTTTTTTTAGGTCTTTTCAGATTTTATGTGTTTACCTTATGTGGTCAATGGTTTTGAGGTTGATGTCTTTATACTTAGGGATTTTAAATGTAATCCATTTCAGTATGGAGGGTAATATACCAGTGCAACCAAAGGAAATGGAGTGCCATGTATTGAAGAGCAAAAAAAGAGTCTTGTGGGCAGATGTATGTGTAAGATACAAAGGCAGGGGGCTGCAAAGATATTAGCAAGGAAAAGAGGAAATACAGAGACAGGTCTAGGAAAATGAATAGGGTGAGAAGAAAGGATTCCATAAATAAGTAGCTGAAATAAAGCTGGTCGAGAGAGCTTCAGAGACTGGTCAATTGAGTGCATGGACAAAAAGGCAGACATTTTCTATGAATTCTTTGTTCTGTCTTGTTCTGTCTTCACAGAAAGAAAGAAAAAGAGAGCAAGTACCAGCTTAGGCAGTGAAGGAATATCTTGCAGACATCTAGACAGTAAGGAGGAATGTAGAGGATCTGTGAGTAAAGAGAAAACACGTTGCAGGTCTGATACAATATACCCACTAAGGATTCTAAAGAATTTACTTGACATACTTACAGATGACTTCAGTGAACTCTACTGCTAGCTAAATATTGTTGAGGTTCTATAGCAAATGTGGAAACAAAGCTGGTGGCACTCCATGTCGGGAATTCAAATCTTTTTAAGAGCCTCAGCATATGAAGATCTTTGTGCTTGATCTGAGCTGCATGTGATTGGTTTAGTGTGGTATTGTGTGGCACTGACAACACACATGTTATTTGCTGTGCTTTCATCTACAAACTTTCTCACTAGTAAAATCGCATATAGCTACATCTCTCATGGATACAATTTGTTTAGGTAGAAGGTGGTTGTGGGTAAACATGAGGCAGTTGTTATTGTCTCATGATATCCATTTCAATTAAGCTGCTTTTAGAAACAGCTTGGAAAGTGGAAAATCATAATTCCAGGTGTTTTCTAATTTGAGCTGAAGGGAGGGTAGTGCTTATGATATTTGGAATGGACTACTAGAGATCCTATCTCTCTGGTATTGGAGAAAGAGCTGTCCTCAACACAGCTATATGGAGCTAAGAACCAGTGATTCTTTGTTCTTTCTCTCACCAGAAGAAGGAGAATAGCACTCACCCAATATGCTTACTGATAAGTAGTATTAACCCAGATGTTACTGGATTCACTACAATTGCTATTGTTTTCTCTTGGCAGATAATGTGGATAGAACCTACAGCAGGTGGCCACAACAGAAACCCAAGCTGCACGAAGGAACTGAAGAGGTTGTTACCTAATCAGACCAATCAGTGAAGTCTCATATGTACTGATCAGTCAGAGAGCAGCTGAATCTGTGTCCCTCTACTTATTCTCTCAAGTAATAGCATTAATTACAAGCTGGCTACCATGAAGCAATTTCCAGGGTTTCTGGTGACTGTTGATCTCTAGCAAAAACCAAAAAAATAATGCCCCTCACCATGAGCAAAACCAGAAGCACTAATGCCAAGCAGATTGCTTAGAAGCAGTTGCCAAGCTCTCCAGTGATCAGTTGTTTAGTCACAGATGTTACATATTCTAAGACTAAGATAGAAAATGGATTGATTCTGTGAATATTGCAGTGTACAAACTTTAAAAAGACTTAAAGGAGCATTTTCCAAGTTTGTTCTCTCATTGCCCAGTAGAATGAGCAGATGAGTTGAGACTGGGAGGAGTTTGCAATGTCAGATTTACAGTAAGGATGGGGGAAAAATACTGAAAGCACAATGGGGACAAGGTGGGTGAGAAAAACACATTGCTTTCACACACCATTAATAACCTCATAACACTTGCAGTAAAACAGAATGCAGTTATATACTCTAAATAAGAAATTCTGCTTTTCTGCTCCTCCCACAAATTAGCTAGATTCAAGTGATTTCCAATAAGTGAATAGAAAAGGATTCTTAACTGACTAAAAAACTCCAAGAAAAAAACTTTATGATAAAACAAACTGCAAAGCACACTGTAAATGTAAAACAAACTGCAACATGATGAGTAACAAAAAAAAATCCTATTCAGTTAAAAAAACAATGCAACTACATAGCCTAAATAAGAAATCTTGCTTCTCATCTCCTTCCACTACATAGCTAGATTTATTTCTGTTTCAGGCATAAATTGAAAAGGATGCTTTTTTTAAATGACACAAGCCAAGAACATTCAAAATCCCAAGAAAAAAAATCAAGGTTAATAATAATATTATGAACAATAACATTAATAATAATAATAATAATAATAGCAATAATAATAATAATAGTAACAACAACAACAATAATAACAATAATGATGATAATAATAATATTAATAATAATATTAATAATAATAATAATGATGCAAATAATAATAATAATAATAATAGCAATAATAATAATAGTAACAACAACAATAATAATAATAATAATGATGCTAATAATAATATTAATAATAATAATAATAATAATAATAATAATAATACAAATAATAATAATAATAATAGCAATAATAATAATAATAGTAACAACAACAATAATAATAATAATGATGATAATAATAATAATAATAACAACAACAATAATAATGATGATAATAGTAATAATAACAATAATAATAGTAATAATAATAATAATAATAATAATGATGATGATGATACTACTACTACTACTACTAATGATAATAATAATAGTATCCATAATTAAATGAAGAGATACAATTCAAAATCCACTGCAGACACACACCTGCAGTAGTCTATCATCATCATCATCATCATCATCATCATCATCATCATTATTAGTAGTAGTAGTAGTAACATTTAGTTAGGGACTGCTACCCTGAAATAATTCTCGCTTCTAATATGTTAAATAAACTGATACTTAAGATGCGTTATTAACTATTATTTTCTGTTAAAGTCTGCTCTTTTAATAGCTTGAGGAAGATACAGCTTTATGTTTTATTATTCCAATTTTTCATATGTCTTTTAAATGGATTTCTTTTTTTGATATTGTTTTTATCTAAGCTCTTTTGATTTAGCTACATCTGCAGTTTGCTTACTTATTTTTTTCAGTGTGTATGTTGACTTTAACATAGCTTGATTTTCCTTTAGTAAGTTCACTAGAAACTGTTATTTTGGAAACATTTATTAGATTCTGTATATTTGTCTTACTTTGAAATACAAAAGTTGTTTGTAATTATAAATGTGTCAGTAGCATTTATTCCTTTGCAGCCCTAGTTGAAGAGTACAGCAGATGTTTTGTTATATACTTTAGACTCATTGGTCCTGGTTCTTGTTTCTCCTTTCTCTACATAGAGGTGTGAGGTATGGTTTGATTATTCTCATTGCACAATGTATAGAACTGGGCATGTATTAGAGTATTGCTGGCAATAGACCATGGAGTGAAAGCAGGGTTTGATAAGCACTATACCACCCATCAAACAGGAATTTCTTGTAAAAAGTCTGAGTTTCTATTTAGGGAAATCATATCTGTGGCTAATTGACCAACTATACACTTAAAGGTGGTGGAGACTGTAGGCAGCCTGACCTATCATTTCCCCAGAAGAGCATTATCCATTTCTGAATGTAAATCTACTTCTCAATTTTTTACAGACAAAAATAGCCTCCATTAGGAACACTTATCCTCCAGCAAACCATATGTCTGGTGTAGCATTTTTATCAGTCCCCCTTTCCTCTTGGATTGCCACGCACAGGGTGTATTCAGTTCAGGAAATGAAGCTACATGACGTTCAGCATTTCAGATTTTGATGAGTTCACAACTTTTTTCTCCAGTTTGTCAACAAAAAATATGTAGACTGGACTCATGCATTTCTAGGTTGGTTTTGACCCCTTTTTGTGTACTGAGTTTAGTAATTTATCACATCTTGTTTGCTTCACTGAGGGAAGGGATTATTCCTCTATCCTTGAAAGAGGCATTGCTTATCTCAGCTCTCAAGAAGCCATGTTTATATCAAAATGATTTAAATAGCTATTGCCCAATCTATTGCCTTCATTTATGCAGTTATATAAATACTGATAAAATTATTTAGACACAACTATGGACGTAATATAAAGTTGGTGGACTCATTGATCTATTCATGTAGGATTTTGAACATGCCAAAGTACTAATTATGATAATGATATTAAATAATTTCTTAATGGCCAGAGACCATTACCAGTATACATTGTTAGTCCTTCTGGATCTCTTGGGAGAATTTGACAGAATGGACCATGGCATTTTGGCAGACCATTTAAAGTCATACTGTGGTATTTCTGGAATGGTTTTGGACTGCTTTATTTCATAATCATCAAAACATAGTCACAGAATCTGTTCAGGACTCCATTAATCATCATTGTACCATTATGTACATGGAATGTTTTCTTAAGAAAATGCTGTGTTACCGAGAAAATGCTAGGTGGAATTTGTAAACATTTACATGTTCCAGATAGGGAAATCTCTGCAATAAATTGCCATGCACAGGGTGTATTCAGTTCAGGAAATGAATCTACATGACGTGGCAGGCTGAAACAAAAATTGGCCAGCCATTATATATGCTAATGGGTGTATAATGAAGAAATGGGTTTGCTAATGAGGCAAGTAACATTGCACAGTGATTGAGAAACAATTAAACATTACTCATTGACACTGGACATGCCTTCGATTTGTACATTGCCAAAGTGCACGTTTAGGCAGTATAAGCTACAGAATAATGTTAGAGGTTGACACAGCTATTTTAAACTTGTATTTGCAAGAGGCATTGCAATGTAACTTTGCAAGATAAGCTTTGCAACATATCTGTACAAGAGCTTTGCTGGTACATACAAAGTACAAAATGATGCATACAAACACACCATACTGTATGTCCCCATGAATGAGCATATGGAATGAATTGCTGGATTAACTCCATTTGGGGTATCATTTATTCATATTTAATGGGATTCATGGTATATTATACATCCACAGCTGATGCTCTAATGGTTGTCAGGGCTAGTGCAGATTAGTATATCACATTACTATATTATATCCCACCTCCAGAGGTGGATAACGGTCAAGTGGTGGCCCAGACAGAGTAATGGATCAGGCCCCCTCCTACAGCAGTCCCCCATTCCAGCAGCATCCCACCAGCCATTCCAATGTCCCATTATTTTGCTATTTCTCCCCACTTCCCATAAACACTGCTCAAACCTGTTAGTGTGCATATTATTTTTTTCTTTACTTCTACAATGATTAGAGATATTTACATCTTTTATTTTAAATCTTATGGCAGAAACACTAAGAGCCATTTTCTAAACAAAGGAATACAGTCTCACAATGAAAACAGACTTAGCTTCTCTGCCCTTGGAACTCACATTCATTGAAATGGCGATGAAACACACATTCAAAGAAAATGCATCCGGCCATCAGTGGATTACGTTTACCTTTGGGGTCTTGAAATCATAGGCCCCTTCCTTACATTTTTAGGACCATGCATAAATATATGTGTTCAAAAAGCCAGCAACCACCAATAGGAAGCACAAAAAAGTGTTGTTGCATACCAAACTGAAGAATGGGCCACAGATGTGATTCACGAGCAAACAGGAACTTTAATGAGAACCCATATAACCAAACAGCACTCCAAATAAAATGTAAAATCAATATAACTGAGTGCAATATGATAAAATGTCATGGTCTTTCATCCAAATTTAGAACAAGACTTCATCATAACATAATAGCAATAAATTGCCTCACAGATTTAAATAAAATGAAATAACTCACATTACAACAATCCACCAGTTGAAATAAAACAGTAATAATAAAACAGATAATTAAGATAAAAAGGCTATAGATTTAATACTATAAGAAGACTGATGAGACAAATAAAACAATAAAACAATAATGACATATATAACATTGTATAATATGAATAACATTTAACCATGCCTTCCTGGCAGAGATACAAAGCTTACTGTAATAAAAATGAATTAAACAAACCAAGAAATATGATGAAGTATAAATATAAAATAATTCATCCAACTGTTAGTTAAATACTTATCCTAACAGATAAACATTCAACTAAAATGTATGTCCTAAAAATATATACAGGTTCCTATTACGTTATTGAAGTTCTGAAACTTCTAACACCATAAGGTCAAACCCTTATGTTCAAAGTGTCAGAACTTCAATAATGGAAAAAACAAAAAATATAGTATTGCAAGCAGGGAGGCAAGCCCGTCTGCACCCCACATGTCGGGAGCTACATCACCACAGCCCCCGCTCTTTAAATATACTAACTTCAAGATCACACTACAGTACGGTAAAAGAAAATCTTCCCTTTCCTCACTGTATTGCGATCTTGGAGTTGGTATATTTAAAGTCCGGGGGTGTAGGGGGGTGCAGCCTTAACCTAAGAAACGTAAAACCTTCCTAACTTGCAACAGTTAGGAAGGTTTTAGGTTTTCTATTTATTTATTTTTTTACGTTCAAATTCTTGAAACTTCAAACATCTGAGTTTGATGTTCTCAGGTTTGAAGTTTCATGGATTCGACCACGTAGTAGGAACCCAATATATATTCATATTTATTAAACCAAAAATCAAGCTTTAGGGTAAAAGGTAAGACACAACCAAACTAGAAATATTACTACCATTTGTTTTAAAACATGAACAAAAAAAATCATTTCATTAAGACCAGGGGGTGGGGATAGTTGCTTTAAATTTAACTTGTCAATATAGCTCCCGATACTCAGTTCTAGTTTACCATGCCCCTCTCTTGGGTTCCATGGAATAATTTCCATAATTCCAAATTGGAAATACTTAAAATTCATATATCCACTTTTTTAACTTCCTCTCTGTCTTACCAATATAAAATTGGAACATGAAGCACATTGCACAATGTAGCTTAGTCCAACACTATTGAAATTTCCATACCTCAACCTTAATTTCTGTCTACTGGTATTTTCTAGTTGGATCTTTGAATTTTCAAGTATTATTTACATTGCTCACATGTACCACACTTTTTTGTGACCCTTTTGAATAAGGATTCACAAGTTATATTCTTGTGTAAGGCTGATTTCTCCAAACTTCCTTTAAATTAGCTAACATGTTTTATACAAAGTGGGGTATATCTCCAAATATGTGATACACGTGGGCAATGTAAATTGGGATGAAAGTTTATGACAGTTTATTGTCTGTGCTCAATTATATTGATTTTATGTATTTATACATGCATGTATTCTTTGATGCACCATCCTGATTGTATTTAAATTTGTATGTTTGAAGGTTTTCCATTAAGCAATGAAACAAAATGTTTGAAGCAATAAGGACAAAACTCAAAACTACCCATTTCAGAACATTGCATATACAAAAGGCCAGTCAAATGTCTGTCATTACAATCCACCAATACCAGTCAATATACACAACCTCTGCAGAAGTAAAAGTCATCTGAATGATTCCACATGAAACAGATCTGTACCTAATGAAGAGCTTGCAGCTGGCAAACAACTTTACTTTTCAGTGTTTCAAGTAAAATTTCCGTACCTGCTGCCCTTGAAGAATAAATTGCCCATGTTACATAAAAAAATGCTAAGTTGGAAAAATTGCAATAGGAAATGGCTGCCAAGCTGGCAACAGGTCCATTGTTACTAGAAATCTCATCCAAAGGCAAACACACTCAGGAGTGCAGCACCCCCATCCACCCTTAAAGGATGCACTGCAATATTAGCACTCTTTGTACATGGTGGAAGAGTAGAACCCAGAGAATTCTACGCCAAAGGCAAGTGTGCTACCTGCTGTGCTATTAACACTGCTTTTAAGCCTTATAACACAAACACTGATGACGACCATTTACTAAACACTACAGTTACATAGAAAATAGATTTAGTATGAGCAACAGTAAATGTCTCTTTCATTAAAACTCAACATTCCTTGAAAATGCACTAAAACTTGAAAATGCACAGAAGCTCAATAGTCTTTGAAAATGCACAGAAGCTCAAAAGTCCTTGGAAATGCACAGAAACTCAACGCTGAAAATATACTGGAAATAAACATTGTTTTTAAATAAACAGGAACTCAAAATTATTTGAAAACAAACTGAAATTCAACAGTCCTTGAAGTGTACTTACTTAGGACTTTTTGGCTGTTGATGTAGAAGATTCAGGCTGTAGGGTTCTGTATTGAAGGTACAGGGTATGAGCTTCAAAGAGTTAACCAACCTACCATTTCTAACTGGGGCATTTCACCCACGCATACTGTTCTAAAGAAAAACATTATTTCAGGAATGACCTGTTCTCTACAGTCATTTGGAATGACAATGTGCAAATCTGTTAAAAATCATATGCTCCATTTCAGTTTAAATTTGCGTACATCATACTGAAGACACAAGTACAGATGCTACTAAGAATGCATGCAGAGTGTATCATGGGTTGCCTAGTGCTAGATTCTGCTCTGCCTACCTCTGCTGTGTATATTTTACATCCTTCAAAAAAGATGCATTGTTATAACCCATTCTTATCTCTCTGTTTTCTGACAATTGTTTTGTTCTGTAAGCCTGTTAGCACTTTATATTGCCCATTTGACTATCTCTGTAGATTCTTTTACTATAGTGAAACCTGTAATGCACTCTCATAGGTTCATAGGAGGTAACTAGGCTATTTGCCTTAGGGTCTTTACAAGCCTAGCCATGTTATACATGTGTTCCCTAACTAACCTGGGTTATTTGCAGAGTGAGTCTATGATCAACACTGAATGTCCTTGTCCATGAGGGAAATAGGTGCCACCCATGGGGAATTTGCAGTCTTCCATCTATTTGTCTAGGTTGTGCATGAATAGAGTCATTGAAGAGCTCTATTTCACATGAATTGGGAGTTTATTCCAGAGGAGCAGGAATCTCTGGGAGATATATCTGTCTTTTCAGCATGTTCTGTTAATATCACAGGCTAGAGTGAGTTACCCTTGTCCTATCTGATTTGCAGATGAGCAACATTTCAGCATCAGAAACTGCTCTATAGGCCAGACACTAGTCACCTCTCCACAGCCTGTAGGATAAAGAGTACAGTGACAGGGCTTTTAGTCTTTACATGTAGGTCATGTTTTGGAGGCTCTGAATTTTCTTGGTGAGAAACCTTTGTGATCTCTCCAGCTGTTGTAGGTTTCTGTTGAGGCACATGCAAAAGGCAGCATTGTACTCTGTTAGTGGTCTGATGATGGTTGAGTACAGAGGAGTTATAACATCCTTAGTCTTGGGTTTGATTCACTTAATTATTAGATGCACAATCTAGAAGACTTTCCTTACCGCTGTGGGCACATGGGGATCAATGTTTAGATAGCTATCAACTTGCATTCCCAAATTTCACACCACTGGGTTTGAGCTTATGGGGTTGCTGTCCATATTGTAATTTGCAAGGACTTTCTCTTTGACAAAGGAGATAATAATGCACTTTTTTTTGCATTTACTCTTAGCCTGTGGCTTTGGCATCAATCATTTGTTTGTGTTTGCCCCTTATGTAATATGTTAACATTGTGTGGCGACTCAATGATTGTGCCTGGTTTGCAATCATCAGTAAACTTCATAAGTGGCAGGCCATCTACTTTTGTCTGGACTTCAGAAAAATAGATTCCAAATAGTAAAGGGCCCAGTACAGATCCTTGTGGTATGCTCCTGGTAAGTGGTCTACTGGTAGAGGTGGAATCCCAACTTTGACAGTATGCATTCTGTTGCTGAGCCAATTGTCAACCATTCTAGTGACATATGGGTTAATTCCAAGCTTGGAGAGTTTCTGAATGATACCTGAGTGGAGGATTGTGTCAAAAGCCTTGGCTAAGTCAAGATAGGCATAGGCAGTGTGTACTGTTTTGCCTTCATCCAGGGCTTTGGTGACATTCTCGAAGAAGTCCACCGAAGTCCACCAGGTTCAGTAAGCATGGTCTACTTAACAAAGCCAATCTGGGTTGAGAAAAGAGACAGGAGGTTGCCTATATTCTTGTTGATAAGTTCCATGAGAATTCTTTCCATGGCCTTGCAGATAAGGCTGGTTAGCCATATGGGTCTTTAGAGCCCAGGGTCAGTTGATGTACCCCCTTTGTGCAAGAGGATTACAGTTGCTGTTCTCCACTCTGCTGGAACAAAGACAGTGCTCAGGCTGAGGTTAACAGGATTTTATCTGGTCCCAGAGTGGCCATGTGTTTGGCTTGGATAGCACTG
Source organism: Protopterus annectens (assembly GCF_019279795.1). NCBI lineage: Eukaryota > Metazoa > Chordata > Ceratodontiformes > Protopteridae > Protopterus > Protopterus annectens. The sequence goes on from NC_056736.1 coordinate 20,981,043, forward strand.
AAATAACCCGCTCCTTGGAGATACTAGGTAGAGGACTGGTGTCAGGTATGATTTGGGGTATGTATGCAACAACTTGAAGAACAGCAGCAAGAAGAAATCCACAACTGGCCACAGTACAAACACAGGTTTAATAAAGAGCTAAGAACTCTAGCGCCTTCCAGCCTTCCAGGAGTGATACAATCACACAAATGTAAACAGACTTTTTATAACACCATTTATTAATTAATTACTCAATTACATATAATTGTTTCCAATTAATGTCTAAGTTTAAACCTACAGTACCATAGTATTAAACTTTAAAATATAAACAGATTCCTTATAAAGAGGTTTATCCTTATGACGCATATTTCACCAGTTTTCATAAAAACTTGTTCTAAAACAGAATCTTTTAGCAAAAACTAATCAGCATTATGAACTGTTTCAAAGTGCATTGTAATGTTATTTTCTACTTTGTCATTCTTTATATCTTATATGTTCCTGTATTCTCACTTTAAATTTTCATTTACTTTCTCCTATGTAAAATAAATTACAGAGACATCTAAGAACATATATTACCCCTTCAATATTACATGAAAAACTACCACCAGGAGAAAACTTAATGCCATTTATTTTCTTAAAATTTGTAACAACACAGGAACATATAGAGCAACCACCACAAGGGTGAATTCCCCTCATGGCAGGGGTTATATATCATGTCTCATTAGGCATAGAGCAATAACTAGAAACCAAAAAATATTTTAAACTTTTTCCTTTTTTATAGGAAATACAAGGACTATTCGCTATTATTCTTTCCAATTCCACATCCTGAAGTAAAATTTTCCAACAGCTATGTAGTATTTTGTTAATCCTATTGCTCAAGCTATTATACACTGAGACAAGATATATCTGATTTTTACAAGATTCGGTGTTATTCCCTTCGCCATGCATAATATTTTGACACTGATTTAGTCCCCGTCTATATGCTACAACTCTTTGTAAAGACTTCTTAACCATATTATAATTATAACCCCTATTAACAAACATATGGAAAGTGTACCTGCAGTCTCTTACGAAATCCCCCCAATCACTACAAATTCTGTGCATTCGAAGAAACTCCCCATAGTTAGGGCTTCCAACAAATGTTGGGGATGAAAACTATCCCCATGATGAAAATAAAAGTTGTCAGCATATTTCCTATGTACTGATGTCTTAATGTCCCCACCATTAATGCCCTCTAGTACCAAGTCAAGAAAATAGACCATACTACCACACTGTATGTCATCAAATTTTAAAACATAAATATTTTATTCTAAATCCAAGCGAAAATTCTTGACATTATGCCTACCACCTTTACAAATAAAAATTAAATCATCAGTATATCTGTAGTAGGCAATAAAATTATTTCTCACAAACTCATGCTTATGGTTAATGGGATGTTATCTGGTCCCAGAGAGGCCATGTGTTTTGCTTGGATAGCATGGGTATGACCTGCGCTTTGAAGATACTAGGTAGAGGACTGGTGTCAGGTATGATTTGGGGTATGACTGGTGGGGACAGGGGAGTGAAGTTGTGCCAAATCCGTAAGCTGGCAGATTGGCAATTTCCTCAGGTTCAGTAAGAGAGGTGCTGTCCACTGCAAGATCAGTACATAGTTAGGCATTCCCTTTTTGATTTCAGGCATAGCTAAAGAATGCTTTATGATTATCCTTAGCTAGAGATGCTAATTTAGCTTCATAACTAGCTTTAGAAGACTTTACAAGATATCTGATTTGCTTGTTCAATCTGTGGAGGGTATCCTTCTTTTGCTGAGTATGTTCCCTCTTGTTCTTAGACATCAGGTTCTTCCTTTTGTTATATAACCTATTTATACTTGAGGTCCACCAGGGTGGCCTATTTTTTTTGGGTGGACTTGTTTTTGATCTGGTCCGGTACAGCTGAGTCTATACAGTTGTTTAGGTGGTTATACAGGACAACTGAGTATTCCTCTGCATATGAGTCATTGTTGGCTGTGTTAGCAAGTGGTTTGATACTTTTTACACCATTGCCTAATAGGCTGCAATTTACTTTGGGGAAACTTTTCAGTTTTTTTTTGCTCCTGTGGGTATGTCAGTTTTGATTGTTAGTTCAAACAAGACAGATTTATAGTTTGACTTAACAGGGTGGGCAACACATAAGGGGTAGTGCAGTGACCCCTCCCTATGTTTGGGAGTACTACGTCTAGGACATTTGAGCCCCTTACGGTGGTGCAGACTAGCTGTTCCAGGACATTTGTATTGGCAAAGTCCAGGAACCTCAGGGTGAGCATGTTTGTGCTTGTGTATGTCGCCCAGTCAATGGAAGGATAATTGAACTCTCCCATGACCAATGTGTCTGGCTGTTGAGTCAGTGACTCTAGTACATCCTGGTAGGAGGTCTTCTTCTCTTGGTTCATGGCAGGGGATCTGTTGCTAGCAATGACATGGTAGGGTGTTTTACCTGTAGTTAGTTGGAAATGGAGTGGCTCATGAGAGTCATACTGTTTAACCAGTCTTGAGGTATACTTGGTTTAGTGAAGATGGATAAACTTCTTTCGTTGGTTCTTTCACACTCATTTTGGGGTCTGAATGTGTGAAATACATTGTAGCCTTGCATGGCAGGGGTGCTGTCTGTGGCCTTGAACCATGTATCAGTGAATGCACAGATGTCAGCATCTTCCAAGGTGAGGAGTGCTTCTAGGGAGTGCAGTTTCCTGTTTAGGGTCCTATCACTAAGCAGCATAACCTTGAGTTTGTCTTGAGTGGATTGTTTTATGTCAGATATTTTGTAATTTTGACATTGCCTAGAAAAGCCACTATGGAGGGGGAGGCACCTTTGCCAGTATCCCAAAGCCTAGAGGAGACAGGTGAAGACCACCTCTGGAAAAGCAGCATGGTCTGTTAACCATGTCTTCCCAAGCTGACATATACTGTATTCCCTGGACTAACACCAGAAGCCAGTTGTTAAAGTCAATCATTTTTTATCTATATTGTGTCATTATCCTGGGCATAAGTCTTAACCTCTTACAGCAAGAAATCTGCACAAAGCCATAAATAAAAGTGGGACAAAGGCCCAAAAATAGAGATAATTTTTAAATATTGCTCTTACATTCTTAGAAAGTTGATGGAATAACAGGTTTTACATTAACATGACTTTTCTGAATGGTATGAAGTCTGAAACTCAAAAGTCTGTAATTATTTTATAACTTTATCCTTTAATGATTTGCCACTAATTTGCCAAAAAACATAATTTTATGAAAAATGGACCAAAAATATGAGGCAAAAATCTGGACATTCTTCGAACATATGTACAGTTGAGAGGTATGATCCTGGGTGTAAGTAGAATGCTGCTTAGGGCTAGGGATGTACTTGCCTGGGACACATAGTCTGAGAGTTCAGTCATGTCTCTCTTCATGTTGTCCAGAGAGGTACGTCTCAGGTCATTCACCCCAAAACTATGACAAAGTACTAATGGTAAGAATTCCAACCAGGCAAAGGACACACACGGCATGAAACCAAACAATTTATTTAGTAAAAAGCATGTAAGCACTTTCGCGTAGTACACATACGCTTCTTCAGACATAAAATTCTCTCTCAAGCCAAAACATTTTGAACACTGTTAAATCAATTACTGCTAGCAACCTTTTTTCCTTCCAATTAAATAATTAGTGGAAACCAAGGGATTTAAAGTAACCTAACACTTTAGCAAAATCAATACATTTTTAATATGTTCCAACCACAACATATATAATAAATTTCAGAAATAATAAATAAGACAGTGGTGCACAACCTTTTTGTGGGGAGAGCCACTACTCGAATTATTAATGAATATGCGGGCCACCTCAAAACATAGTTAAGTCATTACGAGTTAACAATAGGTACAGGTGACTGGCATTTTTACTTAAGACAGCAGTCATGAAATTGCCTGTTTTCTACATCAGCTTTGCATGTAACTTTATTCTGGCTTGCAGCAATAACTTATTACAAACTCTTGCAGAAAGTTACTACTGCTTACAGACTACAACTTATAAACAACAAAGAATAGTTACTTCAGTAGCTAAAATTAGAGGTGTGTGCAACTGCAGTCAATTAAGTAAATAAGCACATGCTGGAAAGTTTGCGTGACTGGAGTAAGGCATAGCATTTTTTCACTTTTTTTAAAATTTTTGGTTACTCTCTGGAGGCCGGATGTTGTTGCATTGAAGGCCAGATTTGGCCCTCGTGCCAGACGTTGTGCACCACTGAAATAAAGCATATGTTGCAGATATCTAAACGGTGTACTATACATCATACATAAACCATTTCATCATGCCGTTGCAAATATACTAATGTTTTAATAAATTTAATACTGAACTGTGTCAACAAAGGCTGAAACAGTCCTGCCATCCACTTAGTTAACTAAGTATACACCTTAAATGAAGTTTATAATAAAAAATGTATATATTATTTATTTACTTATTCATGTATTTATTTTCTGTTTTTATTGTGTTTTATACACACGTAGTGTTTATGTGAGCAGTATTTAGCTATGATGTTTGGTTTTGTTTATATATACATATATATATATATATATATATATATATATTTTTTTTTTTTGTTTTGTTTTTATTATTTTTATATATTATATATATATATATATATATATATATTGTTTGTTTGTGTGTTTGTTTTTTGAACATCTTAGCAGACTGAGTGTTTATGCAGCAGTTTAAGTTTTTTATTGTAAACTTAATTTAAGGTGTATGGTTTGTTAACTATGTGGATGGCAGGACTTTTTCAGCCTTTGTTGATACAGTTCAGCATTAAATTTTCTAAAACATGAGTATATTTGCAACAGCATGATGAAATGGTTTATATACGATGTATATTACACTGTTTAAATATCTGCAATATATGTCTTATTTATTATATCTGAAATTTATTATATAAATTGTGGTTGGAACATATTAAAATTGTATTTATTTTGGTAAAGTGTTAGGTTAGATTAAATCACTTAGTTTCCACTAATTATTTAATTGGAAGGAAAAAGGTTGCTAGCAGTGATTGGTTTAGCAGTGTTTAACATGTTTTGGCTTGTGACAGAATTTTATACATGATGAAGTGTAGGAGTACTACACAAAAGTGCTTACATGTTTTTTACTAAGTAAATTGTTTGGTTTTATGCTGTGTGTGTCCTTTGCCTGCTTGGAATTCTTGCATTATATTTTTGGAGCCTGGTCTGGACTTTATCTGGTGCAGTGGTTTTGTTTGAATTTCTTGCCTTTATATGTTTGGAGTCTGGTCTGGACTTTATCTAGTGCAGTGGTTTTGTTTGGATTTCTTGCATTATATTTTTGGAGCCTTGTCTGGACTTTATCTGGTGTAGTGGTTTTGTTTGGATTTGTGGGTAGCCACAGTGGTACAGCGTTTAGCATTGTCACCTCACAGCAAGATGTTCTCTGGTTCGATCCTTGGCTGGGGTGCCATCTGTGCGGAGTCTGCATGTCCTCCCTGTGGTCGCATGGGTTTCCTCCAGGTGCTCCAGTTTCCTCCCACATCCCAAAGACAATCTGTATGTGGATTGGACACTCTAAACTGACTCTAAGCCTGAGTGCGTGCATATGTGTGTGCCTTCTATGGAAGGTTGGGTGCCGGGCTGGCAACTCAACACCATAAAACTCTGTTGCCAATCGTGAGTGGAGAGGTGATCAGCTGTGGCAACCCCCTAACTGGGAAAAGCCAGAAGAAGAAGTGGTTTTGTTTGGATTTCTTGCATTATATTTTTGGAGCCTGGTCTGGACTTTATCTGGTGCAGTGGTTTTGTTTGGATTTCTTGCATTATACTGGACTTTATCTGGTGCAGTGGTTTTGTTTGGATTTCTTGCATTATATTTATGGAGCCTGGTCTGGACTTTGTTTGGATTTCTTGCATTATATTTTTGGAGCCTGGTCTGGACTTTATCTGGTGCAGTGGTTTTGTTTTTGCCTACTGTAATAATGGTAACTGTTTTCTGAGTAAAATAAGTCTGTGCGTGACCTGAGGGATCCTGGCACCTGACAGGCAGCTGACTGTGACCTTCTCCTTGTCCAGCCTGCTGAAGGGGACATCTGTGTGTTTCACTATGGACTTGCATATGACCAGCACATTTGGTTTTGAGGTGTTTTGCCTTACAGGCTTATTTGCTGAGACATCGATGAGTGGGTTGTTATGTGTAGTGAATTCTATTTGCTTTGCAGTGTGTACAAGTGGTTTGCCCTTGGGAGGTCCCTGATCTTTTGGTAGGCTTCTACTGAGAACCTCCATCTATGTGGGTTTATGTGTTGTGACTTTGTTTTGTGTGAGAGGGTAATGTGTGTGTGCTGTCAGCCTATTTGATGTCCAGTTTGTTGTTACATGAGAGAATTGATTCCAAATTCATAGTGTAATTACATCTGTCACATATAGTATTTGCTTGTTTTAGGTGTAGGTGGTTGTCAGTATACATGAGGCAATTACTACATTGCCTCAGGATGCCCGTGTCAATCAAGCTGTCCAAAGAAATTTTTGGAAACTGACCACCCATTATAGCAGGTTTTAACCATACCTACTATTGGGAAGTGGGCTACTTTGACCAGATTTTGCTCTAGGATTAACAAAGGGGCTTATTCTATTGAAGGCTAGGGGTGAAAACTATGGTAACACTTCTCAGTGCGCAACTGAGTTTCCAGAAATGCAGCAGGGAAGTTTGAAAGGGTTTAGTAACATCTATCTAGGAGAAAATTGTCATTTAAGCCATGTGCATCTATACAGAGCACCTCTAAACCCCGTTGCATGGTGCACATCTGCACACAGACATGAAGCCTAATTATAGGCAAAATTAAACACTATGGGAGAGCACACATTGAGCTTTCTCCAACTCAGATGAGGCTCATACTACACACGTCTGCCACAAGGGTGCAGGCAGGGCCCTCCTAATGTAGGATGGCTGGAATAGTGCTGATACTTTCTTTTCCAGGGCAAATCTCTCTCTCTCTCCTCTCTCTCTCTATATATATCTATATATGGATATAGATAAAGATATATATATATATATATATATATATATATATATATATATATATATATATATATTTGCTATTCATTCATCAATATTATACATGTGTGAATGATCACTAGCATCCACTACTGGGGTGCACTTGCACCAACATTGTTTACCTCAGCTACTTGTATTTCAATGTGGCATTGAAGGGGTTTAACAAAAAACACCACAGGTCTGTGCTGTGGACACAATGAAAAGCTCCACATCATGCACACACGTCTAGTCCACATGTGTATGTGGTTAGTTTTGTTGCTCATCATACACGGTGTAAACATTGTAGGCTTGGATATGATTGCCAATGCATTATGAATCCCCAGGACTATTTTATTTGAGCTGCTATGTACACATTATATGCTATGGTTAAGCAAGCAGCCAGGAGCATGCAGCAGTCAAAAGTATGCTGAACTGATATACCTGCAAAGCAGGGAGTTGAAAGCAAAGGTTTCAACCCTGTGAGGTGCAGACATTTGTCCCTGAGTAGAGGGAGATGTCCATCTGGAAGTGATGTTTGCCTTTCGTTGAAGAGGGAGTATCTGGCTGAGAGTAGGGACAATATGTGTTCGTCATCCAGGAGACTTACTTACTGGAAGAGACCTTTGGGCCCCCACAGGAGGAGTAATATCTGTCCAAGTTTTGAAAATATTCAAAGTTACCAGCTGGATATTATAAGTGAAAAGAAGGAGGAACTATAGGGGTACACCTGAGGATCTGCAGTATACTGTTTGGAACATTTTTTTGAATCTGGATGAATGAGACTTTATTTATTTTAAATGACTTTGTTCTACTGCAGAAACAAACTTGTTTCATTTTTATCGCTGTGAGTCACTGTGAGTAAAGTGCACTGAGTATGAGGTTTGTTTCCATTGTATAGGCGCATGCTAGAAGACCCTTTATCTAGAATGAATGACGTAAAGAAGATGTATGAAAATAGTACAATAGCAAATCACTACCAAAAGAAAAATGTACCACGTGGAAAACGTGCATGAAAAGGACATAGAGAATAGATTAAGACGGTGTATTTAATTTATGAGATGTACCATATGACATAATGGTGACATTCATTTTCACATGGTCTTGTCAGTAAATTGTCCATACTGATATGATTTTTTTTTTAATTAATTGTAGAAAGACAACCTTTTAAATTACAGATGAAATGAAAAGCATTAGCAAATAGAAGTATTATTTTAGCAAATGGTTGTAGAAAGGGACTTTGGATAAAGTAAGGAAAGATTTTCATTTCAGTGAGGCAAGCAATTTATTATTTCCAGATAATTATTTATCATGGACATGTGATTAAGGGAATGAAAATGAAGATCTTTTCAATAATTTGATAATGGAATGTTTGTAAATTATTTAATAGGGATCTGTAGTGCTGCATTATATAAAACAGTGAAAATAACAGAGAAATGATATAATTAAATAAATCATTATTATGATTATTATTATTATTATTATTAAAGAAAATTGGTCAGCATTACAATTAATGATTTCTTTAACTGTGTTATCATTTATCTATAACACAATGAAGAAAATAGGTTACCATTACAATTTATTATTAAAACTTTGATGAGATGACTAACGAGTGCCACGTGAATGGAATGGAGGTTTGTTAATGCAGGTTTATTGTTTTCTTATTGGTTGTATGATACTATTTAAAAAAAGTCTCTACTATTTTTAGTAAGTGTTGTGGAATCTTTAGCAACCATCTGAGCTACAACCATCTTAGTCTAATGGTGCATTGACTTAACGGTACATCCTAAGGGCACCATCTAAGGAGTACAAGAATTGCCTTATAGTGCAATATGGTATCAGTACTGAAAAATAATAAAAGCACCAAAAGTAGGAAGGGAAACTTTGTCCTCTTGATCTTCCAGCATCCAACTTTTGAGCTACTGACAATGAAGTAACTACATTTATCATCTAGGATACAGTAAAGAGTGTGGATTTATTCCTGCAGACAAATGCAGTAAATCATGACAAGAATACAATTCTTATTAATTTAGCATGCATCTTCTAACAATACAAGGTGTTGATAAGTATATATTCAGAAATATCAATGGTCAAATTCAGTGGCAAATACATCTATTAAGCTTTATCAATGTGTTTTACTTTTTTGAGGCCTCAGTAACTCAGTCAAGAATAAATAAAATCTCCATTTTCTCACCAATACTAATATCTTAAATTTTTGAAAAATTTCAGTTAAATATTGGGTAAACATAAATATCCTCTATTATCTCTTCTGTTTAGTCTTATAGGTTCATAGGTTCATAGGTAGATACTAGGCTATCTGCCCAAGGGCCTACGTAAGCCTAGCTAACAAGGTTCCCTGGCTTACGCCACCCAAGAAAGTTATTATCCTGTGCCACTGTCGAGCAGAGACACAGAAGTGATCCCCGGGGTGTATTTCCTATTTCCCATCCACTCATCAAAATTTTTCCTGAAGAGTGCTAATGAAGAACTTTGCTTGACATAGATGGTTAGCCTGTTCCAGAGTATGGGAAGTCTCTGGGACTGGAATCTATCCCTCCAGCATGTCCTGTTTATTGTGGTGAAAAGGTTTAGGTCCCTAGAGCATGTGGCTCAGAGGGATTGCGATTTCTTTAGGTGCAGCATGTCCAACAGCTCTGGGTTTGACATAGCTTTATATGTTAGGCAGAGATCACCTTGGAGTAGGCGATATGCTATGGAGTAAAGCTGGAGTTTTTTGAGATGGTCAGTGTAGGGCATTTGTTTGAGGCCAGTAATCCTCTTTGTGAGGTACTTCTGTGGCCTTTCCAGCTGCTGCAGATGTCTTGTGAGGTACATTCCAAAAGGAGCGTAGTACTCTATAATGGGTTTAATGAGTGTCGAGTAGAGGGGACCAATGACCTCTTTTTTCCTGGATGAGAACCCTTTTATGATGAGTTGTGCCATGTAGAAGGACTTCCTGACTACTGTGGCGATGTGACTATCAAAGGAGAGACTAGTGTCCACCTGGATCCCAAGGTCTCTTATCACACATTCAGTGTTAAGTAGATTGCTGCCTATGTGGTAGTTTATGAGTACAGAGTTTTTACCAAAGGGGATGACACTGCACTTTTTGGCACTGAGCTTGAAGTCATGGCTCTGACATCAGGCATCTGTCTCAGCGAGGCCCTTCTGTAGGATGTCCACATCCTTTGGGGACTTGACTATGGCTCCTAGTTTGCAGTCATCTGTGAACTTCATTAGCCAGAGGCCTTCTATGTTAGCCTGTACTTCAGAAAAGTAGATGCCAAACAGGAGAGGTCCCAGGACTGAACCCTGTGATACTCCACTTGTCACTGGTTTGAGGTCAGATTTGTAGTCTGCAACTTTTACAGTGTGGGTTCTGTCAGTGAGCCAGTTGGCAACCCATCTTGAGACGTAGGGATTTATACCTAATTTAGTGAATTTAGCTATAATTCCAGAATAGGGGATGGTGTTGAAAGCCTTGGCAAGGTCAAGATATGCTGTGTGAACCACCTTACCCTCATCTATGGCTTTGTTGACTGCCTCAAAGAAGTCAATCAGGTTCAGGAAGCATGATCTGCCTTTCACAAACCTGAATTGGGTGGGATCCAGAGTTTGGAGGTTTCCAATGTCTTTGTTTATGAGTTCCATGATGATACATTTCATAGCCTTGCAGACCAGGCTCGTTAGGCTAATAGGGCAATAGTTCCTGGGATCAGTGGTGGCTCCCCCTTTGTGGAGTGGGATAACTGTTGCTGTGCACCATTCAGTGGGCACAAAGCCTGATGCAAGGCTATTATTGAACATGCTGCTTAGATGGGGAGCCAGTTCATTCTGAAGTTTGTGTAAAACGCAGCCTGGGATGTTGAACAGTCCCATGGATGCTGTGTTTTTGGCTTTAGAGAGTGCAGCTTTTACCTGCATAGTTGTGATTACAGGGACTCTGCATTCTTCATGTATAGATATGGGCCCTTTAAGGGGTGGGGGGGGGGGTAAAGTTAGGACTGGACCTATCTGTCAGGATGTTGGCAATATCAGTTGGTTCAGTAATTTTCATGCCGTTGTACTGTAACTCAGAGCAGATCTGAGTGTTGCCATCGAGATTCTTGACATAGCTATAGAATGCTTTATGGTTGTCCTTAGAATTAGTGGCGATTTTGTTTTCGTAGCTAGCTTTGGAGGATCTTATAAGGGATCTCAGCTTCTTACTGAGGCTGACCAGGGAGCTCCTCCACTCATGGGATTTTACTCTCCTTTGCAACAGTTTCTTCCTTCTGTTGTACAGTTTTTTATGGCAGGGTACCACCAGATTGGCTTCCTTTTTTTGGAGGATAGCGTCGTGGTTCTGTTTGGGATAGCATGATCCATGCACTTGTGTAAGTGCTTATAGAGTGCATATGTGTAGGATTCAGCAGTTGTAACTGCATTGTCCATCTGCATGGGTGTCATGAAGTTCACCATTTCAGTCTTAAGAAGCATGAAGTTGGCTTTGGAGAAATTTTTTACCGTGGTTTCCTTAATGGGGGATGGGGGTGGGATGTGGATATCAAGGGTGTTTAGCTTATATTCAGACTGGACCAACGAGGAGTTGAGTTCAGGTGTGGAATGATTTGTATTTGTATGGATTGATTTAATCAGCCTAATAGAGCATAAAAAGAAACTGTTGTTTTGCTAGTACTGTTTGTCTGATGAAGGCAAGGCAACGTCCTTGCCGAAAGCGCTTACAATAAACAGTTTCATACGACTACATTTTCATTTTCGATCTTATTGGATTTTACTTATTGGAGTTACTGATTTTTTGCTGGCTTTCATAGTTTCTGCTTGTGATTTTACAAGGTTTCGTTGGTGTTTTTTAGTTTTGTTTTTTGGTCTGAGATGGTGAAAGGAAACAAAGCAGCAACACAGAACTTGTTCTCCCAAGACGAAAATACAGCAGGCACCCAGGAGAATGCAGTCAGTAACTTGACAGCCCTCGTGCAGGTTCTTTTAGGGCGAGTTGACTCCTTGACACAGAAGGTGGAAGCCTCTTGCACCAATAAAGTGAATGAGGCTAGGTTTTTAAACAGAAGACCAGGTGAAATAAACATGAATGGTACCAATGGTTTACAACCCGGAACAGCAAGTAGCAGCATTATCTGTGCAGGCGCTGGTAGCACAAACAGTGGCAATGTACCACACAACAACTCAAGTGTTATCACTGGCAACCAAACAGGAGTTCAAGGTAGTCTAGTTTCTATTTTTAATGAAAATGGTCCAATTAATCATGAAAGCAACATTCCTTCTATGACATCATTTGTAAATAACGATAACTTTTTTAGGGGAGCTAATGAATATAATAGTTCATCCTAAGAGTCGGATGAACAGACTGCAAATGTATTGCTTAACAACATTAATGACTTTGACATGAAACTTTATAAATGTAAGAAATTGCAGCTTGAAGCATCATATTTACAAGAGTGCATCCAGAAAAAGATTATCCCCAAAGGCCTAAGACAATAGCGCTACCCAGCAGGTCTAGTTAACAATTTAACATTCCATCGGGAACTTTTGGAACTTTTTGACCGTCAGGGATATGAATTCTTACGGGCTCTTATTAACTTTTATACTACAGTCATTGATGCTCTAAAAATTGAATTAGAAATGTTGGTACATGCTATCAAAAGCCACACAGATTTCCCTAGGTATAAATATGAATACTGTAGAATATATACAAGTATTGAGGCAGCACTAAATAAACTGCTTATTACTAAAAATAAGAAAATTGCCAGGGATATCAGTGACTATTCCAACAAACAAGCTTATCCTAAGCCCCCTTCCAATGAATCAAGTGGCCAAACATCAGACTTTGGTACTGACACTAATTTAAATGAAGAAGTGTTTTTTTTCTAATTCACCTCATGTAAGCTTCTCCAATGATAACAGAAACAACCAGCCACTTAGGCGAAGTGAGAGGCTTAATAATAACAGCAACAACAACAATAATTCTAACAATGGAGGTAGTAATAATAGTCAAAATAGATAGTCAAATAATGGCACTGATAGGATGAAAGGATCCAACCACCAGGATTTTCAGTCAAACAACGGTCGAATGAACAATCAACCCAATCGGAACCGACCGCAAACGAGGAACAAAAGGAGACAGTGGAGGAGATAGTGCACATTAATACCTTAGGCCATGTGCCCCGTGTTCATACAAGTTCACAAGGGGACTTTAACATTTATAACTATACCATTTTGGATGTACATCAAGAAATGGTTGACTTTCTATCTAAAGGGTTAACATTTGTTCCCGGAAAGAAAATGGACATTACTAAAGCCATTATCGATCTCAAACTTTTTGTCCGTTAGCTTAATCTTAATTTACTTATGGGCAGTAGTTCAAGCTTGCTTAGTTCCTTAAGGGTCTCTAGCCTATTTAATCCACCTACACATCCAAACTTGAATGTTTTCGAAAAGATGTGTGAAATAGACTTTAGAGCTATTAAAGATAGTTCTAATTATAATAACACAAAGAATAACATTAGTAAATTAGATTACGACTGCTTACATTTTTTAAACGACTGCAATATAAGGGTCATGAGACCAGATAAGGGGGGAGGTCTGGTGTTTATGGATCATGGGATATACGTAGACAGTATGGTAAAACATCCTGACACTGATGCGTATACACAAGTTACCTTGAATGAAGTCAACGTAGTCTATAAAAAGATTAGGGCCACGTTAGATGACCTCTTCTTGGAAGGTTCCATTGATATTGAGTTGCACCAATATCTAACAATGCTAGCACCCAAAACACCAGCTTTATTTGGCACCCCAAAAATTCATAAAACTTTGAATGAACCTCCTTTTAGATCAATAGTAGATGGTCGAGGTTCAATCACTTACGGTTGTGCCAAATACATCGATAGTGTTTTGAAACCACTTATTGAAAGTGAGCCACAGATCTGTAAGGACTCGTGGGGGTTCCTCAAGAACATAAATAAGTTGGAGTTTCAGCCCAAAGGATTTTCCTTACAATTGACATCAAAGATCTCTATACAGTTATTCCCCAACAAGTGGGTATAGAATGGATAAGATAATTTTTGCTTATGAAGAAAGTAGAGGGAAACACCATAGATTTAATTGCAACACTTCTTGAATTAGTTTTGACAAATAGTTTTATGGTCTTTGAAGGGCTATTTTACTTGCAGAAGTCAGGAGTAGCCATGGGCTCTCCCTGTGGTGGAAGTTTCGCGAATGCCGTTATGGCATTTTGGGAACATAACTTATTGTTTAAGGACCCATTGTTTAAAAACAATGTCTCCTGGTACACAAGGTACCAGGATGACATGTTTTGTATTTGAAATGGAGACACATCTCTTATACCATCTTTTATTAACAATATTACTGAGACCACCAACTTCTTGGAATTCACTTATGTCATAGGCGAAGTGTCCATTAACTATTTAGACATACAGTTAATTAAAGATAGCCCCAATGGTAGATACAAAAGTGTAGTATATAGAAAACCAACATATTCAAACACCTTTTTGCACTTTGCTAGTAACCACCCCTACCACCAGAAAAGGGCAGTGGTTAAAGGCAAAATGGTTAGAGCAGCTCGTATGATTTCGGATGAAACTGATTTCAATTTCGAATGTGAGCTTCTTCAAAACATGCTCTTGAATCAAGGTTACCCCCCTACTCTGGTTCTCGATATTAGAAATGAGGTAACACATAAAAGGAATATAGGGCATTTTACACCTTTACTTACAGGTCAAGGGGTAAATCAAACAGAAAATTTGCTCAACCAAACTAGTTTGTCTAATCATGAAGGGACCCTTACAGTCGACAATGTTAAAGCTTATCAAGTTAGTTTTCTTTGTACATTTTCGTTAGACTATTCTCTTATTAGAGAAGTACTTAATAAGAATTGGAACATCATTAAAGGGGATGAAATGTTGTCAAAAGTTTTAGGGGTTACCCCTAGAATAACTTACAGGAGGGGTCAAAATTTGAAATCACTTTTAGAAAAGAAAAAATTACGCCCAAATAGAGTTAATGGAATGTTTAAATGTGGCGCTTGCCTGCAATGTAGATATATAATTGTCAGCAATCAGCTTTGTATTATGAATATGACTTATAAGATCAATTGTAAATATAATTGTGATACAAAAGGAGTTACCTATGTAGCCTTGTGTAACCAATGTAATGCATTTTACATTGGGAAGACGGAAAGAAAGTTAAAAGAGCAGATATATGAACATTGCTACACTATAGGTAAGAAAGACATTAATAACGCACTTGCTAAGCATATTTTACAATACCCTAGTCATTGTTTTAAATTGGCTATTTTGCAACATAGGATAATTGATATTAGAGGGGGTCCATGGCAAGTGCTTTTAGAGATAGATGAGCTTACTTGGCAAATAAGAACAAGGGCACAAGTTTTCCCAGGCCTTAACGAGAATCTGTCTATTAAATGTATTTTGAAACTCCTGTCACTTAAAAGATGAGATATATAACACTTTTTTTTTACAACTGAATATATTATTTATTATAAGTTAAGATTTATAATAAATTCAGTTTAGTAATAGTTTGGGTTGCAAGTGGTAATTTAGGATTGTACTGATGTCATAATTCATACACATATATATAATTTTTATATATAGATTTATTTTTATGTGTTTTCTACATTATAGTATGGATTAAATATTTAAAACACATATATACATATATACATATTTTAATAGCAGTATGAATTTAGCATGAGAATAAGCAATGGATTTATATTCATTAGTGTTCAAATTTGCACAGATACTATAGTATATGGTTTTTAATTAATTTTTAAGATATTGTGCATTTTTCTTTTTTGGACAGATGCTTACGCTCATTTGGAATTAACTAACTTTACCTAATAGTATATTTACACATTACGGAATTTTAATAAGTGCTCTCTTTTAATATTTATACACATATATATACACACTTTTACATCTACACATGGTTAATTT
Organism: Protopterus annectens; assembly: GCF_019279795.1. Classification (NCBI taxonomy): domain Eukaryota; kingdom Metazoa; phylum Chordata; order Ceratodontiformes; family Protopteridae; genus Protopterus; species Protopterus annectens. The sequence continues at coordinate 20,997,057 of NC_056736.1, forward strand.
GAAATGTATATTTTGGAACAAATGTATTTGCACTGAGACTTATATCTGATTTTTTATATTTTTTATATGTTTTTGATCTCACTTTAAACATGTTGTTCTTTAATTAGGCTGATTGATTTAATCAGCCTAATAGAGCATAAAAATAACCTGTTGTTTTGCTAGTACTGTTTGTCTGATGAAATGTCAATATCAAGATGCAGATACTCCACGACTACTCCGAGCGACATAAAACACTTCATCACTTCTGTATTTAAACACTTATCAATTAAACAATTAACCAATGAAAGCCTTTGTATAAAAATAACTATAAAAGTCAGAAACTTCTACATAAATAAAAAGTCAGAAACAAAATTCAACATTGACACTAAAATGAATGTAGTAATTGATTATTGCTATTATTAACAATTCAGATGGCAAATAGCATGTGAATATTTATTAAAAACACAAGAGCATATAAAAAATAGCATGTAATAAAAGCATTTCAAGTATATGAAACTACTATAAAACTTATTCCTACTAACACCAAGAGATATGAAAAAGTCAAATGTATAGTAATAAATAACTGCTAATGCTTCAGATGACGACTGACTAGAAAGGGTTTCAAAGTAACCCTCTCATTGAGGCCATGTCCTTCATCTGCTTTCATTCTGATGATCCATTTACATTCTTCCCTCTCAGTAAAATTACTAACATTGCCTAATCTCAATGTGGTGTGTATCAATTCTTACGTTCCCTTTATCATTTCTACCAGCAGATCGCAAGACATGGAGTCCCCAGTACAAGGGGAAGAAACGGAAACCCTGAAGTTTTATAGTAGTTTCATATACTTGAAATGTTTTTATTACATGCTATTTTTTATATGCTCTTGTGTTTTTAATAAATATTCACATGCTATTTGCCATCTGAATTGTTAATAATAGCAATAATCAATTACTACATTCATTTTAGTGTCAATGTTGAATTTTGTTTCTGACTTTTTATTTATTTAGAAGTTTCTGACTTTTTATAGTTATGTATTTATACAAAGGCTTTCATTGGTTAATTGTTTAATTGATAAGTGTTTAAATACAGAAGTGATGAAGTGTTTTATTAAAGTCTGAAGAGAATAAAGTTTTTGCTGTTCAATATAAAAATTTCTTTATTGATTTTTGGTTGATGGTTGGCTTATAGTCATTGATATTGACCTTTTTTCATTTGTGGACACAGCAGGTACCTTACCCTGAGAGATCTCTGTTTTTTTTATCTTTTACCTCTTTGTTATCTTGAGGGGACATGACAGAAGGAATCAAACACATGGAGGAAGCTGCATCTGAGGACATGATTTTTTCATTTTCTCAACTGCTTTCCAGGTGTGACAATCCACTGCTAAAACTTTCTTATTCTCAACTAGCTAATACTAAAGTTACCCACAAAGGTAAGCAGTTAGATATCGATGTGCTACAACTGATGAGACAATTTGAAGATACTTTACTTAAAATGAAGAATGTGCAGTGGCAGAAACAACATATGGAAGCATGTTTATCCTTTAAAGTTATTCCAAGAGGGCTACTCATTTTAAAGATGCCCACCTTTGGTAACAAATATCCAGACCTTTTAATAGACTGGCAGAAACTTAATATTGAGACTAGCAATAGTTACATCAAGCTTTTAATAAGACAATATTCAAGAACTCATGAAAGAGATCTCCACTCTGGAAGAGCGTTTAAACTCCTCTTTAACATCTGTACAGTTATCTGATTACATCTCTGAACTTTCCACTACTTTAACTCTAACTGACAACAGACTCTTGCAACAGAAAAAGAAGAAACTGAAAGAGAGGAAATGTCTTCTCTTGGGAAGGAATCGTCCGGTCAGCTGTTGATTACATTCCTACAATAGGAAGGATGGTAACAGCGAAATGTGTCATCTTGGTGCACTACAGAGAATGGTTCAGATTTATTACTAGTGGAGAATGGAGTAACATCTGAAAACTTACAAAATAGGAATACTACAGCAGATAATATTTTACCAACTATTAGACAATTGGACCCTAAGAGCTTGGGACCGGCAGTGAGGAAGAAGACTTTGCTCCTAGCAGAAGGGAATTCAGAGACTAATGAGAGAGACAACACAAATCTTACGTTCCCTTTATCATTTCTACCAGCAGATAGACATGGAGTCCCCAGTACAAGGGAAGAAACGGAAACCCACACAGAAGAGATTGTGGAAGAAAACTCCAATGAACTGGTAATTAATTTATCTAGCCATGAGTTGACTGATGCTGAAATGAAAGTGTTAAACAGAGGTTTATCATTTGTGCCCTCACAAGGGATAGACATTAGTGACTTGATAGTACAATTAAAACTTTTTACTAGGGGTTTAGCACTTGATTTATTTTATGATAATGAAAACACTGAAACAAGGGATATTGTAATTAATAATTTTAGGAAACCTTCATGCTTTGTACCAGAATTGCATCCACTCTTAGAAAGTTTTGAGAAAGTTTGTTGCAATGATTTTTATATGTTGTTTGAACAAACTGGTTTTAAGTCTGAATTTTACAATTTAAGCTGACAAGAAACAGCAGCCTTAAAAAGTTTACAAAACAATGATACTATAGTTATCCGCCCAGCGGATAAAGGTGGTGCACTAGTGTTGTTTGATAGTGTATACTATAATAATAGAATGTTAGAGATGTTATTGGATGAAACCACATATAAAAAAATACACATGTATGATCTAAATAAGGTTATTAGTAAACTTCATGCCTCATTGTATGATATGTTGATGTCCAATATTATAAACAATGATCTCTATAACTATTTTCTAGTTGAAAAACCTTTGGTACCCATTATCAGAGGTCTTCCGAAGGTGCATAAGACATTGTCTGACCCACCCTTTAGACCTATAGTCTCAGGGAGAGGCTGGCTAACTGAATGTATCTCAATTTATATTGAGAAGCAACTTAGACCCATAGTTGATTCTACCTTCTCCATTTTGAGAGATACTAAACAACTATTGGAGTCTCTAGCTGAGAGTGCTGTTGAAAAAGCATACTTGGAGAATGACATTATGATGACTTTAGATGTTCAGTATTTATTCACCTGCATACCTAATGATATAGGGATAGACTTCCTGAGGCTTTTTCTTTTAGAGAAGGGCATGACTAACAACAAAGTGATTATGATCACCATGCTGATGGAATTAGTGTTAGAAAATAATGTATTTTATATGGTGTTGGTTATTATCTGCAGACTTCAGGGGTAGCGATGGGCACATCATGTGCCAATTCTTATGCAAACCTTGTACTAGCCTATTGGGAATCTATGTATATCTTTGGAAATGAGTATTATTGACAGCACCTCAAGTATTATAAACATTTTGTGGACGATGTGTTTTTTGTTTGGAGTGGTGATGTTACTATCTTAGATGAGTTTTTAAGTTACATCAACAACACCACATCTTTTCTTAGGCTGACTGGAGAGAGATCATGTCAACAAATTGACTTCTTAGATGTCACCATCAGGAAGCATAATGGGTGTTTCACTACCAACATTTATAGGAAACCCTGTAGGATAGTATGCATCCTCCCCACATACACAAGAATATTGTTAAGAATCAAGCAGCACGCTGTTCACGCCTAACAAGCGATGATTCAGCATATAGGAATGAATTGATGGGCTTAGATGCTGACTTTAAATCAAGGGGTTACCATAACAATGATTTGATAGCCCTGCAACATACAGAACGCAATGAAGAAACAAGACCCTACATTAGGATAGCAACTAGTGAACAGGTGGAACTAAGTAGACCATTAATTAGAAGTAAAAAGAGGATGGTACTTTCATACACCAACAAGAATAAGAGTATTACTAATGTTATTAGAAAGAACTGGAGTATCCTACAGTTGGATGATAGGCTTAGAGCACTTGTAGGTCCTCACCCCAGTTTTTCCTACAAGAATACTAGATCTTTAAGGAACATGTTATGTTATGAAAGGCGACTTCAAGATCAACCACTTACGGTTAGAATGGGTACCTTTCCATGTCGCAGTTGCAATCAGTGCAAATACATACTGGGCAGGAATAACTTTAGGCACCCAGATACAGGTGTGCTATATAAATTTGATCATTATGCAGACTGTAGGACAAGGAATATAGTTTATTTAGCTATCTGCACCAAATGCCAGGCTTTCTATGTTGGTATGATGAACAGAATGTTGAGGGAAAGTGTTAGAGAGCATTTATATGCGATCATTAGGGAGAATGACAGGAATGCACTGGCTAGACATGTTCTATCGCAAGGCACCACACACACCTTTGAGTTCTTAGTTATTGAATTGATACACACCACATTGAGATTAGGCAATGTTAGTAATTTTACTGAGAGGGAAGAATGTAAATGGATCATCAGAATGAAAGCAGATGAAGGACCCTTTCTAGTCAGTCGTCATCTGAAGCATTAGCAGTTATTTATTACTATACATTTGACTTTTCATATCTCTTGAATAAGTTTTATAGTAGTTTCATATACTTGAAATGTTTTTATTATATGCTATTTTTTATATGCTCTTGTGTTTTTAATAAATATTCACATGCTATTTGCCATCTGAATTGTTAATAATAGCAATAATCAATTACTACATTCATTTTAGTGTCAATGTTGAATTTTGTTTCTGACTTTTTATTTATTTAGACGTTTCTGACTTTTTATAGTTATGTATTTATACAAAGGCTTTCATTGGTTAATTGTTTAATTGATAAGTGTTTAAATACAGAAGTGATGAAGTGCTTTATTAAAGTCTGAAGAAGCATCCAGAGTAGCTAACAACCTGCTTAACAACCGGAATAAAGTTTTTGCTGTTCAAGTATATAAAATTTCTTTATTGACTTTTTGGTTGATGGTTTGATACTGACATTTTTTCATTTGGGGACACAGCAGGTACCTTACCCTGAGAGATCTCTGTTTTTTTATCATTTGTCTGATGAAGGCAAGGCAACGTCCTTGCTGAAAGCGCTTATAATAAACAGTTTCATACGACTACATTTTCATTTTAGATCTTATTGGATTTTACTTATTGGAGTTACTGATTTTTTGCTGGCTTTCATAGTTTCTGCTCGCGATTTTACAAGGTTTCGTTGGTGTTTTTTAGTTTTGTTTTAGGTCTGGGATATTGTTGCCCCGGGGGGGGGGTGGATAAGTTGATCCACGGTATTGGAGTTTATGAATTCCAGAAAGCGTTGAGCTAAGGAGTTGGTACACGAGTAGTTTTCCCAGTTAATGGTGGGGTAGTTGAAGTCGCCCATTATTAGGGTGTTTGGTTGAACCCTAATATTTTCCAGTACATCAAGGAATGATACATTGCCCGTTACAATGAATACTGATATATTTGATTCATTATATAATATGCATGTTTATGTATCAATTTTCACAGATGGCATACTGTCTTGAAGTATCAAAAGATTCCAGTAATTCATGTTCCTGTTTATATCGTTTTTAAAAATTTCAGGTTTAAACTTTACCAGTAAAAATATTATCAGACTTTAATTTTAAATTTGTACATCAAACAAGATAACGTAAAATAAAATGGTATCATTTATTCTCTTACACGTGTGGTTTATGTAACCAAAACCTTACAAGAATACAGACACATTTAATTTCCGTTTAAGGTTTTGCTCAAAAACTGGTGTATTTAGCAAAATAACATTAGTCAGCTTTACATACCACAACCACATTGATCAAATCAACTTGCACATCAATATATCATTGGAATAAACATTTCTTTAAGAATCTTACATTATCCACTAGTACCTAAAACTGTCTTTCAAGATGTGAACTTATCTTCCTCCAACATCACATTATATAAACAATAGTTTGGCAATCTAACACATGACATAGGGGTTTATTCTCAGTTTATTTAGCTTTCCTACTATGCCAGAGCAGGAAATTGTGTCAAACACTTTGGACATATCGAGATATGTGGTGTGTACCATTCACTGCTTTGGTGTCCTTTTCAAAATTCCAACAAGTTGAATAAGTATGATCCGACTTGACAAATCAAAACAAAGACTAGTCTGATGGTTGGAGGTTTCCTGTGTCCTGATTGATAGTTCCAGTATACATCTCTCCATGGCTTTGCATAAGAGGCTGATCAGACTTATGGGTCTGTAACTGCATGTGTCTGTGGAAGGTCCTTCCTTATTCCTGAGCAAGACTGTAGTTATTTTCCATTCACTTTGTACTAAACCTGAGATTGAACAGTGCTGTTAAGGATGAAGGTAAATCATGCTTCATGCTATTTAAGATGCATACAGGGATATTGTCAGGACCCATCAATGCAGTATATTTTGAAAGCACTTTTAGGACTTGGTCTTGTATGATAGCTAGAGATGAGCTTGTTCTAGGTATATCTTGATGGACAGACATAGGTGAGAGGGAGATAAAGTTAAACCTAAATTAATTAGCCAGTATGTTCTCTATATCTTCAGCCTAAGTGTAGGTGACATCACTCACAATCAGCTCAGCACATTGGTACATTGTGCTTTTGAGATTATGAAACTAACTAAAAAATTCCTTGTGATTGTCTTGGCTTGGATAGCTATTTTACCCTCAAACTTGGCTGTAAGGGATTTCCTAAGCTTCTGAATTGTTTGTTTATTTCCGTAATATAGCTAGGGTGGGACAAGAGGTGCAAACATCCCAGGAACAAAGTGTTGGACGCTCATTCAGTAGATCTTGATGCTTCTTTAATGCTATCCTGGTTTTTCAAAGCCAGTATTACATTTGAGGTCAAACCTGAATTCTGCAGCACTGAATGTGTTTTCTAAACTGTAGCAACCGCTACAGATTAAAAGTTAAAAAAAGTCTTTCATTTAACTAAAACCTGAGTGCTGTAGTGCTCAATGCAGGCATGATATAAACTTTAACAACTGTTGCTACATTTGTAGCAAGCAGTTTGCTACATTTTAAAAAGAAGAGTTTTTTTTTAAAAAAACATGAGCGCTGTAGCTTTCCGTGCAGTCATGTCGAAAGAGGGTTGGAGGCAGGACAAGTAGACCTGATATATGGCTGGAGTGAGGGTGGGGTAATGCATCTGGCCACCTGTTTGGTGTGCCAGTCCAGTAGAAGGATTATTTTTTTTGTTTTTTAATGGAAGGGATGGTGGGGGGGTGCTTAGCTCTAACTGCAATATGCTGATCACTTACAATGTAGTGATCAGCTTACTACAGTGATATATCTCTCTCTCTCTCTCTCTCTGCATATATATATATATATATATATATATATATATATATATATATATATATATATACTTATATTTATATTTATTTATTTTACATTTGTTGACCGGGCTAGTCAAACTAGATATATGTCCATTTTCAGTAGAGGCCCAGGAAGATAAGCTCCGAGACACTATAAAATACAGATACAAGTACAAACAACAAAAAGCAAATACTGTAATAAAAATAGCAAATATAATAAAAATAATCAAACAACGGTAACATGTGCAGTAAAGCATAGAGGTTAGCACAGGGTGTGCAAAGAGGGCAAGAGTCATAAACAGTGCAAATTGAAGGTACAGGGATATCATACAGGTAAAGTCAATAGTAGAGAAAGGAAGTTAGTTGTGTAGTGATGTTACTAAGGATTTACTTAAAAAAAAAGTATGTAAAGAGGAGAGAAATAGTGTAAAAAAGGGAGACATGAGAAAAATATAATAAGAAGGAAGGTGTAACAGTGGATAGTAAGCACAGGATAGGCAAGGTCAAGTTTGAAGAGATAGATGACTAGTCTGGTTTGGTACAGGGGCATAATATATATATATATATATATATATATATATATATATATATATATATATATATATATATATATATATTTTTTTTTTTTTTTTTTTATTCACTTGAAGATCTGAGAAGGTAGTGTACTACTTCATAGTACTTGCCCAGGACAGCTATGCTTCTGGTTCAATTCATTGACAAGGGCTCTAGGATTCTGGGAATTACTCTTCTCACTGTAGATCTATTTCTTTTATTATAAAGATCGTTGATGTTATGGTTCCACCATGTGAGTTGTTTCTGGGGTTTGCCCTGCTCTTGTTCCTGTGGAGTACAGCTGCATCTGCTAATATGCTGATATAGAGAGGTGATGTACTTTACTGGGTATTCAATGGATTTAATTGGGTTTGGTGGTGGTTTGAAGCTTGCCAATATATCACTTAGGGGTAAGCAGTTTGTCTGAACAAAATTTCTAAACATATCTTGAGTGGAAGGGATCTTTGGTTTTAGCTTTTTAAAGATGTCTGATTTATTCTCATTCCTAACAAGTGATAAAGATTAGGAAGAGATGGTGCAAGATGATCCCATATTAGTAATGACAAGATCCAAGATGATATCCCCCTCTCAATGGGTACTCTGATTAATAGTTTAAGGGTCTTTGTATTGACAAAGTCCAGAATCACCTGTGTTTGAGTACTAGTTGTTTAGTACTTTCCCAGTCTATAGTTGAATAGTTTAGATAACACAGGAAAATGCTGTTTGGCCTACTACTGAGCGATTCAAGTTCCTTTAAATAGGTGATGTGGCTTTCTTGTGTTGTAGACAGGCTTCTATAGCTAGAAGTAATATGCTTTACTTTTGTCACTAGAGTTTCCTTCCCTTTTGCAGACACAAATATAATATGTCTTATTTTATCACTAATTAGTACAAGTCCAATGTTTAAAGTCTGACTGGTGCCTTACTTTGGTTAGATTATATAGAGACATACTTCTCAACGGCTGTGATTTATGAATACTGCTGTCTTCAGAATTAGCCTAATTCCTCCCAGACTTGGCTGATTTTTTTTCATAAATTTAGATCATTTTAAAGGTGTCTCAGGGGAAAAAAATCATTACTTACTCTAAGAGGCTGAATATCTGAGACCTTTATTCTTAATAATAAGAACATGTTCTTAATGGCCGCCTTGGAGATTTCTGTTGACCACTGCTGTGATTTGTAATGCTTAGATATTAAGGCTCATGTATGGAAAATAGCCTAAACTCAACTTCTGTAAAATTACAGGTTGCATGCCAAACAAATTCTAAGGACTGTTTATTCACCTGCTTATGTATCAAAATAATAATATTGCTTAGGTTATATGATATATAGCAATATATGTGAAGTATAATGTTTGTTATGTTAATATAGTTTGAGTTCTTTTTATACGAATATACATTTGCCTATGTCACAAGTGATAATTCAATAAAGGTGTTTGAAGAAAAATAAGAATATGCTTTCAAAGAAACATACACACACAATACACATTTGTCAGTAGTTTTGTACTTCTAATGAGGATACTTTTCTGATCTATTTTAATGACTTGATTTACCAGATGTTAAAAGAAAGGGATAGCAGACAGAAGATTAGCTTAAGATCAGTACAGCCAAACATCTGTGACAGTAAGACTGCAAGTCATTTTAGACAGTGGGCATATTTTAAGGCATTTGTTAAAACTGCACAAAGAAAAACAATGTTGGATAGAAGGGGTGAGGATGACATATTGTCATGATAAACATAATTTTTCAGCAGGGGTACCCAGAGTAAAGTACACCTTTTCACACCTGTGGCATTTCCTGTAATGAACACAATAAAGTAATGCATTAAGTAGTTAAGAGGCAGTGGCAAAAAAGTAAAATAAAATAAAATTAAAAAAAAATAGCATGAACAATCAAGAAAAAAATTGATGAACTGACAGTGTTAGTCAAATGTATCACAAATAAGATACTGCAGTACTGAATCATTTTTCCTCTTGCATCTGCACACATTCTTCAACTTTGGGGATAAAAATAGCCATTACAAAACTGAAAGTACGTGTTCAGCTGTATACAGAAATACAGTTGAGCTAGAAAAGCAATAGAATTCAACAGGGTTAAAGAAGTTCACACAAATGTCATTCCCTTAAATCAGATCACTAGACATAAAGGATGATTAAGATATCTAACCACTTCAAATATTTCTGGACATGATTGGATGCAGTTTCTGTTTACAATCACAAATGAAAAATGACACTTCATTCTATTAAAGCAGTGCAAAGAAATCACATATAAGGTGACATTTTATAAATGACTGCAATGTCGGAAAATCTTCTGTAAGCAATGTAGAAACTTTCTGCACAGTATCTACAGCAATTTCTAAGGCTGAACATCATTACATCCACTGGCCTCTTAGTCTATTCCATCCTTATCAGAAATAATACCTTACATCCCCAACATGAAGTATAGATTCTATTCCTCAGGCCAGTTCCTTGTATTTATGCAGTTATGTGGGTTCATTATTTGAAAGGTAATGTTAACAATCTCTGTTTCTCTGAGTATCTTTACCGCCTAATTTCATCTGATAATAAAGCTAGGGATCAGTGCTGTGATAATTCAGAGAGACTTGTGTACGCCTTAGTAGATTTCTTTATTTTTTATGTAAGAGAAGAACAGACATTTTGATCAAATTATGTATTTTAACGGTAAAATGTGAGAAATAGAAGACTTTTATTTATTTCTTCTTCTGAAATTATTTGAATGCCATAATAGTCATTATTGATTACCTAGGTATGGGTTTGGGAAGCAAAGAGACATATTTGTTCAATTAGTATTTATTCATGTTCTCTATAGAAATTCTTTAATGAAAAAATCAAAAGTGTAAAATATAGAGTGTAATATCATTGTTAAGAATAACTCAATGTCACACTCATCTTAACTTTTGAAACATTAAGTTTCTAATGTCAGAATTTAATCATTGTCAGGAGCTATTCAATGGAACATGTATCTTAGCTTTTGCACCATTACATTAGCAGCCTTTCAACATAGTAGATTAATGACATATAGAGCTCTTAATACTTGTGAAATACTAGATAAAACATGCTACATGAAAGACTATAAATCAGCCTAAAGTCACATTGTTGTACCGAGTTTCAGTTAATGCACCATCAATAGATTTTATGCATCTTATTAAAGATATTGTGTATACTAAGTGTTTGAAGCATGGAAAATTCTGTGATGTGATGCTGACTCATTTTATTCTTTAGAACCTATAGAATCTTCTGATTTAAAAGTGCTACTAGACTTTTCAGCAATATTAAATCAATACATCTGCAGTGATGGTATATTACAGTGTGTGTGATACATACACAAAATCATAGGTTCATAGGTATGTACTAGGCTAATGTTCCTGGAGCCTTTACAAGCCTAGCCCATAGGATTACCCTGGCATCATGCCACCCAACCTTAGTTCTTAGAGCCTCTGTTGAGTAGAGTCACTAGAGTGATCCCCTGGGGTGAATTTTCTATTTCCCATCCACTCATCAAGATTTCTCTTGATGAGGGCCAGTAAGGTGCTCTCTTTGACATGTACAGGAAGTCTATTCCACAGCATGGGCAGTCTCTGGGTTATGAACCTGTCCCTCAAACATGTTCTGTTGATTGTGGTAATGATGTTGAGGTCTCTGGAGCATCTGGTGTGGAGAGATTGGGATTTCTTTAGATGTAGCATTTCTAACAGAGCTGGGTCAGACATGGCTTTGTAAGTCAAGCAGAGATCACCTCTAAGTAGGTGATATGAGACAGAGAATAGTTGGAGTTTTTTGAGTCTGTCCATATAGAACAAGTGCTTAATGCCTAGGATCCTCTTTGTGAGGTACTTTTGCGGCCTCTCCAGTTGTTGCAGGTGTCTAGTGAGGTACATGCCAAATGGGGCATTGTACTCAATGATTGGCCTAATGAGGGAAGATTAGAGGGAGACAATGACCTCTTTCTTCCTGGATTCAAAACCCTTAGTAATGAGATGTGCCCCATAGAAGGACTTTCTGACCACAGTGGTGACATGGTGGTCAAAAGAGAGGTTGCTGTCAACCTGTGTTCCCAGATCTCTTATAACGCCTTATGTGTTCAGTGGACTACCATCAATGTGGTAATTCAAGTAAACCAGGTTTTTCCCTAAGGGGGATGAAAACACATTTTTTGGCATTGAGCTTAAGGCCATGGTTCTGACACCAGTCGGTCTCATTGAGGCCTTTCTGTAGGATGTCAACATCACTTGGGGAGTTAATAATAGCTCCCAACTTGCAATCATCTGTGAACTTTGTCAGCCAGAGTCCCTTCATTTTGGCCTGGACTTCAGAGAAGTAGATACCAAACAGGAGAGGACCCAGGACCGAACCCTGTGGGACTCCACTCGTGACTGGTCGGCAGTCTGACTTGGAGCCAGCTACTTTCACACTGTGGGTTTTATCTGTGAGCCAGTTTGCAGCCCACCTAGTTATATAGGGGTTGATGCCTAGCTTAGTAAGTTTTTTCTATGATTTCTGAGTGAGGAATGGTATCAAAAGCCTTGTCCAGATCAAGGTAGGCTGTATGAACCACCTTACCATCATCCACAGCTCTGGTGACTGACTCAAAGAAGTCAACCAAGTTATGCAGGCATGACTTACCCTTCACAAAACCAAACTGTGTAGGATCCAGAGTTTGGAGATTCCCTATATCCTTGTTTATTAGGTCCAAGATGATGCATTCCATAGCTTTGCATAACAGACTCGTCAGGCTGAGGCAATAGTTCCTGGGGTCTGTAGTCACTCCTCCTTTATGGAGAGGGATGACTGTAACAGTGCACTATTCGGTAGGGGAAACGCCTGAGATGAGGCTGTGATTGAACAGGGCACACAGGTGAGGTGCCAGTTCACTCTGTAGTTCATGTAGAACACAACCAGCGTTACTGTCAAGTCCCATAGAAGCTGCATTCTTGGCCTTGGAAAGTGCTGTTTTAACCTGTGCAGCAGTAATACTGGATGCCTGGCAAGCTACTGGTATTGTGATTGGTCCTTTGGGGGGTAGGGCAAGGGGTAACATTAGCACCGAATCTCTCCGCTAGTATATTTGCAATATCTGTTGGCTCGGTATAGGAGGTACCATTATGCAGTAGCTTAGAGCAAATCTGTGTATTGCCATGGAGATTCTTTACTTAACTATAGAAGGTCTTGTGGTTGTTTTTACTATCTGTTGCAATTCTGTTTTCATAGCTAGCTTTAGAGGATTTGATGAGTGATCTCAACCTTTTGTTGAGGCTGATAAGGGAGTTTTTCCAGTCTTGGGACTTCACCTTATTCCACATCAGTTTCCTTCTTCTGTTGTAGAGTTTGTTTATGGCAAGGGACCACCAGATTGGCTTCCTTTTTCTTTAAAGTGAGCGCCTTAGTTCTATTGGGCATGGCGAGATCCATGTATTTGTGTACGTGTTTCTACAGTGCATTGGTGTATAATTTGGTGGTCATGCAACTATTCTCCATTTGCATGGGTGCCGTGAAGTTAGCCACCTCTGTTTTTAGGAGTCTAAAGTTAGCTTTGGAGAAGTTTTTCATGGTGGTTACCTTTTTTTGGGGTGGGGGGGATGTAGATTTCCAGGGTGATTAGCTTGTGATCATATCTGACTAGGGAGGAGTTGACTATCGGTATAGAGTAACAGTCGCTCATGTTAGTAATGACCAGGTCAAGCATGTTGCTACCTCTAGTTGGGGTAAGAACGAGCTGGTCCAGGGCATTGGAATTAATGAATTCCAGAAAGTGTTGGGCAAGTGTATAAGTACATGAGTAGTTTTCCCAGTTAATGAAGGGGTAGTTGAAGTCACCCAGTATGAGAGTGTTAGGTTGGACCCTAATATTCTCCAGGGTGCTTAGGAATGTGGAGTGTGACTCTTGGGACATGGTTGAGGACCTACAGCAGCCTATAACATAAATTGCTGTCTTACCCAATGTTAGCTGCACCTGAAGTATCTCAGATGCATTATGTTGGGCTACCAGTCTGGAGGTGTGTGCATCCTTTATGAATATGGAAACACCACAGCCTTTGGAGCTTCAGTCCAAGTTCTGAGGCCGAAAGGTGTGGAATGAGTTGTAGCCTGGTAGTGCAGGGGTGCTTTCTGCTGCCTTGAACCAGGTCTGTGTTACAGCACAAATGTCGATGTTCTCCATGCTAAGGAGTACTTCAAGCGAGTGCATTTTGAGATTTAGACTTCTATCATTGAGCAGCATGACCATCAAATTGCATTTGTTTGTAGCTATTTACGTGGTAAATTTTTCTTCTTGAAAACACGCCTAAAAAAAGCATATATATATATATATATATATATATATATATATATATATATATATATATACACACACACACACACACACACACACACACACACACACACACACACACACACACACACACACACACACACACTTTTTGACCAACTCCAAGATTGCACAAGTGGGAAAAATGAAAAAAAATCCTGAAACCATATTGTCACTGATCTCACACTAAGAAAAGTACATAACATTTTCCAAATGATAAATTGCAAATAAAGAGAATTGTCCCAGTCCCCTTCAATAATCACATCACACTGAACGACATTTGATGACCTTTATTAAACTTCAATAACTTTGATTACCAATTTATTTACAACTGGACATAGTATAGTTGATTCTAAACACAGCATAAACATCCTTATAATGTCAATCAGGACAGCACACCTGCTCATCCTGCCCAGTAAGCAGCATCAATACCTTTGCTCTCTTACTTTACTTATAAACCTCCTTGTAATGTTAATCAGGACAGCGTACGTGCTCATCCTGCCTAGTAAGCAATGTCCAAACCTTTGCTTGCTTAATAAACCAATCAAATTACCAAAATACCAACCAAATAAGCAGCATCCTTACCTCTGTTTGCTTACCTATTCAGCAAACTTCCTTCAGCTGCTCATTTCTTTTCCACAAATCCTTGGAATAAACTTCCACACACCGGAGGGGGAACAGAAGAGGGCAAGCCTGTCAATCTTCTCCACCTACCCCAACTAACATAACCAAAATCCCAACCAAACTGCCAACAAAAAACCGAGGGAGGAAGGGTAGAAAGTTCACGCCAACATGTGATTACTTACCCAGCTACACTTGTCTAAACCCCTTAAGCCCCTCCCCACCCTTATCTCATTTCCTCCCAATCATCCCTCCCTCCATTTAACCTTTTCACCTCACCCACCCACTTAACTCCCATTAATATATTAGCCTAACCCCTACTGAAGTTGTCCCAGGACAACTTGGTTTGTTACCAAACCTCATTTGTCCTGGTCCCCTTCAATAAACACATCACACCAAATGACATTTGACGACCTTTATTAAATTTCCATAACTTTGATTACCAAATTATTTACAACTGGACATAGTATAGTTGATTCTAAAACACAGCATAAACATCCTTATAATGTCAGTCAGGACTGTGTACCTGCTCATCCTGCCCAGTAAGCAGCATCCATACCTTTGCTCGCTTACTTTACTTATAAACATCCTTGTAATGTTAATCAGGACAGCGTACGTGCTCATCCTGCCTAATAAGCAGCATCCAGACCTATGCTCACTTAATAAATCATTCATCAAATTAACAAAATACCAACCAGATAAGCAGCATCCTTACCTCCGTTTGCTTACCTATTCAGCAAACTTCCTCCAGCTGCTCATTTCTTTTCCACAAATCCTTGGAATAAACATCCACACACTGGAGGGGGAACAGAAGAGGGCAAGCCTGTCCCTCTTCTCTGTCAACCAGCCTGACCAGGCTGTTCCCCCTCCCTTCTACCCAAAATTGTCCAATCAACTACCTCCCATAAAGGGAAGGGTTAAGCTAAACATCATTTGGTGTACCCATCATCTGTAAAGTACCTTAGAACCCCATCATCAACCCCATGCCTTGACCTACTAGCACTGGAATGCGCCTTGATGAAACCAAATAAAGTAGGATTACCCATGACCCCACTGTACCACTGGAACCTCCACTCAAAGAGAATACATTCCCTTTAGTCCGCTTTCTTCAAGCCACTAACCATGGCTTGACGTTTCCAGATTGACAACCTATAGCCATAACAAGTGCCACAGAAACTATAACCTCTTGAACACAATTCTGCACCCTGGCAAAGGACACCCTTAACAAGTCTCGAACCCAGGACCCCGTCAACTATAGCATGTCACACTAGCCCACCAAACTACACAGCTCTGGATGTACAGTAACCTGATTACTGCAGGGAATAGATCAACTCCAAAACCTTAATGCCCTAACACTAAGATCCAGAAACAGAACCCCTTGACATAGTTCCTGAAAACTCACCTAAGCCCAACAATGAAGTAATCTACGTGCCCAACCATAAACACCACCAGTGCACTCATTACCATATGGCAATCACCCTACCTACTCAAAGGACAAATTTATCACCCCAACAACCACATATTAGGAACCCCTCAGGCCTCCTGTCAAAGAGCAACTCATCTTTGGCCCTTCCCCCAAGATATGGTTTAAACAACTGGATGAGTAGCTAAAACCCCAAAGAGTCCAACCACCTGAAAGCAGGGTGTTGAAGTCAACTGGCTTGCAATAGCAATGGGGCTTTAGCCTAATAAGTTCCAGCGCTCCTATGTATGATGTGACTATTCCTCCTGTGGGATCCCCACACCCCATAATCTGTCCCCACCAGTTTCACCCTAGCCCCCTACCTACCTCTACCTAATTTGCCCCACATTCCAATGCAATACTCAGCTCCCCTGCTACTTGATCACAGCACCCAATCTTGCCTTAATGACACAGCAGGGGGCATTACCAGTGACCACCTTGTGCACCACTCCATCACCACTCCTCACTGGCCCTGCTTCCATCATCTGCAAACTCACTGTGTATCACTACCACCAGTACCATCACACCACCATCTGCAAAGAAAAGGGAAAAGTAAATCCTCTAAAATGTAAAGACAAAGGCTGCACCTTATACCCACCTATTTCAAATTACAGCAGCAGCATTCCAAAATCCCCATCTGCAAGAAAGAAAAAGACATATCATCTAAAATACATGACACATTCAAAGACATCCTCAAAGACAACCTATCCTGCCAACCCTGGAAGGAATGCACCACTGCCAAACACATTTATGACCAAGCAGCCATAACTTGAAGCCTTGAAATCACAACTATCGCATTTTAAATGATCTTGAGCATTGGCAGAAGAATGTTAATATGCCTTTGTAAAATAAAGAAATCAATAACTCTTAATTACTGCCATAACTCTTAATTACTGCCATTATTAAGTGAATGTAGTACACCATCTTCCCCCAAGAGTCACCAGTGTTAGGATGGATTAAGAGGGCCAGAACACCAATTAAAACATGTTTTTATGCGACTGCCACCCAAAGTACTCTCTAATGTAATTACCATCTGCTCTAGTTACCCAACAATGTGGCCAGTTAGCATACAACTCTCAGTCATTCAAAGTAGATTCAGACTTTCCTTCTAGCCAAAACCTGCAGAACGTAGCTAGACTGCTTCCTGCAGAATACTGTAATGTGTGAGGTAACACCTATTATAATAGCAGTATACCTCCACTTCAAAAGCGAGAGTAAAGAATACATTTAGAACTATAGCACAACTAAAACACTGTCTTGTATATACAATAACAATACCTCCTTATCCCACTACCAAACAACTGGATGGGTGACTAACTCACTCTAGGGTTCTACCCCTGCCCCAAGAAAGGCAATAGAAGCAGCATGTGGAAATAAAAATCGATCTTGGCTACCTACCAGACCCTACACCATTAACCTCATAACTTCCTATGCTCCTATGACTGTTGTGATTCTGCTTTGCCTGTAAACCCCAAACATCCTATAAACAATCCCCAGCATCACCTTGCCCCAAACATGCTTCCTTTTACAACCCCATTGTGTAGCATTTCCAACAATCAAAATCCATGCAAGAAATCTATTACCTTTCAAAAAAAGAGCCAGACTTGTCTAGCTTCTAATCACTCCAGAGCCAGTAGCATAGTAATTTGCTGTGACTCCATCTCACCTACCTGCACCCCATCCACCGTGATGTGCCTTAAACAGCACTAAAATGAATTACCTGTAACATCATCATGCCCACTGCAGGAACCCAAACTCTTCCCTATGGCCAATGGCTGTTGCTCCCTTTACTATCGAATGCAAATGCCCAAAAGGCAGGGACAACATACCAACCTTGATCTAATGTACTAAAACAGTTAATAGAACAGATTCTACAACCAATTAACCTTGACATCAGAAACTTTTGAATACAAGTGTTTTATATTACATGGATGTATATAGTAGTATGAACAGTTTTAAAAAAAAAAAAAAAAGGTTTATTTTAGTTTATATGATGCTGTTTTACCAAATGTGCACTCTTGTCTTGCTAGATAATTGAATTGAAAACTGTTAACTTCAGTTAAATCTAACTAGTATTAAATTGATAAGGTGGTAGCTGACGTACTGCTTAGGGTAGGAGTGGTAAATAATACTCTAAGTTGGTTTATAACTCCAGGCTGGATGCAAGGTTTAATCCTTACATTATTTTCACTTGTTCATTGTTATTTGTATATAGTTTTGACATCCACATGTACAAACAAAATTGAATCCTATACGAAATCTCATAAGAGATATAAATACAACTTTATTTAGGTACACCTAAAAAGGAGATGTAACATTACTTATCTTGTTATTTGTTATTTTGATCATAAGATTCTTAAGTTTTAAAATGCCAAATTACATCTTTAAAAGGAATTTCTTTAAACATTAATGGATTGAATAATCCATGTAAAATAAGATACATTAATTTACATAAGGCCAACTTAGTCTTCCTACAAGAAACCCATCTCTTGAAAAGATATTAGAAACTAGCCACAAACAAATATACAGTATTGGTTAGTAAAAAGAGGAGTGGCTATTTTATGGAATAAAAGTATGCCCATTCCTAAAACCATTAAGTCTTATCAGGATGACAAAGGAATGTTTTGTATGGTTACAATACAAATTAATGAAGACTTACACTATAATTAATAATGTATATTATATTGGATACCTTGGTATTAATACAGTGAAATCTATCATCTTGATAATCATATCATTCTCTATAGGAGATATTATTTTAGCTGGTGACTTTAATTGTATACTACATGAAAGTGATACTACCACTATAGGAAAGAGAAGAATTACATCTAATGCAAAACATTTAAAGGATTTTGCTAATTTTATCATTTGAATGATATTAATAATCAGATAGATCTCAAAAAATCATTACCCATACTTTTTTTTTTTAAGATACAAAACTTATTCAAAAAAGATAGGGTCTCTTTATTTCTAACCAGATGGTAACAGATTTAATTAATTCCAAAATCATTTCATGTCCTATATCTGATCATAATTCAATTGTTTTGAATTCATGATAAAAAAACTCATAATGTTCAGATCAAAAGGATACCAGCATACTTAACTCAACTAAAAGACTATAAAGAATATATCAGAAGTAAAATTTTTTAGACATAAATAAGAGGTCTCCATTGTTGTTTGTTTGGGATGCCTTAAAATCATATCTATATGGACAAAGTATCAGATGGTATAATAATAAAAGGAAATCTTGGGATAAGGAATTGTTAGATATTCAAAGTAAATTAGACTCTTATAAAACATAATAATAAAGAAAATATTGGGACAGAAAAGTTATTGAAGAAATAAACAAACTAAATGAGAAATACAAAGAAATTTTAACTCATAAAGTTAAAAAAACTTTAGAGAATACAAGATTTTGTCTTATTCAATAAGCCCCAAATACTTACATAGACTTAAAAATAAAAATACTAGATGGATTTAGAAATCACTTTCACAAAATTAACCATAATAATATTAACATGAAAAAGGAGTTTATAACCACAAATATGAATAAACAAAGCTGAGTTAATAACATCTTGGCAATATACATTTATTTCGCCAATTTTAAAACCTAATAAAGATCCAACTAGATGTTCGTTGATTAATGTTTATGAATATTTGCTGATAGATTGAAGACAATCATTCCCGCATTATATAGATACAATCAGACAGAAATAGAAATACTTTTGATAATATAAGAACTTTAACATTAATAGATTTTGCAAAAAGAAAAGAAAGATTTAACACTTATTAGTCTTGATATAAGTTCAGCATTTGATTCAGTAAGTTGGGACTATCTGTTTACCTTAATGAAGTGCACAAACTTCCTCGGATGCATTTGTAAATCTAATTGAACATTTATACAAAGGAACGTTTATATTAAGGTAGGAACATATGTTTCACAAAAATACCCATTCTTAAAGGTACAAAACAAGGATGTCCACTTTCTCCACTATTATTCACTTTAGTAATGGAGATCAGAAACAGTACTGAGAAATAGAAGAAAATACAACATCATACAGTCTCTATTTGATAACATGATGAAAATATTATTTAGGTATAATACTATCTAATTAATATACAAAATCTTTAATAATATGGAGAGACTTACAATTATTAAGAAATTGAAGGAACTCATTTAGCTATAGATAATGATCTAAAGTACTGGTATCCATACATACATAAAGTTATCAGACAAGAAATCCACCAAATCAACAAGATAATATGTAAGAGATGGTATAAAATTGAAAATTAATGAATTTTAGGCTCAATTTCATTATTTAAAAGGTTAAGCTTTTGTTATGGTCTATTTCAATGAATTTAAAATGTTTAAACACAATTAGGACTAGAACAAATTTACAAAATTTGTTAAAAAAAGCATGGTATTTTTAGTTTAATTAATTGATCTGATTGTAGTGGATGTCTTTGTAATATTATAATAATACCTACTTTTAATTACTTGTATAAAATTGTTATGATATTTCTCTTATATGTTAAAACAATAAACCTGTTTTGAAAAGAAAAAAGAAACTCAAGTGCCTGTCCTTCTCTGGCTAGCAATGTAACTCCTCTACCAAAACTCAACAACTTTGAAATCCACTTACCTCAGCCAGTAACTGTTGCCCACTTGTGCCCCCCATGTGTAACCTCCTCACTCACCACCACTTCCATCATCTGAGAACTCACTGTGTAGTGCCACAACTGGTACTTATCACCCGCCATCTGCAAAGAAAAGGATCAAAGTAAATCCTCTAAAATGTAAAGGAAGGCTCCACCTTTTACCCACCTATTCCAAATTATAGCAGCAGCGTTCCAAAACCCCCATCTGCAAGAAAGAAAAAAGACATATAAATCATCTAACATACATAACGCACATTCAAAGACACCCAATGGCCATCAGCACTTTATTCACTACATTTAATATAATGTAGACGAAGGCTATCCTAAGTACTATTCCTTGTTCTTATGCATTTATATTTGATAGATATAATGCAGTACTGATTCTTTAATTACTACATATTGTCCCTACAATTTAGAAAGTAACCGGTTTGCTTAGCATGCCTTTGTGATTAATGGCAGTCATAAACAAACCACATAAGGCAACGCATGGTATTAGGTCAGCATCAGTGACTTTACCACCATTCTTTCGAACAAGGAGCTTCATATGCTCCATGTATTACAAGTTATTATATATATATATATATATATATATATATATATATATATATATATATATATATATATATATATATATATATATATATATATATTTATATATATATATATATATATATATATATAAATATATATATATATATATATATATATATATATATATATATATATATATATATATATATATTTTAATATAAATACTAGCCTTGGCAAAAGGAATGAGGGGAGGAGAGCTCGTTTAGAATTTTAAATCCTACCAAATGTCCCCAGCCTATTCATTATAGTTATAAATCAAACAGCAGAAATTACCCTAATTTGCCATCGCTCCCACAATCTGGGTAGCTGAGGGATCTGACAGTGAGGCATCATGCATGCGCAGTGACACCCATCAACAACCAGTCTCAAAGCCCGCAAAAACCACGGGCTGCATCAGCTGAGGACCTTCTCACAAATTAACCCGATAGATTGCCCCCACCAGCGAAACACAACCCCGAGCTATCACCAAATTGTCAGAAGACTACAATGTTGTAAGGCACACCAGTAAAAAAAAAAAAAAAAAAATTGGTATCCACAAAACAGAAAAGCCCTTTCCTAATTATGGTCCATATAAGCTTAAAACATTACGAACACCAACTTCTCCCTGCATGCACTTTTCAGAAGGATAAAAGGTCTGAAGTACCAATAATTCTCAGATTAACACGGCGATCTGCCAGAAACTCACATTTTTTGGGGGGGGGCGGCAACCACTCTTATATGGAAAACACACCAACTCATAGTGAAGCTCTATTCGCGAGCCCTAGTATATATTTGGCCTTCCCTGCAACAGCGAACACACAAGCCTGAAGCAACCGTTATCTCAGCTATATCACTGGTATGCTACTGTGTGAAAAGAAACACAAAAGGAACCGCTAGGGCTGAAACTCCGTCACTGCAAATCTCTCTGAATGCTTTAACCCAACCAACGTTACTACCAAAGAACTCTTTCAGCATTGACTGCCATACACTCAACAACAACCCACGACGCTCTGCCATGTTCTTTGAGTCCACTGTCAGGAAAACAACTGCAAGCCATAATACTTTAAGAAGAGCAGCTTGCAAGCATGGGAGCAAAATTTTATACAGCCATCCACCTTAATCAAGAAAACATCGCTACTACGTTGGACCAAATCTGAATAATCAGCTCAGCTCAGAAAATTGCTAGCATAACAAGAGTGTGCTAACCTACATTATTTATATATTAATTAATTCATTTATTTTTTTATATATTTAAGCCCTAAAACCCAAATGTATCACCAGAGAAGTAATTTCCATCCTCCGATGAAGCCAGCGACAGCAGAACACCACAAGTTCCCAATGAATACATGAGGCCAAATCCAGATGCTGCAAAACAATCTGGATGACAGAAAGGCACCACCAGCTCGAGAGGCCATGTCACCCAGCTCCTTTGGGCACCTCACAGCCCCAGACATGGCTCCACCAAATGGAAAACACCATCACCATCTGAAGTGAACCCCCCACTCTGCTTACAGACAAAGTGACCAACAACTTCCTTCCCAGCATTTGATATTCAACTTGCTTCAGGCCTAAAAAAGGGGGGAATAGATAAAAAACAAGAGAACTGCTATGAGGGATTTTGTATAATGAAATCTGGTGGACGTGTTTCTCCTGTTTTGCACTACCGCTGCTTTTATTAACCTTGATTGCTGCCACTACCAGATAATGCTACAGCCTTTTCAAAGGAGAAAACTGTTTACACAGGCACTACCTTTCTTCACAGGTGACTCATGTGACATGGCTCTGGTTCTAGTCATCCTAATTGCATTGCTTTTGATGTTTGAAAATCCATTGTCCCTGAAGGATCACCCCAACCCAAAATGACTATGCAGAAACCAAATCAAACCAAAAACCCCACAAGAAGATGATATGCATGACCAAGTACAAAGCACCAACTCCAAACCTATCGATCCCCCTCAATCAGAACTAACTATGTTGTCCTACCAACCCACACCCTACATAATATAACAATCAAATCACCCAGCCACTCTTTCACCCATAACGAGAGGGAAAAATAAACAAATAAATAAATAACCTCCTATATACATCATCTGTCTCCCACAACCAAAACCCACCAGTAACCACCAGGCCTACATGTTCCACAGGAATACCTACAGGTCACCTCGGATGTACACTTGCCTTAGCAAGTTCACCCAAAATGTGATTACTTACCTAGCTACACTTGTCTAAACCCCTTAAGCCCCTCCCCACCCTTATCTCATTTCCTCCCAATCATCCCTCCTTCCATTTAACCCTTTCACCTCCCCCACCCACTTAACTCCCATTAATATATCAGCCTAACTCCTACTGAAGATGTCCCAGGACAACTTGGTTTGTTACCAAACCTCATTTAGTTCACAGATTCACAGTTGAGCAAAATACCATTCACATATGTAATGCAAGCCCATATATATATATATATATATATATATATATATATATATATATATATATATATATAGGGTTCCTATCAGTACGTCGAAACTTCAGCAGTTCGAACACCATATGTTTGAACTGTAAAGTTCGAAAATTGATTATCATGAAGCCGCGGAACACCAAATTCTTTCCCATGGAAAGAATTTGGTGGGCCGTTTCTGTGGCTTCGTGATTTTCAGCACTGTGGTGGAAAGTTACGGGTCGGGTTCAGGTAAGTGTGCGATTGTGTGGATGTTAGGGATAGGGCATGGGTTAGGTGAGTTAGGGTTAGGGCGTTGGTGAGGTGGGTGTGCGATAGTGACAGACTTTATAGTTAGGATGGGATAGATGAGTTAAGGTTAGGGCGCAGGTCAGGTGAGTGTATGATAGTGACAGACCTTAGGGTTAGGGTTTGGGTTAAGGTAAGTGGATCGATAGTAGTGTATGTACAATTTAGTGCAGGGTTAGATGTAGGATTTTAAGTGTATGTGTGTGGATTGCTGTTTTTTGGTGTGCTTGTGTTGTGTGTGTGTTTCTTGGAACAGCAATTTTTTTTTCTCTGGGAAAAAAAACTCTCTGTTCTAAGCCTTCGATGGTTTTGCACTTCGAGGTTAAAAGTTCGAACATATGGTGTTCGAACTTCTGCCATTTTGACGAAGTGATATAGACCCTATATATATATATATATATATATATATATATATATATATATATATATAGGTCTACTTCACATCACCTAAAACCCATTTGACTGACTTTCATTTCACCGAGTCCAAATCATCTAATTTTCAAATACTGAAAACTTACTTGACTGAACCTCATTTCACTGACTTGTAAGATATAGACAGGATGTGGGTTTCCATTGACCTGTGACTTGTTTGTGATAAAAAGAATTTCTGTAACTTACAGTGCTGACTGTCAGAGTAGTGATAGTCATGTCGAAAGTAGTGTTGTAGTATTTTTAAATCTGTATGTCTCTTTACATTTTTATGGGCAGTATCTAAAGTTAAAGACTCCCTTTTCACCAATTCAGTAGGTAGAAAATGGAACCTACTTCCTAGTAACATAACAACCATTGCATCATTACCTCTTTTCAAACTAAACATTAAACTTCCCTTCCAAAACCACTGGCTGTGCACATGTAGTAAACCTGATTAATCCTTCACTACTTAGACTCTACTTCATTACCATCTCCTACGTTAAACTTTTCTACTATCCAACTAGCTTTCTCCCTTCCTGCCGCTTGTTTTCCTCCTCTTCTGCCACTTGTTTTCCTATTATTCCTTGCTTATAGACTGGCTTCTAGCTCTCTTTGCTTGCTAACTATCTTACTTGCTGTCCTTCCTTCAACCTACCTCTTCTTATTACTCATATTCTTAGCTCTCTTTCTCACACTTACTATCTTATTATTATCTCTCTAAGTATTTTATAACTTAATATGATGTCTTTGAGTTTAACTGTGTGTAGTAGTATTTATTTATTTTTTAGTTATCTTTATCAGTCTTAGTATAGTATAATTTATATAAGTATTTTTTTTGTGACTGTCACTATGTGAGTCAGTATTAAGCTCACTAGTAATAATGAGTAACTGTAGAGTTGTTAGTTTCTGTCTTTAAAAACTTTCTTTAAACTCTAGTATGCTTGCCTTAATTGTATTCTCTGTGGAGTTTCCCCCTTTTCTCCCGGGCCTCTACTGAAAATGGAAATATCTCCAGTTAGACTAGCCCGGTCAACAAATGTAAAATAAAATAAAAATAAATAAAATAAAATAAAATAAATAAAGTAGTGGATGTAATGTGCGTTCCCAGCAGTAGTGACAGCGTATAGAGTACTGTAAGCCACGTAAAAGGTATATGCCCTTTTCCCCACTGTAGCAAGCTGCCTGATAGAAAAGTGAAAGTAAAAAGCACCTTGCTACAATTAAATCAGCTGTAACAACAAATGCAGCATCAGCATTCTTTTA
The DNA here is from genome assembly GCF_019279795.1 of Protopterus annectens. Lineage (NCBI taxonomy): Eukaryota > Metazoa > Chordata > Ceratodontiformes > Protopteridae > Protopterus > Protopterus annectens. The sequence continues at coordinate 21,022,902 of NC_056736.1, forward strand.
TAGTACCCGATATTGTGGCTTTTTCCTACATCAATACCTGCTGATCTTGCCTTGCCAACCTGACAGCTTGTAGACAGCACAGCTGCCACCTTCACACGGCTCTAGTTATGGATCTGGAATATTAATAAGACTATTTCTAATTTAAATTTCCATGACACTGCAGGTTTGAGTTATCACCTAAATTCTACTCTGTATAGCAAAATATTTGTTCACAGCTAACACCAGTAACTTTCTATAAGGTTAGTCATTGATTTACAACGTACAATGGTTCAGTCACTGCCTCTGGTAATGAGTCATCAAGAAATGAGAAGCATCAGAATTCAAAAAGAAAAAAAAGGTTTACTCTGGCTGTTGTAGCTCTGCTAATATTTTATGTTACCACAAAAGGAATTTAGATATAGCCTGGCTCCCTGGCACAGAGGGAATGAACCCTGACAGCATCCCAGACAGCTGGGATTTGATCAGCACTCCTGGCACTCAAAGAGTCTGGCAGTGAGATGGAGGAATGAAGAGGCATGGCCCACTTTTTTGTCTTGGGCATAGGAGTGTTGAAGGCTCTTGGCAGTGCAGTTTCTATGCAGGAGATGTAGAGGTAAGAGGACATTCTCTAAGGTCAGTGATTCTTACATCCTTTTCCAGTCCATATTATTATTTAGACTTAGGTTTTAAATACTGTTGCTGTTTTAATGTCAGTTACTGAATGTTTTCTTGGTTAAATGCAAAGAATAAAATACCGAACTGTTGTATTTAGCACTTCATAGAATTGTGTGTGATTCCTAGTTGCTTACCTTTTTATCAATGATGTCTTTTAGGTCACTGGCCACATTCTATGTTTAGAACAGACATAGCCCTTATTTACCTATTTACCTATTTGTTTATTTTATTTTTATTTGCTAAAGTTATAGGTCATTTTGAACACTGACCCTTTACAGCTAGAACCCATATCAGCATGTTAAAGCAATAAACACGTTCCTGTAACAATAAAAGAGATCTTGTAGCAAGAGGCAGATGTATATAATATCAACAGAAATTGCTGTTTGACCATGTAAAACCACACACATGGTGTGTAATTTGTAATATATATATATATTTATATATATATATATATATATATATATATATATATATATATATTCCAAGTAAGTGAATATCCATTGCCAACAGCTGTAGAGCTTAATGTTCTGTATTATAGGTGCAGATTTTGTGTCTATTATAGTGTGACATTATTTATTTTGCTTTGGCTCACACAATTACATTTTTTGGCTGGAGGAATATGCAAAACTATTAGGTAATGCAGATATGCATCCCAAATAAAATGAGTTGTGTTTTTATGAGCTATTTCAAATTCTGTATCTCTTACTGGTAAAAAAACAATAATACTTTCTATATCCAGTGTGGATTCGTTTCAGGTGAATAGTTCAATATATTATTCTGAACTGTGATCATTTGAAAGAATACAAAGAATACAGAGATGTCCTCACAATACGATGATAATGTTTAATAGAAATACTACAACAAGCTTTCTGATATATCAGGTGGTATTGCGCTTATGTCAACAAATATGTATATATATATATATATATATATATATATATATATATATATATATATATATATATATATATATATATATATATATATATATATATATATATATATATATATACACACCCATAGTGGGATGCTACTCAAATTATTCATTTTGCAATTCGCAGTATGACTAAATTCACTAAGGAATTAATGTAACATTTATAAGTGGAAAAAAAAACAGAAGGAAGGACAGTTAAAAAAAAGAAAGAAGAAGAAACGGGGACAATAATATGAAAACTGACAGAAGCTAGGATTTTGAATATGGTAATTAACCATTATGTTAGTGGTTTAAACACTGAATGCAACAAACTCTACAGCAGCACAAAAGGTATACACAGTAAATGCTTAATTGCCCTTCTTCTAATGTCAGTATACAGATATATTTCACCAATTTCTGGGAAATAGCAACGTGTGCTAATTATCTATTAGTGATGCTTTCAGATTAACTAAGATGGCATGTTGTTCCACATGGATAAGTAACTGAGGAATCTCAATGATCACACTGTCCAGCTAGAAATCAATTTGGTCCACATGCTATGAGGTGAAAAAAATGTGTGTCCATATGTATATAATAATCCCAAGATGTACTTAAAGTTTACCTGTATTATTAGTGTATGGATCACTGAAAAATGCATGGCTGTCACTCTTTATCCTTCCAGTCTAAGGAATTTAATAGAGTTTAAACTCCTGACAGACAGTGTCAGTTGGCCTGAGAAATAAAAATGAAGATTCCAGTCATTCCACAGAAAATATAGTACTAACAGCTTCATTCATTAATGACCTAATGAAAATTAAATGATGGCTGTTATTTATAAATCTGGAAGCTTATTTTCTATTCACTGCTGATTGCATATGTTTAGGTTAAAACTCATATTTCTTTGAAGTTGTTATTGTTGGTTATAGTGAGCAGATGGAGTACTAGACAGCTAAATTTTAAAGTTATAAGAATAAAAACATTTACAAATGTGTGTGTCTTTCTTTCCGCTAATGATTGGCAGTAGAGTTTACATGCTGGCTTGCCGGACAACCTTCAGCGAATTAACGTCGAACGGCCAACGTCTAACTGTGAGGCGACAACGCTACCGCAGCACCACCACCGCAGTAATAAAAACATTTACAAATAATATCTGTTATTTATGATAAAACAGAAGAATCAGCACGTGAAGTGAGACTTTCCTCTTTTTCAGAGTTTAGTGAGGGAGTTCACCTGAATACTACTATGAAGTACTGTAATTCTATAAAATGTCCATTTTAATTTCTTTTTTTTTCTTCCCCATTATGTTATTATGTCTGGAAGTTGTCTTACAGGATTAAGGAGCT
>NC_056736.1:21030811-21125811 GCF_019279795.1 Protopterus annectens
ACATAGGCACATAGGTTCATAGGTTCATAGGTTCATACTAGGCTATCTGCCCGAGGGCATTTACAAGCCTAGCCCATAGTTTTGTGGCTTACGCCACCCCTTTAGTATGGGGAACTATACCCATTATTTTGCTGTGCCTCTGTTGAGCAGTGACACTGAGGTAATCCCTGGGGTATATCTCCATCCATTGGTCAAGATTTCTCTTGAACAAGGCCAGCGAGGTGCTCTGCCTCACATATACTGGGATTTTATTCCACAGCATAGGAGTCTTTGGGTGATGAATCTATCGCCCAGCACGCCCTATTAATAGCTGTGTCGAGGTTTAAGTCTCCGCCTTGTGGCTCTGACGGATCTAGATTTTTGAGGTGAAGCAAATTCATCAAATCTGGGTTTGACATGGCCTTGTATGTTAGGCAAAGGTCACCTCTGAGCGACTGAATAGAGCTGGAGTTCTTTCAGTCGGGCAGCATAGGACAGATGTTTGAGACCCTTTATCCTTTTGGTGAGGAACTTTGTGGCCTCTCCAGCTGCTGCAAGTGTTGGGTCAGATACATTCCGAATGGGGCATTGTACTCAATCATTGGTCTGATGAGTGATGAGTATAGGGAGACTATGACCGATCTAGATGAGAATCCCTTCATGATAAGGTGGGCAATGTAGAAGGTCTTCCTAACTACTTTAGCTACATGGGTGTCGAATGACAGACTACTATCAACCTGGGTCCCCAGGTCCCTGATAACTTCTTCTGTACTCAGTGGATTGCCACCTATTTGGTAGCTAGGGGTAACCTTGTTTTTCCCGGGGTATGACTATGCATTTTTGGCATTTAACTTTAGGCCATGGCTCTGGCACCAGTTATCCGTTTCTGTGAGACCCTTCTGAAGGATATCTGTGTCAGATGTGTTTTCTACTATGGCCCAGTTTGCAGTCATCTGCAAACTTTGTCAGCCATAACCCTCCTGTGTTTGCTTGTACTTGAAAGTAGATGCCAAACAAGAGTGGGCCCAGGACTGAGCCCTGTGGTACACCACTTGTGACAGGCTTTGAGTCTGACATGGCGCCAGCAACTCTGACCCTGTGGGTTCTGTCACTCAGCCAGTTTGCAACCCATCTTGTGATGTATGGGTTAACATTTAAGCTGATGAGTTTTCAATGATACCCGAGTGGGGTATTGTATCAAAGGCCTTTGCCAGATCGAGGTAGGCTGTATGGACTGCCTTTCCTCATCAATGGCTTTGGTGACTGTTTCAAAAAGTCAACCAAGTTTAGAAGGCATGATCTGCCTTTGACAAAGCCAAACTGGGATGGATCCAAAGTCTGCAAATTCCTATGTCTTTATTTATGAGGTCCATTATGATCCTCTCCATGGCTTTGCAGATAAGGCTTGTCAAGCTAATGGGCCGGTAATTTCCAGGGTCGGTGGAGGCACCGCCTTTGTGAAGTGGGACCACAGTTGCAGTGCCACTCCTGGGTATGTATCCAGAGGTAAGACTATGATTAAACAGCTGTCCTAGCTGTGGGTTTAATTCCTCGTTGAGTTCGTGGAGCACACAGCCGGGACACCATCAGGTCCCATGGATGCTGTGTTTTTGCTTTGGAGAGAGCAGTTCTCACTTGGAGATGTTTGGGGGCTGCAATCGCTGGTATAGATATCTCTCCTTTTGGGGGGGGAGAAGTTTGCACTGAACCTGTCAGCCAGTATGTTGGCAATGTCTGTAGGATCAGTAATCTTCACATCATTTTGAACTAGTTCTGAGCATATCTGGGAGTTTCCTCCCAGGTTTCTAACATAGTTAAAGAAGGCCTTATGATTGTCTTTTGAGTCTTTAGCTATTTTTCTCTCAAAATTTGCTTTGGATGATTTTATGAGAGCTCTTAGTTTTTACTTATAGTGATCAAGGGTGTCTTACCTTTAAGGATTTTGCTCTATCTTGTAGTAGCTTCCTCCTTTTGTTGTAGAGTTTGTTTATGGCTGGGGTCCACCAGAGTGGACGCTGCCTTTTTGGCAAAGAGTCTTTGTTTTGCTTGGGATTGCCTTATCCATGCAGCTCCCTGCAGAAGGCATTTGTAAGTGATTCAGCGGCTTGAGTACTGTTTTCCATCGCTCGGGGCCTTAAAGGAGACCACACTAGTCTTTAGAAGTGTGAAGTCGGCTTACTGTGGTCTTTTTATTTCAGGTGGGGTGGGATGAGGACCTCCAGCGAGATTAGTTTGTGATCTGATCTCACCAGTGAGGGTATACTTCCGTGTTGAACATTGTACTCCCATGTTCGTGATGATGAGATCAAGTATGTTTTCTCCTCTTGTGGGGATGGTGACTAGTTGTTCCATGGCATTTGAGTTTATGAATCCCAGGAACTTTTGGGCTAGGGTGTTTGGGCTTGAGTAGTGTTCCCAGTCTATATTAGGGTAATTGAAGTCACCTAGTATGATGGTGTTTGGTGGTACATTTATCCCCTCTAGTGTTTTCAGGAAGGCCATGTGAGGTTCCTGAGTTTGTGAGGGTGGCCTGTAACATGCTACAATTTGCAGAGCAGTCTTGCCTATGGTTAATTGCACCTGGATGGTCTCCGATGCATCGTGCTGCCACCAGTCTTGAGGTGTGGGTGTCTTTGATGAATATGGATACCCCCTCCTTTCTTGGTATTGTCCGGATTTTGGGGCGGAGCATGATAAGAGGTAAAACCTGATAGTGCTGGGGTGCTCTCAGGAGCCTTGAACCAGGTTTCTGTCACTGCACAGACATCGATGTTCTCCATACTGAGAAGGGCCTCGAGTGCATTTTGAGATTTAGACTTCTGGCATTGAGCAGCATTACCCTTAGTTTTTTCCTTTTTGTGTTCTAGGTAGGTTTAGAATTTGAGCCTTGCCTAAAAAGGCACTATGGGGTGGCAAGAGCCTTTGCCCATATCCGACTCAGGGTGACAGGTGCAAGCCGTCCCTTAAGCAGCGTGGCTTGTCCAGCATGTCATCCCAGGCAGACAGACATTGGATCCCCTTTGAATGACACCAGAGTTTAAGCCAATTGTTAAAGCTGATCATCTTATCTCTGTATTGTGGCATCATTCTTGGTGAAGGTAGGATACTGCTCAAGGTCAGGGTCATACCTGCCTGGGCTACATAATCAGAGAGCTCCTGAATGTCTCTTTCATGTAGTCCAAGGAGGGTGCAGTCTCAGGATTACCATACCGTGGACAATGACTGAGTCATATTTGTACCTGCTGTTGAGAGACCTGAGTGCTAGTGCTATGTGGATTCTAGCACCTGACAGGCAGCTTACTGTGACCTTCTCCTTACTCAGTCTGGTGAGTGTGTCTGACTATGGAGTCACCAATGACTAGTGTGTCTGGCATTGTGTTTGGCCTTAAGGGCTGTGACTGTTTGACACTCTGACTGTGAGGTCTATGTGTTGCAGGTGTTGTGTTCTGAGGTGGTGGTTGTTTGGGTGTCTGCTTTGGTGGCCTCTGCTGTTTTGGTAGATTTTTGATCAGAGCCGCCGAGTATGTCTTTGTGTGTTTATGTGGAATATGTTCACAGTATGTGGAATATGTTCACAGTATGTGCCATGCTACCAAATATGTTCCTGTGGAAACAGCTAGATCATTAAATGAAGGGATACACAGCCCCCTACCAGTGCTTAGGTCACCACAGCCACAGTCACAAGAGAATTAGCAGGAGGAGCCCCCTGATGATGTCCCTGTAGGCAGACTTGGGTGTGCCCAGTACAGACAGTGCATAACACATTCACTTGCAACCTAGGGCCCTAGGGACTGACACCTTACTCCTACTCACATACATTTAGTAAATGTGTTGATGCCAGGCAACCAACACAACCTGTACCTAACCATGTATTGGTTGTGTATGGCTTGCATCACACAGAGTTAGCCCTGAACAATAGATCTCTCAACTACTGTATTTGCAAGGTAAATCCCTAAGCTGCACACTTATTGTAAGGGTTACTATAATATGTCATATGTATAGATATGCTGCTGTTATGCAATGAAATATAGTGGGCTAACTGGACAGATGGAGCATCCACCGTCCAATAGTCTGTGTTCCTTAATAGTCACTATGCCTCATGGTTGGAATATTCACTACATCAGTCAAGAGAGATGTTAAACAGTGGCCTCCCATGTTATTTGGACTACTGTATGTCCCAGTAGATCATGTGCCATTTTCCCTCACCCCAACACTGCAGTATAGCCATATAACTGCTTTAACAGAAAATCAACTATGGTATATTAGTGGACCAGGCAATCTCAGGGCTGTAGCATAGATATTGCTCACACCATCGTATGTCTCTCCTCATGGAGGATGACAATGTACATATCTATGCTGTTGACTGTGTGATGAATGACTCCTCTCTGCCTGGTGACCTGAGTAGGTCAGTGGACTAGGGAAGCTAGCATGGGTGATGGTATTGGTGGTTCTAATCTGAGATTACTCACATCTTTTGCATGTGAGATAGTACTATGCTGGTGTTTTCACAAACTTTCATACCTCTTACTGCAAGACATCTGGACAAAGCCAGTATGATTTGGGGGAAAAGGGGCCAAACATAGGGACAGATTTCAAATATTGTCCCCATAAACCTAGAAAGTCACTGGAAGTAAAGGTGTTGCATTATTACATATGTTCTAAAGAATATAATGTCTGAAACACAAATGTTTGTTTGTAAGTAGTATAATGTAGTGACGTCAATATTCCATACTTCACCAGAAGAGCACAAATGTATGAGGAACAGACCAAACATATGAAAAGATTGGGCATTCTGTGGAAATCAGGATGGTTGAGAGGTATGCAGACTGACAGTCTGTTGGTGGTGTAATATTACCAACCACAGTCACAGATTAAGTACAGCATACAGCTGGGGAATGCTGTGGACAGTTTGACTGAAGTGCAGTATTGCAGACATAAGGGAAGATGTTAATGTATGTAACATACAAAATCCCAGACTGGAGTACAGGTAGGTGTGGACTGGAGCCACCTTATTATTATTGTCAATCCCACTGGGCATGCCCGTACACTTAGTTAAAATGAGCGCAATCCTGTTGCCCCTACATCAAAATGACCTGTTATGTGTAAATGTTTATACATACAGATATATGTATACATATCCGTCTGTCACTATCTCTCTCTCACATGCATAGTATATCTATTGCTATGCAGTGTCAAATAGATATGTACAGATGTATATAGCTCTATATATATACATATATATATATATATATATATATATATATATATTTATATATATATATATATATATATATATATATTAAAATGATACATACACTCCCCTATATATCTACAAACCACACATCTATATATATATATATATATATATATATATATATATATATATATATATATATATATATATATATATATATATATCATGCACACACAGCTACAGTTATGTATACATCCCAGTTATATACATAAATATGTTTGTGGATGTTTGTGTTTTCCAACGTATACTAATAATGGTGAGTAAATCTCCACTATCACACAGCCATACTGTTGCATAAAGAATCCAACTATGGGTGCAAAAGTACAAATTCCACTTACCCACAGACCCCTGTGCCTGCTGGATGTCACCATGTAGACAGACACAGGTGAGCAGATGATGTAATGTATAATGTTGTCAACGCATGTATGGTCAGGGCAAGTTGTCCCTGCCCCCAGGTATGTCTATGTAACTGCAAATAGCCACATATGCCCATACTGGTAACTGTACACACATAGCTGGGATAATTACAGTTATCTCACTGCTAGGATACTAGATGCAGATAACAGTATAAAGCAATATCACACTGCAGGCCACAGATGCTGGTCAACAAAGGCCTAGTTTGTGTAATGCACAAGTATTGTGCCTGCAGTCATGTGTAAAACAGAATTAATGTGAGGCATGTCTGTATGTACTGTGATCTACAGTGTATAAGACTAGATAAGTAGGGGTTGTAATCTCACTACAGCCCACTTGGTGTCAGAGTGTGTGTGCGTGTTTGTGTGTGTGTGTGCCAGTCTTCCTGCAAATGGATGGACGTGCCCTCATGGGCTATCCACCTGCAACAGCTATGCACTTTTTGGCCCTGTAACTTGCTGCTGGCTTTCACACTGCCCTCTTCTACAAGACCTGATGATGTCAGCCACATTAAGACTACAAGCTGACACTGTAAAACCAGATGTAAGCTGTGCCATATGCGATAAGTACTATGATCTATAGTGTGTAAGACTAGATAGGTAGGGCTTCTAATCGCACTCCAACCCACTTGGTGTGTGTGTGTGTGTGTGTGTGTGTGTGTGTGTGTGTGTGTGTACATAGCCATATGGCATAAACTTGGTAGCCTAGATATATGCAGGGTTTTGCAGTACTTTATTTGTAGTGGGTGATGCAGTCCCCCAAAGGACTACCACTACAAGACCAGTGTATGTCATCAAGCATAATATGTCCTAAAATGATAGTACTAGCAGACATCAGGTGTGTTAGGTGCACCAATTACTGTGATCTGTAGTCTGCACCATTAGAAGGTAAGTGTGCACACCTACATACAGCCAACCTGCACTAAATGTGTGCCTTGGCATGTCCTGTATGGACTTATTGGAAGTGGTGCTAATGTCAATGTAGCCATGTGCTTGTGTGAGCCTGTTAGAGCATTTTACATGTTATGGAACCATAGGCTGTATAGATTGAACATAGAGAGTACTGTAGCCTTCCAGTGTCACTGGATGAAAGATGTGGATACATTCACTCTTGTACAATCAATACCAACAAGTTTGGGATGTACATCCCAGACTGACACTGGTATACTGAATGTGGCAATCATCACAGCTATCAATGTGTGCAATGGCACCCTTTCCATGTCACCACATAGGCATGTTGTACAACTGTAGGAGTCACACAGGTTCCAAGGTACACCAATACACATTGTAGAAAACATGTCATATGGAGTCCATGTCAGGACTGTATGTGTAGTCTGTCTCCAAAATGCTTTGTAGGGGATGTCTATGGCTTCATACAGGGAGGTGTCAGACTGTCATTTCCCACTGTGTACCTCTTGTGTATCTGTGACAGGACTAACACATGTGTCACCTGTGCTACACACCAACATCAGTGTGGTATGCATAGTACATGTTGGTCAGACAGATATGTACCACAGGCAGTACACCCTACATGAAACAGGCCCCATATGCATGTCACACACACACACACACACACACACACACACACACACACACACACACACACACACACATCAACTGTGACACACATCATGTGCAGGTTGCACATCGGGATGCAGATCACAACAAGCATAACTATTGCTGGACAACTTTTGGTACTGGACACAGGATATATGTAGATGCAGTATCTCCATCAAACCCTGGAGGCACTTATGAAGGGTAGCAGAACTTCTCACAGATTAGGGATCTATGAATATGCTGAATTCCAACATTGTCCTTGTTAGCCTGTTAAACACACATAAACCTATAGAGCCATGCAGTTATAGGGCTGGACCTTGCTGATGACATATGTCCACTGTGCTGACATGCCATCCTGTGCTGCTTTATTTCCACTGTGTATCCATAGTTTAACCCAACAGACCCCTGTAACATAAACATAGACAGGCCCATGACACACCTGTCATTGTGTAACTATACAGCCAATTCAACAAAATACAACATAAGGCCCACATAAGGTGCACAAATGTATGTGGCATACATGTGACAAATGCCAGCATACAGTATCTCTTGTTAACCACTACAAGTGGCATGGTGAACCAACACTGCTTTACACAAGTACATGTTAAGTAATATAGTCACCCTGTATATCAGACCCATAGCTTCATTTCCATTAATTGATGTGAAGGATGACAGGGATGTAGCTCAGTTATCATCACTTGCACAGGGTGTTGTGTGGGGATGCAGGAGGCCTAGGCTGGCCTAAATGGCCACAGCATGTGTGTGTGTTGTGGGGGATCATGTAAGATGGCCCATGGAAAGGTACTGTATGTGTTTGTAGGTGTCTTGCATTAGAAACTGGTGTCTGAGTATGTGCATGTACAAAGTTAAGCTCACTCCTAGCCCTACATGTGTGTATGTTGGACAGCTTTGGATCATACATGGTAGAGTTGAAAGTTCACTATCTCTGGCCCTGAACATGGGAAATGGCTCTGCCAAGAGTTGCACTGGCACCTCCATGCCCAAGGTCAGAAGTGGTGCTAGTACCTGACGGTGACTGCTATCTTCTGGGACCATGTCCCCCACAGGAATGCCAAAGACCATGAGCCCATGGCCTGCCACATTGTGGTGTGGACAGCACACTTCCCTCTTTAGTGCTAGATGTACTGCCACTATGGGAGTGTGAGTGTGCACAGCAATGTGGACTCTCAGCAGATGGTGTTACTGGCCTACGTCCATGGGTCCAATGCTCAACTCCAACCACATGTTCTAGAACAGACAATGTGCTGTTCAAAACAGACACTGCCTTAGCCCACTGCCTGTCCACTGCATCAGTGAACTGATCCAGGGTGTCTCCAATGTGGTGGAGGCTGTCACGGATGTCAGACTGTGTGGCAATACCTCTCAACTGTCCCTGATTTTCAGGGACGTCCCTAATTTTGACTCAAATTTTAGCTCTGTCCCTCTTAATCCCTCCTAAAACTAGTGACTTTTGGAAGAAAGGTGGTGAATTACATTTACTGAATAATGACAATAATTAAGAGTTATAGACTTCTTTTACTTCAGAAAATGTGTATTAATTCATATGCTCTGATTCTGTCAATGTTTCAAGTTAATAGTCCCAGATTGTCCCTGATTTGTTTTTTGACTTGTCCCTGATTCTGTTGAAATTTGTCCCCGATTGGTTGAGAGGTCTAAGCATAGACCTGGTGTTCCATTCAGAATGTGCCTTTGCCTCCATGATGGCCCAAAACATGCGCTGGTCGACCCATGATGTGACACCTGTAACAGGTGGTAGATGGACAGCAGGTCTCCTACAAGCACTCCTGTCATCCCGCCTGTGTGGGACCTCACCAGCTTTCTGGTTATGGCCAGTGTCTACACACACTGGAGCCATAGTTGCCACACTTACCTGTTCAATGTCTCTACCCTCTGACTGTCCAATATCTGTGGCCTTTGGGGATGGTGTATGTTTGAGCATATAGACTGTGTGTGGTAATAATGGGGCAGAAGAGTGATGTCTACCTCTGGGACAGATTCAGCCCACAGGATCCTCACCTGTGCCTCACTGCAGCCATCATCATCATCAGTGTCTGAGGAGACACTGACATTAGGTTGAGTCGCAAACAGACTCCAACCCCCATGGTCACCTGCAATAAGAATGAAAAAGCAGTTCATTAATACCTGCACTATTGTGTACAAAAAACATCTAAGACTCATAACAATGAAGACCCACAACTGGATTAGTGGTCAAACAACTTCCTTCTCCACCTTTGTCCACAAAGCACTACCTCGGGACAAAATTAAAATTCAACTCAGGACCTATATAACCATCACTTGAAGTAAATCAAGTCAAACATGACCAGTAATATGTAAGTTTTACTTACTCAGTATTACACTATAATTGAAAAAAAACAACACATAAAACCTGGTACAGCTCTCTTCACAATTATATGGAAATACACATTTCACTGCCTAGTATATTTGCCTTCAACCTGTTGTATTTTAAAAGGCATTTTAGATGTCTTGCCTTATTTAAACCAGGAGCCATATCTGTTCTTACCTGTAACTGCCAACGTATATCTGTATGTTGGACTACACTCCTGTGACTGCCACTCCTCAAAACATTAGGTACCTTTTCTAGATTGGCATATAAAAACATTCTACACTGTCTACACACATAATTATGTGTAAATAGGGCATTATTCTGGCCCTTAACCATACTAGACTATAATTGTTCTTTAGCAAAACATGTGTCATACTTACCAGGGGCAGGACTATGACCTTGGGCAATATCTTGTGGACCTGTGAAAAGTTGAGGGTGGGGGGGTAATGTCAGTACCAATGCATGTTGCAGCACAACAAGGTAATACATCCATATATCTCACATTTACAGTAGCTGCTATGTTACTTGTTGTATTGGCCACAATCATTGTATGAGTGTGTACCTGAGGTTACACCCTGCTAAAGAACAAAGACATGATCCCCACAAAAAAGTATCTACAGCCTAACACACTGACTGCTACAGTATTACAATGCTGATCACAGTAGGCTTACTTGCATGCTCCTCAACTGTGGAAACTGTGGCACCCACCTCTGCGATATATGGTGTGATGGATGCCTGGGAGCTGTCATGCATGCCTAGGTGCATCAGGAATTTCTCAGTGGCTGAGAGGTGTTGTTCCACCACTGACAACATGATCCCTGGCTATATCCACTGCCCATCGATATGCAGCATTAATCATATCGGTTGCCCATTGTCAAACCTGCTCATATGTCTTGCCCTGCTGGACCATGGCTTTAACTTCATGGACAAGGTCTGGCCACAATGCAGACTGCTGTTTCCTATTATGTCTCCCCTGGATAGCAGGATGTCATGATGCTGCCTTAGTCCTTGCAATATTATCTCATTCCCTGCATCTGAGAAGGGTGGGTGTCACCTGTGGTACATTATTCCTGAAAGACAGCACAAGGGGGAACACATTGCAAGATCAGATATGTGGACATCCACTATGTCCAAATACAGCAAGGGCAAAATGGATGGCACTATCCACTGCTTGCTCACACATGGCATAATCCAAGTGTGACTACATGTTATTTGCTTGGATACAACCAAGATAGTACCATTGCTGAGGTATTTTCCTGTGTGCCATAACAGTTTCTGCTGTATGATCATACTCCCAACACTCCATTCCATTGTGGTGTTTCCTCTAAGGCCAACTACACAATTAAATGTCATATAAGCAGTGCAAGACAAAGAGTGTGCTATAACAACCACTATATATGGACAGTCCGACAATACCAGTGTGCCAAACTGATAAAAGACAATGCCACCCTGATGTATTGTACATCCCATGTAGGTGGAAGTCAACAGGGTATCACTGACATGTCATCAGCACAGGTCTATGACCATCTTACTGCTGTAATCTCTATTCCCCATACCTCTATCCTCCCATCTGAATCCTGTTATACACAAAAAGCAGTTACATACCTGCTAGAGTGCAGTACTCTTCTGTTGAACTATGTGTCTGGTAAAGTTTCACAAAGGCATGCTCTGTGTGAGTAAGGTCTCATACAGAATGGTTCCCCATAGTCAGCTGCCTGCCTTTTAAACATGCTCCCCATCAGCAAGTGAATACCTCTAAATGAATTTGTGGTTCTGAAATGCTAATTGCAGCCAAAGCAGCTGAATTTCACTATCATTAGCCAATGACATGCAACCACAATGCAGTATATAAGGTCTTCATTTAGACCTGGTCCTCTTTCCTAGCTGTTGAGATGGACACTACTGGGGTGAAAAGTCTACATCGTCACAGAGGGTAGGTCTTTAGCAGAAACCTTTACATAGAGCTGTGTGTACCACAGACTGCAGCCGCTGCTGCAGGTAGTAGACATAGGCAGAGAGTGTGACCACTTTGGAGGACAACGTCAGCTGCATCAGCCTTGTTATAGAGGCAGTGCCAGGGTGAGGGTACCCTTTACACTCCAATTAAGGCATTTGTTTAAGGTATGTATGTTAGGGAACTGTGTCAATAACAGAGTACTAGATGATATATAGTACTGCTATATGGATATGGGAAGTGTGTCCCTACCCGCAGGCCTGTAACTTCATGCACTGAAAAGCAGTTTTAATTTGCAATGCTTTGTGTGGATAGAGAGTGTATTAGTGATCCATTAATTGCTGTCTTTACAGTATTGTAATTGAAATGCAGCACAACACTGGATTTGAACCCATGACTGTGTGTGGCAAAATGTACCGTAGGTAACTCATTTAACAGACTAGGTTACTGAGTCACTGCTACAGCAGGTGTACTTGCAATATATATGTGCACATATACAGACTGTGACAAACATTTTCTACATCCATCAGTATGTGCATGGCTTTATATGGATACATTTCTGCACCAGAGTCCCAGGTGAACATGTATTTTACCATAAATCCCTTAGCAGGTGACATTCTACATGTTGCTGATAAAAGGGCACTTTTACCTCCTATCCCAGGCCTCAGTTACATCCATTATCATGTGTTTGGCTTTCTAGTGGTGTACTATTATACCAGACTTCAAGGTAATCAATCATTTTTATATTACTGTTTGTTCCAGTTTGCGAGGTGCAGTGCAGTGAACTGCTCTGCTGAAACATGCTTAATGACTGTAATTGGCAATTACTATGTTTTGTTTAAACCACCTGTTTTAATTAAGAGTGGTGTGGCATGGTGAGTTAATGCAATGTGCTACAGGTGTGACGGGCTTGGGTTCAAAACATGGCAGAGGTGTTTATTTTGTACATGTGACTTACAATGTTAAAAACACCTATACTCATTATAGCTATATTTAGCTGAGATAAGTGAAGTTGTGTGATACAGTGTGCTGCAAAGTTCCACTCTAAAAAAAATAAAGAAAAGAAAAAAGGGGAAATAGGAAAGTGGTGAAATTGGGGCAAGCTGGGGGAAAAACATTTTGAAAGGCAGGAGGCATGTGCAGGAAGATTATAGGAAAGAACCACACCTGTCCATTTCTTGCACAGCAACAACTGTGCAGTTTGACAGATTGTACATGAATTTGGATTGTCAAACCCCAGAGAGAGGGGTGAGGACAACATAACTGTGTAGTCAAACCAATTGGACCAGCTTACATGTGAATAGTGGACATGTGTGCAAATTGGAGAGCTATGTATGTGACAATATATATATATATATATATATTTTTTTGGTGAAAGGTGCCCATTTTTATTTAAGATGAGAGTGGAATGCTGGGGAAGGGACATAGGTACATGTGGGGGAGGTACGTTGGGTAGGTAAGGATGCATTTGCAAACAGACACGACAGACAAGACAGCAGACAGGGGTGGTTTGTGACACATGAGGGGGTGAATATCTTTGACATGGAGGCTGTTGTGGAATCTGAGTCCCATGTGCCTCCAGACGGCAGCAGTGTGACGCATGTCCCCACACATAGGACCATCAGCATTTCTGCTTCACTGCCCTGAGGGTGGCTGTGATGGAGGCTGGACACCATGGTGATGCTGCCCCATGAGGTTGGCCAGCATGCCCTCAATCCGGAGCAGGCATTGGATATAGCCATGGTGGACTACCCTGCACACCAGAACCAGTAGCTCATCAGGGGTGACTACCCTCTCTCTGCCACCACTTCCAGAGGGGAACTGGGCCCTGTCCCTTGGGTGGTTCAATCCAATGCCACAGGTAGTATGGGGCAATAGATGGAGCACCACTGGTCTGGGTCCCAGATGAGTTGGGACCCGGTGCCATGGTGGGTTGAGGCAAGGTTTGGCGATCAGCCGGAACCGACCTACCTCGATGTGGTGTGATAAATGAGGTAAAGCAATAAGTTATGGCGAGTAACAACCAAACCATTGTTAGTATTAACAGAATGGAACATCATATGTATTAATCCAAATACATATTAATGTATAGTATGTGCAACACAGCATAATGTAACATAACAGTCAGTATGGTAATAGCATACCAGTGTGAAGTCAACCATAAGGCCAACAAAACAGTTAGTTTAACAAAATATGTTAATACTGAATCATGATAAAACATAATAATAATAATCAACCACATTTTCCAAAATATAGTTCATTTAACAAAATATGTTAATATTAAATCATAATAATGCATTACAATAATGAATAAATTAAGATAAGGGGTGGGGAGAGAGAGAGAAAAACATTCTGTTAGTATCATTGCAGATGATATCCCAGACAACACTGGTCACACATACTTCTACAGGTGTGTACTGACAGTTGTAATTACAGTGACTACAATTCTCCTATAGCTGTTGCAGCACGTACATACCTCTCAAGCTGATAACATGGGACAATAAGGGCCAAGCACTAACAAAGACAGGCACAGCGCTACTTAGAATGGTTTCACATAATGTGGATTTATATAATTGCCAGGATGTTCTGTAAATGGATTTGGTAATACATTGCATTCCAGGTAATAATTTATCTGGTAAATATGTGACAGATGGATTTGTCAGTTTTAATTACATGACTAGAACTTGTGACACATCAGAGGTATGTTTCTGTGCAGTAATTAAACTAGACAGCCAGTATGGCTTAGTTGGCAGGCATGGGAGTAGAACCCACTAGTTGTGACTGCAGGGGACATAGGCAAATAATTTAATATTTGACTGCAGCAGCTAAGTATAGACATGTAAGAGGTACAGCCATACTGGGATTACCCAGTTTTATTTCTGAATCAACAATGCTGATGAACACATTCTTGCTATTGAGTTTAATATTCTGTGAAATCTAAACACAATATCTGCATATAATACGGGCTAACTCACCCATAACATGTTTGTGTTCTTAGGGAGAGAGAAATTTTTAGCATTACATGACTGTGCTACTTAACACTGGATTGAAACCCAGGACTGTGTGTGGCAAAATGTACAGTGTACAAGGAATTTAACAGACTGAGCTACTGAGGCATAGCTGACTACTGATACTTTCTTGGAGATCACCTGGAAGCATACTATGAATTGTGCAAAACAAATTACAAGACTTTCCTCTAGCTTTCTAGTACTGTTACAGTGTTTTACTAGACTGCAGTGACAATAGAACACACATACATGGTATACAACAATACAGCTTTATTCCACTTTCAACAATACTGGTGAACCCATATTATTGTTATTGGCTTGAAATTTCTGTGAAGTCCACACACAATATATGGCCATGCAGTGGGCTACCTCACTCATATACCTTTATTAGCTGAAGTCTGTAGTGAAAACGTTGTGTGGTATGATATTGGGTGACACAGCCTTGAGCAGTACTATGAGTTAAGCAATACAGCTTGCAGACATTAGATTTGCATTCTACAGCTATTACAGTGCTATACTTGCCTGCAGCAACCTTACCTTATAGACGCAATACATACAGCTCTACTGTAATGGTTATGACAAGACAATTCTGATGTACACTCTTTTCTTTGCTGTTATTGGTAATGTTTCTTGTTTTTATTGAACTACAGTTGTTATTATTCATTTATTGCACTGCAGCTCTAATTCCACATTTATTGCACTACAGCTCTAACTCCACATTTATTGTGCTACACCTCTAATTCCAACTTTATTGTACTACAGCTCTAATTTCAACTTTATTGCACTACAGACTTTATTGTATATACTTTAGTGCAGTCAATGCTTTACTCTTTCTTGCTTATTGCACTACAGTTGGTATAATACATACATATTCACCACACTCATGGAACAATCTGACCAGGCACCCAGCATTGCGAGCCCTCTCAGCTGCAGCAATTGGGAGAGAAGCACACCATTATGTATACCAGTTTTACAGATATTCAGATTACATATTGGTAAAAACAGAGGAAAAAGTACTTAAATACTTGTGGGCCATTCCCTGCCCTCGCTTCTTGGACCCAGGTGTCCAAGGATCCCCTCTTATGTCTTTTTAGGCTGTCATGCTGGTGACAGCACTGCTCACCTGTGTGCGGGATACCAGTAACCCTGGTGAATTCTCTGGCCAGCAGGTCCCAGGCCTCTTCCTTGTACTGTGAGCCCTGGAAACTGCCCTGCAGCAGCCTATCATCATGATTACTTAACACTGTTTCAGGTATACAATAAAAGTTATCTTTGCAGACATTTATCCAGCTTTTATGTATGATGAGGTACTTAAATCAGCTGCTAATTCTATAAATAGCTCAATTAGCAGATTGATGATGGAATTTGAACTTTGTGAATGAGAATACATGGTAGGACAGAGGCATATTTTACTTCTGATGGGTTCCACTTGCACCACTGAGCTAATAAAATGGAGTCATAAAATGAGTTATGTGATTAAAGATTTTTTTAGAGATGGAGCTAGTAATGTTATAAGAAAGAGTAGTAATCAAGGAGTGTGCTACAATATCAGTGTTAAATGTTAGAAGCCTGCAAAGAAAATGGATGAGTTAATGTTACTACTTTGAGAAGATGATTGGAAGTGGTATAATAATAGCAATGTGGTTTATTGACAGTAATGTTCCTATGGCAATAGTAGGGTACAAAGTTTTCCTTAACTATAGAAGACCCACCAAAGGTGGTGGGTACAAGCTTTTTGATAAAAAATGTTTTAAGGTAAAAATCTGTTATAATAATGAAATGTCTTAAATGTTATCAGTAATGCTTCAGAGTAAAACTATCATTTATCAAATAGAAGTTTTTTATTGATTTCCAACTATGACCAAAAAATGAAACAAAAGATATGGGCAGATGATTTGAGGAAGGGTGTACTTTGCAATAATGTTACTATGGGCTGTGATTTAAGTGACTAGGACTAATATTATTGATAAAATAATATTAATGGCTTTATGTCAGATATGTCCATCTCAGCATGTACAATGTGCAACCAGAGTAAAAAGTATTTTGGATGTTATCTTGACATCCACAGATCTGAGTGTCTATAACATAGCAGATAAGGAGACATTGTGTAATTATAACCATGTGGTCATGACATGTAAAGTGCAATTTAAAATGAATATGAGAATTAGAGAGTTGAGCAGGGGAAATATATTCATGCTGTAAATTATTTCTCAGTAATTAAAAAAAGATTAACGAGTAGAAATAGCAACCAAAATTAAACAGGAAGTAGAGAATATATGGGATATGTTCTGTAAGAAAATGGACTTGTTAATGGATAACTACATTCCTTGTAAAATGAAACTGAAAGAGTGTGAACATATCTGGCTAGCTTGCATGAATAAGGACATAAATAAATGTATTAAGAAAAGTAAAGAAGATGTAAAATCCAACAAGATTGTCTCTCTTGATTAGAACAATAATATTTACAAGAATTGTGCTTGAAAGTTTAGGCAGAAAATTCAAAAACCTAAAAGAAATCATGAGGTAAAATTGTAACATACAGGAGGAAAGCAATAAGTATTTTAGATATCTACAACATTGGAGTAAAACTTGGAAAATTAATAATACTGATGAGGAGACGTTAATATCTAAAATGAAAAAGATATTTGATGTATTCACAACTTGTGTGAAAAAATGGACAAATGCTACTAGACAGTATAGAAAAGTGTTGGCATTTATTTTCCCAAGTGTCCTCATATTTCAAAAGATATGGTCAAGAGATCACTGAATAACATCAAAACAAACAAAATCCCTGGACCTAATAGTTTAAAAGAAGCATACACCGACAACATTGACTAGTTTAATGGATGGCATTGTTTACATGGTCCAATGATCACTAGAAGTCGAGATGGTCTCAAAATTAAAGAAGCAGTGGTTATTCCTATTGATAAAAGATGTGCACTAGGGATCATGAATTACAGATTAATCAGCTTGAGTAGTTTATTGGGACAATGTTTTGAGAGAATGTTGAAAAAAAATAATATAAGTCCAGGATGATAACAGGTACGGGAATATATGTCAACATTTTTTTAGAAAGGAAGAGTGACAATAACTAATGTTATATATTTTTTATTCTGATATGATATGTGCACTTAATAATAGAATCTATGTAGGTATTTTTTATCTGGACTTAGCAGACTCATATTTGATTTGGTACCATATAGATTGATTTTCACAGCACAAGAGGGTTGAGTTTATGATCTGTTAGTAGGTCATTGGATCAAGGACTAACCACATGGAAGGGTAGCTAGAGTCTCTGTATAAAATAATGTCAAGGGGATATGGGATTAATAAGGGAGTGCCACAGGATTCAGTGTGTGGGAATTCATGTTTCATATATCTATGTTAACATTCCCTATGTTGGCTTGGAAAATTTATAGGATCATGGGTTGTTACTAGGCTAACAACCACTATGGTGCTCACAAGCCTATCCATGCACCCCAAACCATTTAGAACCAGAGTATCATGGGCATCTATAATATGAGAGACATATTATTAGGGAGGTAAATAAGGATGTGTGGTGGGTATTAGTAGAATACTTTCCTTATTGACAGCCTCTGCCATAAGAGACATGGGGGCCAGACCAGGGGTGCAAATTTACAAGTTCCCATCCAGTTGTCAAAGTTTTATTAGAATAGGGTCAGGAATGAACTCTGTTTTACATGGATGGGGCCCTATTCAACAGTGCATAGATCCTTCAGGACACATATCTGTCTCTCCAGAATGTCATGTTTTTGTTACAAGTTAAGTTCTGATCCCTGGGTCCAGTGTTTCTCATGCTTTTCTTACTACATTAGCTACATGTTGGTCAAAGCAAATATTGTTTTCTACATATCTTCCCAGATCCTTTACCAGTGGATTGACCATTAAGGGTATTTTTATCTATGGAGTAATTAACTTAGGCTGACAGTTTCCTAAAGGGCATTATAATTATTTTTTTGGCATTGAGTTTTAGGACATAGCTTTGGCACCAGCCATTTGCCTGTGTTAAACCCACTTGCAAGATGTTGCTTGGGGAATGTATAATAGCTCCTAAATGATAGACATCAGCTAATTTGGTGACTCAGAGGCCTTGAATGTAAGCCTTGACTTCCAAGAAGTAGATATCAAAGAAGAGCAGGCCCATTCTGTGCCTTGGGAGGGTCTACATTATATATTCAAATTTTCTAAACTTCAAATCCCATATGTTCGACAACATATGATCGAAGTTTAAAAGTTTGAATATATAACAAAACAAACAAAAAACTTACCTTAATAGTACAGGCATGGGGGCAAGCCCACCTACACCCCCCCCACACCCCCCTAATTAAATATACCAACTCTGAGATCGCACTTCAGTGCAGAAAATGGAAATTTTCCCATTCTGCACCGAACAACGTCATTATGTTCAACCTTCGAACGCTTGAAATTTTGATCATATGGTGTCAACCATATGCCATTCGAAATTTCAAGCATTCGTGGTTCTAATTGGAACCCGCCCTGGGATACTCCACTGGTGACCAGTCTCTGTGTGGAAGTGGTCTCACCAGTCCTGACTTCTTGTATCATTTCTGTGAGGCAGTCAGCAATCCAATAATTTCTGCAGGGATTTATGCCTAGTTCAGAGATCTGGCTGAGAGGGTTATTGCATTGAATGTCTTGACTAGGGCAAGATATGTAGTATGCAATGGTTTACCCTCATCCATTGCCTTGGTGACCTTCTCAAGGAAATCTACTAGGTTGAGTAGGCATGACCTTTGCCTAACAAAGACAAATTGGGATAGGTCCATATCTGTAGGTTACCAATGTCCTTGTTTATCATTTCCACGATAATTCATTTCATGTTTTTTTTTCATATTAGGCCTGTTAGACTCAAGGGTCTGTAGTTCCTTGGGGAAGTTGATGGTCCACTCTTTTTGAGAGGAATGAGTGTTTTGTCCTCCATTTATTTAGAACATAAACAGTTTCAAGGCTGTAGTTGAAGAGTGCCTAAAGACATCTTGATAGGTCATGTTTTAGACTGTTCAGGAGGCATCTGGGATTTTTTTCAGGACACATAGAAACCATGTTTTGGCTTTAGTAAAAGCTGCCAGCACCTGGTCCTTGCTAATAGCTAGGGTAGTATGTTGGAGGGGATTTGACCTAGTGGAGCTGGAAGGGATTGGGAGGGTGACATTTCAGCTGAATTTATCAGCCAGTAGATTTTCTATGTCACTCTGATCGATGAAAATGGTACCATTCACCACCAGTTCAACACATTGCTGTGTGTTACTTTTAAGATTCCTGACATAGCTGAAGAAGGCCTTATGATTGCCCTTAGCCTGTAAGCCTATCCTCACCTCATAATTGTCCTTTTTGAATTTAAATAAACCTCTTACTTTCTTGTTTAGTTCTACAAGACAGCGCTTGCTCTGAGTTTTCTTCTTTTATTATATACCCTGTTTAGGTGAGGATTCCACCACTGCAGTTTGTTTTTAGTGTTTGTTTTAGGTTTACTATAGGTAGGTATGGAAGCTTCTATGCACCCATTCACAAGTTTGTTTGGGGCACTGAATAATTCTACATTGGTAGCTGTGGTCATTGGGTCAAGGGAGGCCTGAATATTGACAAACTATTGGTTAATAGGATGTAGTATGCTTAGAATAGTTCCAAATTGTTACTGCTTTAGCTGTGTTTTCTGGGTTGACTTTTACTTCAAAGGAGACAGCTTTGTGATCTGACCTCACTAGTGAGGATCTAACACAGGGAGGGGTGTGAAACACTCTCCCATGTTGATGAGTACCACATCCAGTATATTTGATACTCTGTTTGGAACTGCACTACCTGTTATAAAGTGGTTGTATTTATAAAGTCTAGGAAGTGTTGTGCCTGTGAGTTTGAGCAGTGTAAGTTTCCTAGTCCATAGAGGGGGTAGTCGAAGTCAGCCACGAGTAGGGTGTTTATTTGGATGGTGAGTGCCTCTTTTAAGTTTAGATAAGAGCTGTGAGACTCTAGAGACCTAGATGGTAACTTGTAGCTAGTCATAATATGGTGAGTGACCTTATCTTTGGTGATTTGCATGTAGATGAGCTCTGTGATATCACCCTGTTGAATCAGCCTGGAGGTATGATTGTTGGTAACATAGAGTGAGACACCTTCACTTTTAGCCCCTATCTCTGTGCTGTTGTTGGTCTAAATGTGCAGAAGGCTATGTTGCCGTGTGCTACCGGAATACTTTCTACAGCTTTAAATCAAGTCTTGGTCACAGGACAGATATTTAAATTCTACAGAGTAAGGAGGGCTTGAAGGGTGTGGAATTTTTATGTATATGCTTCTAGCATTGAGCAGTAACACTTTAAGGCTGCTTGGGACTTTTTAACTATGTTGGTAGTTTTTTTTGTTTTGCTTCTTGGCTTTACCTAAAAAGACTCTAAGTTGGTGAATAAATTTACAACCAATATCCAAAAGCCCAGCAGGGACTGGTGCACCCCATTCTTATCAAAGCAGCGTGGTCTGTTGACCATTCATGCATGCTGACATATTGGATTATGCCAGAGTAATATGAGAAAGTAAAGCTATTATTAAATCAGTCATTTCATGTTCATACCATGGCATTATCCTTGTAAATGTACAATGTTGTTCAACGCAAGGTTCATACCTATTTGTGGCACATATTCCAGGAGATCCGTTATGCCTCTTTTCATTTGCAGATTATGCTAAAAGTGCAGAATTTGCAGCTTCAATTGAAGGTGCAAAATTTTGCAACATAATTTGGACAAACTATATGATTGGGTAGAATGTAGCAGGGTTGAATTTAATTGCAATAACTGTTAAGTATTACCTCAGTAAATCAAATATCCCTGCAAATTATAATATTGATAGCACACCCTTAAAAGAAGACAAAGTGGTGAGGGACCTAGCAATACAGGAAGATAGTAACCTAAGCTTTGATCATCATGTAGCTGCAGTAGTAGTGAGGAAATCTTTCTGTGTGGCTCAGTTTATAAGTAAAGGCATGGCATCAAGATCAAAGGAAGCCATAGTGCGGTTGTACTCATTAGGTCCATAATCAAGTACAGTACTCCCTTCTGCATGTACCTAACTAGGCACTTACACTGAATGAAGTGGCCCCAGAGGTTTCTCTCTAAAAAAATGCAAAGGATAAGACACATGTTTTATGCAGACCAACTTAAGGCCCTATCCCTTTACTCCATCTCATATCCTTTATTGAGAGGGGACTTACACCTGACCTATAAGGCATTCTTTGGATCAGCCCTGATGTAAATGTTACATATTCGCAAGAAAAATTATATGAGGGTTACACATTCCAAGAACCTGAACCTTTTTGTGACTATATAGAACATGCTGGAGAGACAGATTCATATACCAAAAACTAACATTTCTATGAAATAAACTTCCCATCTTAGTAAAACGAAGCCCGTCCCTCATTCTCTTCAAAAAGAATTTAGATAAATGGATGAGAATCTTAAATTCACTGCTAACTGCCCATGCCCCTTATGTGTGGAGCAATATGTAAAATGACTCATGGCTCCAACACCGAAAGACCCACTAAACCCTAATACAACCCATGCCATATCTGGGGAATTAGGATCTAATATTGTCATATCCTGGGTATTATATAATATTGTCATATCCTGGGTATTATTCCCTAGGCTTGTAAAGGCTCTTGTGCCATTAGCCTAGTAATCACCTATGAACCTATGAACCTATAGTTAAGTAAAACCCTGCATATCCTTACAGTTTAGATTATCAAGTGACTAGGGAATGTGATAAATGTGATGATCTGGGAATTAATCTAAACAATAGAATGAGTTTTGAAGTGCATGAAAGAAACACCAGCAAAAACTACTATCTGTTGTCAATGACAAATTTTTGTACAATTTCATTAAGAAAGTTAAATGTGCACTCACCACTTTATCAAGCTTCAATAAGATCAGTAATGAATATGTTTTTTTTTTTGTATTTATTTCTGTACTAATAGTTAAAAAGTTGGCAATGATTCAAAAACAATTTCGTAAAAGAATAAAAAGTATGGCAAATACAGAACATACTAAAGGTATCTCAGGTGTTTAAATCTTTTATCTAGTCTATTACATAATTATAAAAAGTGGATCTGATATGGATATTCAAATGTTTAAGGAACAAGATTTGGAAGTAACTTTGGTTATATCATTTCTTAGACATGAGGTGACTTCTAGACATAACCATGCGTTAGTTAAGCTGGAAGTATGAAAACTAAATTAAGTAGAAAATTCTTCTTTTTCCTGCTCCAAACCAAGTAATTCAGACTAGCTGAAAATACAGAAATTTTTAAAAAGATAGTTTCATCAGTGGTTGGGAGATAGCATTTTGAACTATTTCATCATGGATTATGGCTTATATATCTTATATGAGGTCTAATTGTCTAAAGAAACATTGAAACATAATAATAGGCATGAAAGAAGGTCAGTTAAATCTAATAAAGTTTTTGAATTAAACAAAGAATTATTAGGGGAATTAAGGGATTTACTGGTACAAGAATCATAAGTTTCTGATTTTACCATACCAGTATTAAAATAATCAACAAGTGTCATAGCTATATCTTTGTATGTTCTCAAAAAATCCTAACATGGTCTAAGTTGAAATAAGCATATATGAATTGCTAATCTTTTCCAACTATATATAAGATGGTATAATTATTAACCCAATGCCTTTGTCTATTTTTAAAAATCATAAATCTCAATGTCTATCAGACATTAATCTTTTAACAAAAGAAACTGTGTCACATATTATATTTCCCTATAAATAGGCTTAGAAAGTGCAGCTATCATTTCACCAACATATTTTGAGTTCAAAAAGTATATTACTATTGCTGTTAATGAAAACAATGCTTAGTCATGCAACCATTTAGCGTTTACCATTTATTAACACATCCCACTGTTTGACTGGTACTCATATAACACTACTGCTTAATGTCTCTTTTACTGACAAGCCTTTTTGACTGGTTGGCTTGACAGATGGCCTTTCTGGAGCTGCCTGTTTTACCATTTCAGTAGCATAACCAGCATGTCCCCTTGGAAAAATTGCCACTGGCCATGTGATGTGTGATTAACAATTCACTGACATATTCTGTGTCTTCAATTTGCCCAGAAAAGGAAGGAGGGATTGGAAAAGGGGGAAGACTGTGTGTCATCTGCCCACCTGAAAATAAGGAGATGGGTGGGAAAGGATATCCAAACTCCCACAAAATGACAGTGACAACTTGGGGAGCAAGAAATAAATAGGGCTCAGTTATTAACTTTTCCCTGACAACCACACAGGACCAACATAATACTTTATGCTGAAAATTCTGTTTAAACAGGGTTAAAAACACTGGGATTTTTAATGTTTTAATACCTGTATCAACATTCAGACTGCCCACAGAGAGGAAGCATTTCAAAATTAATTATCTTTTAAATGTGTATAAACAGAGAAGGGCTTGTAACCAATCTGTTTGCTTACTAGGGGCAAAGAAGAGTCACTAAAAGATGTAATACAAAAATTATCTAAACAAATTCAGTTCCTACTATTGCCTCCTTTGATTCCAAAGACGGTAGCATCCATTGTTATTGCTTTAGATATAGGGCTTCCTGTTTCCTGCTTAACTGCCAGCATACCTGTCTGCTTAATCAGTAAATGAATTAAAGACAAACACAAAAATCTATATAATGGATATTCTGGGCCTCATTTTTGAAATTGTATAATTTTCTAGGTTAGCTCTTTTGTTTACATACATACCGCATAATTTGAAAAATGCCAGACTATGATCTATTGATAATGTTGTTGTTTATTTTTGAAACTTTTCTATCCAGGTCCTTTCAGTAAATTGGAAACACAGTAAGAATAAGCCAATTAGCACAATATATAAAAAAAATGAATAAAAACATGGGCATTTCAGAATTTCAGTAGTTAATACACAGAAGTAACCACACAAAAGTGCAGAATCAGATACCAAGCATGGACATACCAGATATTTGTTAATTACATTTACTGTGGATCATAATTTTTCTTATTTGTACATGTTAAGTGAATCACCACTATTTGTCTTTTGCAGGCCTTAATCTGCATTGTCTTTGAATCTGAAGATATTTTTTTCCCTGCTTTACTAGGAACTAGACAAAATAAAAATGTGAATCACACTCTATATACTTGATTTTCCTTGGACTTATTTGACACCTGTAATTAACTATGTTAAAATGATTACACCTGAGTGGGCAACAGGATTTAGGGGGTAATTCGATAAGTGCTACACGGAGTGAATCTCTGTGTAGGAATAGTGGCATGGCCTGAACATGAAGTCAGGAGACCGAGTGATCCAGGAAACAAGGCTGGGGGTGTGCACGAGCCTCCCAGCACTGTCCAGACATGGAGGCAACTGCATAATGCAAATCATCTCATTTTCTGGTAAAAGCTATGCAAATGAGGTGGATTTGTGATCCAGGAAGCAGACAGGGATCCGTGTAGGAGCCGTGTCTGGAGGAGAAATGTACATGGTTACTAACCATGTACTGGAATGTAAAAATAAAAAAGAGTCTGTGACAACTCAAATAAAAGCATGTATTAGGTGCAGTAAGCATGACAATGGACAAAACTATGGCCATTGGTATTTAAATGTGATGCAATTAATGAAAAATCAAAAGATTTGTTTTAACAAATATGACACATTTAAGCGGTGTGCACAAACATAATAGATCATAAAATACACATTAAAAGAGTAAAATATGAGATATAAAGCTATACTGAAGTTCTCCATTATACTGGCTAGTAGGTAGATTCATACAATGGCAGGTTATTGTGCTTGCTAAGGACATAGGCTCTGGTGTAGTGCAGTAACTAGGGTATACGCAATTAGGTTATGTAAATGAGCTACATTTACTGAATAACAAAATGGGACACCATGTCCGCAGGTACCTAACCATCTAGGGGCTACAATGTGGTAGTGTAGGCAGAAGAGGCAGCTGCCATGAAAAAGGTTTGTGCCAAGGATTATGTAAGAACACTGGAGCTCAGGGCTCCTGTTTGCTTGCTAGCTAAACACAGCTAAGCAGGGAGGTTTGTCTGAAGCTGCTAAGCTTTGCTTAGCTGGTTAAAAAAATGCTGAGCATGCTCATGTACAGTGGAGGGCCCTTTCTGTTCAGCAATGTTTCCAGTAGCCCCATGGATTTGTGTGGAGCGCAGTGGAGCTTAAGTGGTGGAAACAGGAAAAATAATAAAAGGAAATAGCTGAGAAAAGGCAATCAACTATAAATGACTAATAAGCCCTCTGCCACTCAAAGTGGGCCATTCCAACCCTTCAATAATGTAGCAGTCAGGTGGAATATATCATAGTCAGCCAATCATGCAGACTGCATCTGCAGCACACCAATATAAAGTATGCAGACACCCTCCAATCTGATTTTTTCACATACTCTGCACCACTGGAGTACACACTTGGGAATTTTAACTGACAAAAAATAGGGGCTGCTGCTGCTTTGCTACATCTCTATGCCGCCCTCACCTCAGACCCAGAGCCAACAGATGGGGACCCATCCCAGTGGAAACAAAGGTATGTGTAGCCTTAAGAATACCAGCTACAGGTACTTTCCAAAGACCTACTGGGGACATCATGGGGATCTCATAGGCATCTGCATCCAGGGTACTCCACCAGTTCCTGGATGTCATGCTAACATAAGCCAGTGAGCACATTTATTTCCCCAACACCCCTGAGGAAGGACCACCAATATGCTTCTCTTCCACCACATAGCACACTACCCAGAGGTAGATGCTCACTTATTAAAACTCAAGAAAACACAACTTGAGATATTGTATTTTAAAGAATGTATAACTCAGAAGGTGATTCCAAAGGGCTTGCGTAGTGCACAATACCCTACATGGCTAGTTAAAGATTCGCCCTTCCATGTCGAACTAGTTTAGCTGTTCGACAGACAAGGTTTTGAACTTTTAGAGTTAATGATTAAGCATTACTCTATTTTAGTTAACAATATATCAAATACAGTGCTTGATCTGGATAAGAAAGTGCTCAATGACTCAGAATTTGTAAGATACAAATTTGAATATAGTAGGGTTTTTACCAGCATCGATTAACATATGAGCAAGCTCAAAAGTAATAAAATGAAAAAGCTGGACTGGGATTATAAGGCTTACAACCAAGGTTCAGCTTATCCACCACCTTCTGCTCAAGTATGGCATTCAAATCAGTTTTTGCCCAAACAACAAAGGGCAGATATGAACCAGCTTAGTTGCCCTAATACATATCAATTGGCTCAGTTCAGCAGAGTGCAGTTGTCTCCAGGTGGTAACAGTTCTAATATTGGGTCGGTGGTGACTGTTACTAGTAGTGATCCTGGTGCTAATAGTCCTGTGTTGCCAGAAATTAGAAGGAGTGATAGGCTTCAAAATGTCCCCCGCGTGTGTTATAGTAACAACAACAGGCAACAATTTAATGATAATGCCATAGAGCAACAGGTTTTTCAGCAAGCCAATCATACAAGGGCCAAGCTGAAACAATAAAGGAATCTGTATGACAACAAGAACAAATCCAAATCCACCAGGAACCCTATGTAATGAATGAGGAAGATTCTCCTTATGAGGTAGTTAATTCCTCTTTTGGGGTTTCTTCCTGCTCTTCATTGCCTTCAGGAATATTTCCCCATGCCTTAGTGGACAATGATGTCAATACCATGTCTGTTTTATCGGACAGTGTTGAGGAATTACAACACCCAAGAACTGGTCCTTTAATTATTTCTAATAAAGATGATGACTTTAAGGTGTTTAATTTTTCTACAAGTGAAATTTCATGTGACTTGGTGAATTTTTTAGCAAAAGGTTACACTTATGTACCCCAACATCAGATTGATATTGTTAAAACAATTATTGAGTTAAAATCCTTTACCAGGAAACTTAATTTCCAGGTACTATTTGGAAACAGTACAAATTCAGAAGTGGTTCATGTGTTTCGTACATCTAGTACATTCAATTCACCACTTCACCCAGTTTTGCAAACGTTTGAACAATTGTGTGAACTAGATCTTAGATACATGGCAAGGCACGGTATAAGAACTAATGTTAGTTCGAATGTTAACCGTGATGAACGTGATTACCTAAAATACATTCAATCACAGGACATCCGGGTTTGCAAACCTGATAAAGGGGGTGGGTTAGTAGTCTTTGATACAAGTGATTATACTGAACGGATGGATCAGTTATTGAGTAATGATGCTTATCAGATAAGCTCTAGGTCTGAAGTCAATAAAGCTTACAACTTAATTAAGGAATGTATTAATGATTTGTTTATTGAAGGTCGTATTGATCAAGCATTATTAAATTTCATGATTACACTTTTTCCTATTTATCCGTCCTTATTCGGTATTCCTAAAATTCACAAGGACGTAGTAAATCCACCCATGAGGCCACGTGTAGATAGTCGTGGCTTTCCTACCTATGCCTGTGCTAAGGTCATTGACTCAATGTTACAGAAATATGTGGTTTTGTAAGACCAAGTCTGTAAGGACTCTTGGTCTTTCTTGGCTAAAATAAACACCTTGGATTATGTGGAAAACCACAATTTCTTTTTTTTCACTAAATATTTTTTTTTTATTATTTCAAATAAGATGTCTTAAACATTACATGAAATAAAGATAAATAACATATTTACAATTCTAAAACATTAATAACTTCAAACCATTATATAACTATTTACATTGGTGTCTATGCAAATAACATTGAAATTCTATATTATATAAAGTTAGAAACATAAGATGATATATCTTCTTCGATATTTTCAAGTATTTCCAGTACTTTCATCCAAGAGTAATAGTAAGAAGTAGATCTTTTAGTTCTGTTCTTCACTGTTAATATTTCCATGTGAGCAACTGTTGTTGTTAAAGTCTCAAATTCCTTGAACGTAGGCGAAGCCTCATTTTTCCAGTGTATAGTTATGATTTTACGTGAAATTGCCAATAGTGACCATAGGATTTTAGTGTCTTTTTGGAACACAGTTTGGAATAGGAGAGTTGAATAAAATTAAAGACTTTGTTAATTGAAAATTATCATTATAAACAGTCTGAAAAAATAATTAATGGATTTCAGTACATATTGAGACATATACATTCATAAAAACATGCTGCCAATCTGCTTTTATCTTGGCATGGCATCTCCAACATTGATCTTCAATAGAATATATTTTGGCTAACCTATGTGGTGTATAGAAACTTCTGTGTAGATATCTCCAAGTGAATAATTGCCAGTATTTTGATAATGTAGAAAATTTGGAAGATTTTAGAATATTACTTTTTCTTCTTCAACTGGAGGATGGTTGTTTATTAAAGTATAATAATCCCAGTATGATTTTTCATGATAGTTTTTGTTTTTAACAATTTGATAAATATTAGACAAATAACCTGTACCCTGATAAGGCTGTTTTGTGATAAGAATAAGGTATTCAATGAGTTTTGGAGCTTCATGTCTAACTGAAGGTTGCATTTGTTCTATTTTATTTATAAGAAAATGCCTTAGATTTTGTAAAACAGCCAATTGTCTTTATTTATATTATAATTATAAATTATCTGTTCCTTTGTTAGAATTTTCCTTTCTCTATAAGTTGATGCCAAAAGAGTAATGTTTCTTCTTTAAGTATATTTATTTTAGATATTTGGAATGTATCTAGAATATTTGGTGTAAAAGCTATAGGAAAATAAGAAAAATCCAAGAATTAATATTTGGTATTTTGTTTATATATGTTCTGAACACTGAAAGTGTAGATCTTACATAGTTTGATGGCAATTTATTAATATTATTCCTTTTCCCTAAAAATAATCTTTTAACATCCATATAAGGGGTGATGGTATTACTGTTAAGTTGTCTTGTATGTGATTATAATTGATTTCTATGTAAATCTGCTCATGGGCTTGTTTCCATATAGGTGTGTATGAATTATTTAACCATAGTGTTATGTTTTTAATAACAGATGAGGTAATATATAAATCAATATCCGGTAAATTAATTCCACCATCTTCCCAATCTGGCAAATGTTTATTTAAGGCTATACGGGGTTTATTTGGAAACCATAGAAAATTTAAAATTAGTTTATTGTATCTTTGAATAATATATTTGGGAGGTGGCAATGAAAAATTTTGTATTAAGTATAATATTTTGGGAAATATGATTATTTTAATAAGATATAATCTGTCTGCTGTTGAAAAGATATATTTATTCCAGTAACCAATTGTTTGTTCTATTTTGTCTAGTATTTTATTATAGTTAAATATTAGAGAATCTGTTAATTCATTGAGTAGATTTATTCCCAGATATAATAATTTACTTTCTGTTACTATATATTTGGAAAATCTTTTGTTTATATTATTTTTTTTTTTACAATTACAGGGCATAATTTTAGTTTTGTTTTCATTAAATTTTAAGCCTGAAATATTTTGAAATGTATTCATGAAAACCACAATTTCTTAACAATTGACGTCATGGACCTGTATACGTGTATTCCACACCAGGTTTGCACAGAATGGGTAGCATTAATGATGATGAAGCATGATGCTTCATGTACAGATATTTCACTAGTGATAGAATTGCTTGATCTAGTTCTTTCAAACAACTATTTTATGTTTAATAACCAGTTTTACTTGCAAAAAGTAGGGTTAGCAATGGGCTCTCCGTGTGGAGCAAGTGTAGCCAATTTAGTTATCGCACACTGGGAGTCAGCATTTGTATTTAAAGATGGAAATGTTTCCAAATTTTTGGCTTACTACACTAGATACCTGGACGATATTTTTGTTTTATTAAAAGGGGATGAAAAGCTAGGATGTGAGTAATTGGACAGGTTTAACAAGTCAACCGAATTTTTGCACTTTATGTCTAGTTTTAGTACTGATGCCATATCATATTTAGATATTTGGCTTTCTAAAAATAGAGTATTGAATTGTTACACTGCAAAAATATTTAGGAAAAACACTTACTCCAACTCATTTCTCCATTTCTCTAGCTGTCACCCCTTTTATCAGAAAAGGTCAGTTATAAAAGGCCAATTAGTTAGGGCTTCTCGTATTATTTACCAGGATGAAGATTTCCATGATGAATGTATGTTTTTAAAAAAACTGTTTCTTCATTGTGGGTACCCAGAATCTTTGTTGGACACCTTAATAGAATAAGTAAATCATAAAAGAGCAAATTTTACTTTCAAGCCCATTTTGGTTACCAAACGGTCTGTTACTGACAGTTTAGGGGCCTTTGACACACAAGTGTCACCAATACAAAGTGAAACAGTGCCACTTAACATTCAATTATTACATTGTAGTTTTATAACTACATTTAGTGCACAAAGTAGTTTTTGTGTTAAAATAGTAAAGAAAAACTGGGAACTGTTTAGATGTAACCAGTCACTGTTATTTAAACTTGGTAATTCTCCAAATATAGTATTTAAACGTGGTAGAAACCTTAAAGGTTTATTAGAAAAGCAGCATTCTAAGCCCCCTAGAATAGTAGGTATGAATAAATGTGAGAACTGCAATTGTTGCAAACGTGGATGTGAACAACTCATTTATTGTTAATGATTACAAATATAGATTAAAATCAGGGTTTAATTGCAATTCTAGATGTGTAGTCTACTTAGCTAGATGCACACATTGTCCTGCATTTTATGTGGGGAAAACGGAGCACAGACTCCATGATAGAATGTATGAACACTTGCATGCTATTAGTCGGAATAAGCTTGATAATCCACTAGCAAAACATATTCATTTGAATATGAATCACAATTTTAAATTATTGGCCATTGATAGTGTTAAGCAAGACATTAGAGGGGGTCCTTTCACTCTCAAACTTGAGGAGTTGGAACTAAAGTGGCAGATTAAACTGGATGCATGTAATGTTCCTGGTTTGAATGAGGCATGCTCTATAAGTAGCATCCTGAAACTTAAGAGTTTACAGAGGTAAATGTTTGTTTTAATGTCTGACACAATGCGTAAGTTTATAATAAGTTTGTATTATGAACACAGTTTCTAGTAGTGCCTTTGCTCCTATTTATATTTTGGTACATATGTAAATGAAATATTATTACATATATTTATCAATACACTGCTTACTAGTTTAGTAATGTCTTTTTAAGTAACTAATTAATTCATTGTCCCACGTATTTTTTGGATCAAGTGACTATTTAAAGGATTCTTATTGTTGATTTTTTACTTCTGATGAAGTCTGCTATTAAGCAGATGAAAAGCGCTTCAAGTTATTCTATTTTAATTGTGGAATTTTATTAAATTAGTGTGAAGACTCTACAGCGGCTGGGACTTGTTTTGTGCTTTGACACTACCAAGAGGTGCTGGGTGCCATAGACTGCACTCATGTGCACATCAAAACACCACCTGGTGAGGAGGGTAGAGTCTACATCAACCACTAGGGCTGTCACGCCATCAAGTGCCAGGATGTGTGCAATGCCCAGGGCATTATCATCTATGTATGTACTGGCAGACCTGGCAGTTATTACAACTCCAACATCTGGCATGCATCACAGCTGTAGCAGGCATTTGCTGGGGGGGATATCACGTATGACCATCAACTGGGGGATGCTGGTTATGCACTGGAACCCTGGATGATGACACCCATCAGAAATGCACACACACCCACTCAAGAATGCCTTAATGAGGCACGCACACAGACTAGGAACATTGTAGAGCATGTGTTTGGGCTGCTCAAGTCATGGTTCTACTGCCTTGACATATCTCGTGGAGTCCTGCAGTACTCTCCTACATGTGCACACATGTTCATATTATCTGCCATGCTACACAATATGATCCTGTGGAAATAGCTGTGGCAGGAACATCACATGGAAGGGGGACACAGCCCCCCATCATTGCCAAGGTCCTCACAGGCACAGGGGGACTCGGAGGAGGAACCCCTTCAGCCTATCCCTGTATGCAGATGTAGGTGTGCCCAGTATGCCCTGGCCTTGGCAAAGAGGCAACACATAGCAAATACACTGACACCCTAGGGACCCAGGGATTGACACCTCACTTCAATTTGCACACACAGTAAAAGGGATGCCACACACATCACACTACCTGTACCTTACCATGTATAGGCTGTGTACTGCATGCATCTGAGAGTCAGCCCTGAAGCACTGTTCTCACAACTGCTGCAGGCACAAAGTAAGTCACTCTTCTTAACAACAAATGAATGGAGTAGTAGACTGTAGTAGCATATCCATGGTATTGCTGCATGTATGCAAGGGAATGGGGTGGGCTACCGGGATAGCAGCAGACAACTTATAGTTATGTGGGACAACAGGAAATGTTTGCCAAATACTGGCTGCCCCAGAATATGCAGTAGTCTCCAAGGTGCCAAACCTCACTGCAGTATATGTGGGGAACTAAGAAACTGTGGGTTCATAGGTCACATGCATTGATGTCAATGTTGAGTCCTATACACACCTCTCAGCCCATCATAGCAAGTCATCTGTACAAAGCCATAAAGAAATGTGTGGCAGAGGCCCACAAATAGGGACAGCTATGAAATATTGCTCTGACAAACTTAGACAGTGATATTAGAACAGGTTTTGCTGTTGCATTAAGTCTCTGAAGGGTAAGAAGTCTGAAACTCAAATGTCTGTCATTACTTTCTAACTCCGATCTGTACGGATATGCTAGTATTTTCCAAGACAACCACAGTACTGTGCTAAATGGACCCAAAATATGAAGCAAACATCTGGACAGACTGTGGAAATTTGTACAATTGAGAGGTATGCCCCCTCCCCCAACACACCCGTGTTCCCATTGAAATGCAGTAACATTTTTGTCTGTATGGTAATAGCAGCAGACTACACATTCCCATGGCTGTCCCAATCAACTTGCTAACTTGTTCCATGTCCACAATATTCGGGGGTCAATGTGCTATGTCAGTGGATGGTTAATACTGTCAACAAGTAGACAGCACTTACTCTTGGCTGTTTTGGCTTAGTGGTCTAAATACAGTACTGTGGTTGACAGCATCTGTGGTTGGAGACTGGCCGCGCTGACTGTTTTGCATGTCAGCTACACCTACAGTAGGAGTAGTACACACTGTCCTGAAGTCAAAATTTATTACTTCAGGAAAGCTGGACAATGGAGTGACAGGGGGCCACACATATGGACAGTACACAGCTCAGAGTAACCTACACAGTGCCTAGTAGAACAGCAGGTTGTGACAAGTCAGTGTAGTGCCAGGTTATAACTAGCTGACATGTTACTGTGTCATTACTGACAACAAGTCAGTGGGCACCATCCATAGCCCTGGAATGACAGGGTGTCACAGAATATATACACGTATGCCTCACATATCTGTTCTGCACCTCATAACATTGCATTTGAATGGCAAACTATGTGTAAAACAATAAAGGTTGATGTGAAACATCAATGACAGACAGTTGAGAAGCAGATGTCATACCCATAAGAAGATGCAAGCTAACATAAAAACATTCTACCAACTGTTTACACTTGGAAGAGCAATAGTAACACACTGCCCACATGTCTGAGCCTGTGTCTGACTGTTATATATGGGCCTGTCCAGACGTCAGTCTGTAAGAGTTTGACAGCTGTGGCCAACATGTAGCCTTATAATAACACTGCAACACAAACCATCTGAAGAGCACAGCAGATGTAGGTGTACAATGATGGATAACCTGCTAAACAGGTGAGGAGGGTAGAGTCTACGTCAACTGCAAGGGCTATCACTCCAGCAATTGCCAGGTCATGTGCCATACCCAGGGCATTATTATCAATCTGTGTGCTGGCAGCCCTGGCAGTTATCACAACTCCCACATCTGGCATGCCTCACAGCTGTACCAGGCATTTGCCAGGGGTGACATCCCATACAGCCATCTAGTGACGGATGCTGGTCATGCACTGGAACTGTGGATGATGACACCCATCAGAAATGCACACAAACCTACTGAAGAATGCCATAATGCAGCGGATGAACAAACTAGGAACATCGTAGAGTGTGCATTTGGGCTGATCTAATCATGGTTCCGGTCCCTTGACATATCCTGTGAAGGCCTGCAGTACTCTCCAGCCACATGTGCACATATGATTGTAGTATTTTCCATGCTACACAATATGATCCTGTGGAAACAGCTGTGGCAGGGAGAGCACAGGGAAGGGAGACACCATTGCCAAGGTCCTCACAGGCACAGAAGGACTTAGAAGAGGAACCCCCCCTCAGTCTGTCCCTCTAGGCAGATGTAGGTGTGCATGGTACACCCTGGCCTTGGTAAAGAGGCAATGCATAGCACATACAGTGACCCTAGGGGCCCAGGGAATGACACCTCACTCAGACTCACATACACATAGTAAAATGGATGCCACCCACATCACACTACCTATACCTTACCATGTATAGGCCGTGTACTGCCTGTATCTGACAGGGTCACTCTTATTAGCAATAAATGCATGGGGTAGTAGACTGTGGTAGCATATGTATGGTATTGCTGCATGTATGCCTGGGAATGGCATGAGTTACCAGGATAGCAGCAGACAATGGACATCTATGTGGGACAACAGGAACTCTCACCCAAATACTGGCTGACCTACAATATGCAGTAAGCCCTAAGCCAGTAAAATCCACTGCACTATGTGAGGGACTTAAAAACTGTGGGGTCAAAGGACAAATGCATGGACGTCAATGTTGGAGTCCCATACAATAGCTCTAAGCTTCTTACAGCAAGAAATCTGCACTACCCATAAAGAAATGTGAGGCAAAGGCCCAAAAACATGGACAAGTCACAAATAGTGCACTTACAAACATAGAAAGTTGATAGAATAACAGCTGTTACAGTAGCATGAATCTTCTGAAGGTTAAGAAGTCTGAAACTCAAATGTCTGCCATTACTTTCTAACTTCAGTCTGTAATGAATTCACCATTATTTGCCACACAACAATTTTATGAAGAATGGACCCAAATTATGAGCTAAACATTTGCACAGTCTGTGAAGATGTGTACACTTGAGATGTATGCCCCCCTCCCCTCAACACACCCGTGTTTACATAGAACTGCAGTAACATTTATATCTGTGAGGTGATAGCAGCAGGCCACATATTCGCAGGGCTGTCACAATCAACTTGATAACTTGTTCCATTTCTACAGTATTCCAGGGTCAATGTGCTATGTATGTTTGTAGTTAATAGTGTCAGCAAGTAGGCAACATTTACTGGTGACTGTTGTGGCTTACTAGTCTAAGTATAGTACTATAGATGTCAGGGTCCATGGTTTGAGATTGGCTGTGGTAGCTCTTTTGCATGTCAGCTACACCAATGATAGGGATTGCACACACTGGCCAGAAATCAATATTTGTTACTGCAGGAAACCTGGACAATGGAGTGACAGGGGGCCATACATATAAACAGTACACAGGTCTGAGTAACCTACACTATGCCTACAACAACAGCAGGTTGTGACAAGTCAGTCAAGTGCCAGCATATAAAGGCTGCCACGTCACTGTCAGTACTGACAACAAGTCAGTGGACACCATCCATACCTGTGGGCTGTCACAGAATGTCCACACGTATGCCTCATATATCTGTTCTGCTTGTCAAAACATTGCATTTGCTTGCCAAACTATTGGCAAACCAATAAAGGTTGATGTGAAAACAGTAATGACTGACAGTAGAGATACAGATGTCATACCCATAAGTAAATGCAAGCTAATACAAAGCCGTTTTCCCAACTGTGTACATTTGGAAGAGCAATATAAGAGCATGCCCCCATGTCTGGGCCTGTGTCTGACTGTTATATATGGGCCTATCCATATGTCCATCTTTAAGACTCTGAGAGCTATGGCCAACCTGTAGCCTTATAATATCAGTGCATCACAAACAATCTGAGGATCACAGCAGATGTATGGGGTACAATGATGGACAACCTGCTAAACAGGTACATTCAGATGTGTGAGGTCTGTAACCCTGTGTGTGATGTTATGACATATACCCCACTCAGACCATAACTACAAATACATAACAGCAGCAACTGTGGACAAAGGCCATGACTGCACTACAGAAGGACAAAGAGATGCATATAAGGGGAAGAAGAACCACTGGCCAGACAAACATAGAATGTGCACACTAGAACAATTTCTGCTGTAACATATTTCCCTGCAGTGTATCGGGTCAGTAAACCAATGTCTGTCAGTGCTCCCTCACATTACTCTATACAGATCTGCCACTCACATACCAGGAAATCACAGTGCTATGTAGAATATTCCACACATATTATGGAAAACTCTGCTCAGTCCAATGCACTCTGTACCCACACCAGGATATGACTCGGTTAATAAGGATAGCACACAGCCAGGAGATTCCTCACACAGTATATCACTGAGGTGCTGGACTGTTTACACAGCTTCATCAGCCATTCCGCTTTAGCTCAAATTATTACTTTTGAAGGTCATACTGGGCATGCTCCTACACTTAGAGAATTGCAGACCATTTGTAAACCCACATTTGACTATACAACTCTGTTGTCTGGATATGTCTTCACACACAGACATGTGTAAACCCACATTTGACTATACAACTCTGTTCTCTGGATATGTCTTCACATGCAGACAGCTATGTACACCTTAACTGTGTCTCCCCACCCCCATCAGACAGGATTACCCCACAGCTATCTGGAGGTGGCACATATGTGATATATCTGCATCTGTTGAGTGTGATAGACATATATATATATATATATATATATATATATATATATATATGGGTAGCATATAATAATATATCAATTATAGATGGGCAGAGACAAGGGCAGGGAGAGACAGACAGAGATGGATAGTGAGAGAGAGACAAACAGACAGACAGAGAGAGGTATATATATATATATATATATATATATATATATATATATATATATATATATATATATATAGCGAGAGAGAGAGAGAGAGAGACCCTGCAGACATTTACACACCAATTGTAACCACCAGCACATGCCAGTATGAAGGTGACCTCCATTGTGTAATAGTATTGAGGAGGGGCTGTAATCTCACCTCACCTGCCTTGTGTGTGTGTGTGTGTGTGTGTGTGTGTGTGTGTGTGTGTGTGTGTGTGTGTGTGTGTGTGTGTGTGTGTGTGTGTGTGTGTGTGTGGGTGGTGGTGGGGGTTTGTAGGTTAAAGTATCTTCAGGCCTTTTCCACCCAGTAAAATTCCCATTCCTCTACTTTACAAGGCTTGCTGATGTCATATACCTTAGAAGTACGTTTGGACACTCTTCAGCCTTATAAGCTTCATGGCGCACGTGATGACCCCCACCCATTGCATTACTTTACAGGGCCTATTCATGTCATCCTCCTTAGATCCACTGTTTGACTGTCTAGATATACAAGCTCCATGGAGCATGTGTTAAGTAGGCATCACTATAGTACATGCAACTAGGTAGGCAGCAGTTTGAATCTCAATACAGCCAACTATAATACTGAATATGTTTGTGTGTGAAGCATATCCCCTGTGGCTGTTGTATGAGTTGGTTATACCATTTTAAGGCCTGTTGACCTCCTCCCCATGGCATTACTTTAAACAGCCTGTTGCCATCCACCTTAAATGCACCATGTCAAACTCTACAGGCCATACCAGTCATCTGTACAAATGTAAGCAGAATTTCCAGATGTTTGCAACATATATGTGGTCCATATCTCATAACAATGAGGTATTATGACAAATCATTGGCAAATATGTGACAGTCACAGTACTGACAGACTTATCAGCTTCAGATATCATTCCTGTCTGAAACGTCATGCTGATTCAAGCTGTTACCCTATCACTTGTATAGGTTTGTAAGAGCAATATGTGAGAACAGTCAATATTTTATGTGGTGTTTCCCACCATTCATGAAGGCATTCCCAAGATTAATTGGTGTAAGAGGTTGTGTTTTATGTCCCTAGCATATAATCTCTGTGGTGCATGTAATATGTACATAGCACTATACAAGTAAATAGGTAGGTGTTCTAATCTGACTATTGCCAACTGTGTGAGTGTATGTGTTTCTGTATGCATATCCCTATGACTGTCTTGCCTGTGATAGTTATACCATTTTGTGTGGCTGTTCCACCCTATTAACTCCCCCATTGCCAACCTAGTCAGGGTCCCTACAGATGCCATCCACCATAGAAGCACAGGTACACATTTTCTAACACAAAGGCACTATGACACAGGCAATACTCATGTCAGTCTGTATTGTACATAGCAAGATAGGTAGGTGTTCTAATCAGAGAAGTGTCAACTCTGTGTGCATGTGTGTTTCAGTGCATATACCCAGTCAGCTGTGTGTGTTTCTGATGGTTCTACCATGTTAAGGGCCTGTGAATCTCCCATTGACAATCTTAACAGACCCTGAAATTGTCACCCACTTAAATAGTAGTGGCAGACATTGCAACACTATAGTAGCGGTGCGGTGTTTGTGTTATGTATATAGCAGTATTGTATGTAAAACTAGGCAGGTAGAGTTTATACTGTCAACAAGGGCAGGTCATAAGTAGGTGTGTGGGTCTGTATGTATGTATATCCTTTTGCAGCAGTCTAACTGTGTTACAGCTACTGGCATACCTCTCAAACTCTCACAGACAGACATCTGGTTAAAGCCATACGGAACAGAGGGGTAAAGGCCAAACACTGAGCACAAGCTTCCCATACTGCTGTGACATGCATGGAAAGTAGATACCAGAACAGGTTGTGCATTTGAATGCACTTTCCAAAGGGTATGTGTTGTGACATGACAATATCCATCATTAATCTGTAATGTTAGTCTGTCATGCTTTTCCAATAATTTGCCAGAAAACCACAATGTTATGACAAATAAAAACAAAATATGTGGCAAATATCAGGATATTCTGCAGACATATGTAGCAGTCAGAGGTATGGCCACCATCTGTACCACCCTGCTGGTTGCATTTCATGTTTGGCAAGGTGTGACCTGTGATGACAACTGAGACAATACAGTGGTCCAGAGAGTGTAGGACAACAAACATTTCATAAGGTTGTCTACTAACTGCATAGAGCAGTTATTGCACATCAGAAGCACCATAATGTTATGACAAATAGCGTAAGCTAAGGTAATATCACACAAAGAAGGTGTCATAGTAGCACACCAAAGGAAGTTCTGTGTGTTGCACTTTCCATGGATATGGTATGTCCTGACAACTGTCACATTACTGCAAGATGTGTCCCACAGTCCACATTTGATAAGGAGGCAACCACAATCTGTGTCACCTATGTGTGGGCAATATGTAGACATGTGAAGGCCCTGTGACTACCTGTTGCCCCCAATGACCCACATGTATATATGCATGAATGTTAACTGGCACCATCCGCATATGTAGGTACTGCCTAAGGCTATGTCAACTGTAAGTATTGTGCAGTCTGTCATTGAGCCACAAACTGCTGTTAACACATTGCAATGGACCATACAGTGGATATGGAATGCTGCCAAGGTCCTGGCCTCATGCTGAATGCAGACAGCAGTGTCAGCATACCATCCAGCAAGGACATGGCTCCAGTATTCCCCACATCGGCACCAACCCCATAAAAACACAGACTGCGATGACAGACCTGAGTAGTCAGGATTCCAACAATGTTGCATTCGGGCAGCAAGTATTTGCAGTGATCAGAAAATGCTTGTAGGTGGTTCACTACATAGGTAAAGGGACCACATCCAGACAAATGGTGGCCAGTACCTTGGAATAGTCTGCAGCCAGTACAAAAATACATTAATGGCATGGCTGGTCTGCTATGCACCTATGCAGATGTCCGCAGAAACTGTAAAGGCTATGTTAACATCCACAGAGGTCAGGCATGGCCCTCAACACTTTTTCTATGCAGACAGCCTGTAATCAATACTGCCCCATTGGTTATCAGTCAGGTTGTCCACAAGTGTCTGAGGCATGCCTAGATGGCAACAGCTGCCCCACATATGAAAGTATAACTCTGTGCGTATTACTGGCATGAGAGGCCTGCATTACATATAGCATAGCAAAAACACATGCTGGAGAGTCAGGTTTGGCTCACAGAGGTTGCACTCCTCAAACATGTCAAACACACTACCATGCATATATGGGTCTATATTAGAACATCAAAGTTTCAAAACTTCTAATGTTCTAATATCGACCCTGAAAACATCGAACACACAGAACAGCAAATTTTTTCCTAGGGAAAAAAATTTGCTGTTCAAAAGCACATATACACAACACAAGCACACCAAGCAAACAGCAATCCACACACATACACCTAAAATCTTACACCTAACCCTACACTAAACTATACACACACCACTAACTATCCACTTACCTTAACCCAAACCCTAACCCTAAGGTCTGTCACTATCACACACTCACCTCACCCGCACCCTAACTCACCTTCTCCACCCTAACCCTCATGTCCACACAATCACACACATACCTAACCCGCACCCTAACCATTACTAATCTAACCCACACTCAATCGCACACTTACCTGAACCTGACCCGTAACTTTCCACCACAGCGCTGAAAATACTGAAGCAACAGAAATGGACAACCAAATTATTTCCCTAGGAAAAAATTTGGTTTTCTGTTGCTTCGATATTTTCAGCGTTTGCTGAATAGGTGTCGATATTAGAACATTCAAAGTTTTGAAACTTCGATGTTCTAATATAGTCCCTGCATATCCTCATCAACTGCATCAAGGTTGAGTGGCTGGAAAAAACAACATCTGTTCTTTTTAATTTCTCCAAGTCTTTGGAGTTTCTAATACCATGATGGGAATGGACCCCATTCTTAAGTCAAAGTATGATTAAAGTTCATGAAATTAGTATTGTTTCACTCTTTGTTGTCAGCCAAAAGTGCTCTTCGCAGCACCCACAATGTGCCCAGTAATGACTGCTCTTAATCATTTTGTATATCTTGTGTCTGGAAATTCTGGGCTTTTTACATAATAGTAACAATGCATAATTTCTTTCTTATCATCAATAGTCCACTCTATCGTCTTTATGGCTCTTCTTTGGCCAATCAATATTTGTCGTTTTTGTGGACTGCTACCTCCTTCTAGGGCATCCTTCCCCTGAGCCTGGCCTGGCCCCATTGTGGGATTGTTTCCATATTTTGAGGATTCTACACAGTCATTTTTTCCAGTCCTGGCACCAGTGCACCTACCAGGATTGTGCACTATTTTATCCTGGGTCTTGTGCACCCAGCTATCTTTTTTTTTATTTTTGATTTACTTCTGTCCATGATCAATGCTATATGAATACAGTCTATATATCAGTGTCACCTTGATGAGATTTTGTGAAAACAGGATCCATCTTGTGAAGGTACTCACCAAGACATGAGGATGAATTCAATTTCAGCACTACTACTCTCCTTTGCTTGCTGATTTTTCATCTCTACATCCATCCCC
Organism: Protopterus annectens; assembly: GCF_019279795.1. Classification (NCBI taxonomy): domain Eukaryota; kingdom Metazoa; phylum Chordata; order Ceratodontiformes; family Protopteridae; genus Protopterus; species Protopterus annectens. Next base: position 21,072,773 of record NC_056736.1, read on the forward strand.
AGGGTTCAACCTGTGTTAAGCAATGCTAGGGGCAACAGGTGCTGATCGAACATTCTATCAGGGGTAAAGTAATGGCTATGCTTGTAAAGGACCCAGGACCAGTACTCTAGTAACCTCCTCTGTATCTATGAACCTGTGATTCTACAGAACATCCAGGTGACACATATGAAGGTTAACTGACTGTGCCAACGGTATGCATGCAAGGTTATACTGTCTGCCCCCATTGTCCCTCACACACTGTTGCACACATATGCACCAAGGTAAACATGCACATATGCAGCCATACCTTGGCAATGAAAAGGTCTCTGTGTTTCCACTCCACCCTACTCAGCTTTGGTAAGAGCAGCAGCACCTCAAGACATACATACACAGACACCCAGAACAGAAACAGAATAAAGTCTGTGTGACAACAGTCAGTCAGCAGTACTAACAGCAATAAAGCATCATGGCCCAAATATACATACACTTCAATGTTTACCCATGACAATTGGCAGCAGACAGCATCTTACATGACATAACAGTAGTACACTACGCACTGGCATTACCTATACTATATTCACCATGTGCATGTCCCTGCATTGATGGTATGGATAACAGGGATGTGGCACAGATATCATCACATGCACAGGGTGTGGTGTTGCCAAAGGCCTAGGCTGGGTCACACAGTTAAAATCATGTGTGTGTGTCTGGAGGGATGGTGTTCAGCTGGGACATGGACAGGAGCTGTGTGTGTCTGGTGTGACCTGCATGTGATAGTGATGTATGTGTGGGTGTATGCACACAGTCAAGCCATGTGCTAGTCCTATACAAGGGTATGTTGGACAGCAGTGGACTGTACATGGCAGGATGTACAGTTCACCATCTCCATCCATGGACACAGGAACTGGTCCTGCCAGGAGTGTCACAGGCAGCACCTTGCCCAAGTCCAGATGAGGTACTACTTCTTGACGGTGACCGCTGTCTGCTGGGTTCATGTCCCTTATGGGACTGTCCAGGACCAAGTGCCCATGGTTTGCTATGTTGTGGTGTGGACAGCACCCTCCCTTCAGTAGTACCAGTGTTACTGCCACTACGGGAGTGTGAATGTGCATGGCCACGTAGGCTCTCAGCTGATGTTGTTGGTGACCTATGTCCACATGTCCGATACCCTACTCCCAGCACATGATCAAGCACAGACATTGTACGGTTAAGGACTGAAAATGTCTCACCTCACTGTCTATCCATGACATCAGAGAAATGATGTACGACATCACCAATGTTGTGGAGGGTGTCAGGCATGCCAGGAAGTGTTGCATTCATGACCCTAAGCATCCGTCTGGTGTATCGTTCACAAAGTGCCTGTGCCTCCATGATGGACCAAAACATGCATCGGGTGACACTTGCTGTGACACATCTGCAAGGGGCTGGATGGGCAGCAATCCTACTTTGAGCACCCTTGTCCATCTGCCTGTGTGGGATCGCACCAACCTTCTCAGGCTGTAGCTAGTGTCTACAGTCACAGATGTCATAGTCGTCACACTACTCTGTTCAATGCCACCACCCTCTGACTTTCTGATATCTATTGCTGCTGGGGACTGGGTATGTGTGGGCATACTGATGGTGTGCGGGGACATTGGGGGTGGAAGTGGGATATCAACCAATGGCAGAGATTCAACCCACAACAACCCCACCTGCATCTCACTATGGCCACCATCATCACAGTCCAATGAGACACTGACATCAGGTTGTGAGGGGGTGAGACCTCAACCACCATGTTCACCAGTAAGAGGAAGACAACATAAGTAAATTACTTCCTGCACTATAATGTTTGCTGATCCACACACACACACACACACACACACACACACACACACACACACACACACACACACACACACACACACACACACACACGTGCACACACACATACAGGTGGGGTGCCACAAAGGCATTATACAGACCACACCTTCTGACTGATGCCATGCATGACACACAATCAGGCTACAACAGACACACTCTGGACAGGTCCTCAACATCATGCAATGCAGCTATGTCCAGTTAATGTTGCTACTACTATACATCTGTGAGATATGTGAGAAGTGGGAGTATGTGATGGACCTTCCCCTAACACACAGTGCCCCCATGTACACACTACTAATGTACCCCTGTATAGCACAGTGGCTACACCTACACAAAAGTACTTGCCAATATATCACAGCTCCTGCAAACTGGCTCCTGCGATGACCAATGTGATGCACTGCAGTGAACCCCACCACAAGTGAACATGCACATATTGCAATATGGGTAAGTGTAACAGTTGTGTGCATGGAAAATTGGCTGCCCTTAACATGCCTAGGGTATAGGTGAGCCACAACATGACAGTTTCACAATCACCATCTTCAGGTTGATTTTCCCCAGCCATACCAGAGGGACCTATAGAGTTGTGGGGGAGAGTTACTGTCAGCAAACACGCATGTGGCAGTGGTACAGGATAATCTGTGCATTTATGAACATGTACACTACAAGCTGAGATACTATCAAGATTGCTGACCTTCACAATACGTATGCACATGTGTGCATTACAAATCCCCCCACAAATGCAGATTGACCTGACATATGACTACATGTATGCAAAGGCTGCAACTATGAATGCTACAGTATTAATGTGATGCCTACTGGGGCCTTATCTGTATGCTCCTCGGCTGTGGAATATGTGCCACCCACCTCCACAACATATGTAGTCATCGTTTTCTTGGGAAAAGGGTGGCTGAACCAAGGTTTGCAAGGAACTCCTCAGTGGCTGAGAGTGGTGCTTGAGTAACAGGCACTCCAACTGTGCCAGCATGGTACCTGACCACAGCTCCAGCCCTTTTCCATGCATTGTGGATGAAGTCTGTGGCACGATGTCAGACCTGTTCATAGCTCCTGATTCAGTGGCCCAGATTGTTGACTTTTGCTACCAATTCTGCCCACAGGGCAGTGTGCTGCTGCTGATTTTGTCAGCTCGTTCCCAACAGTACCCAGTGATGGAGTCTGAGGGCATCAATGATTGCAGCAGTCTCCACTTCTGAGAAGGACAGGTTCCATCTTTGGTACTTACCACCTGAAGACATATACAGGGGAGCACATCACAGGACCGCATAAATTTACCAACATTATGTACAGACCCTACACATCCATTTTTGCCAGCACTATCCACCACTTTTACCCACATCATACCCCTGCCATCTATCAGCACAGTCTGTGTGTGGGTATTGACAACATAGTGGCACTGCAGCATGCATTGGCCCCCTGATCCTGATGTTTCACGTTCCCCCCATGAGGAGCATTAATATGCATAATTCTCTGTATGTCATTTACATCACACAGCACATGCAGCAGCTGGGGACATCACAGAAGTTCCTCACCAGGGAATAGCAGGCCATCAAACATCTACCATACACCTAAATCTATAAGGCCAACCCTCTACCTGGTTTCATACATACTCCTCAGGAGTGACCCCACTCTGGCATGTCAGACGATTATGGACTCCACATTGCTGGGACTGTTGAATGAGTGCAAGTCATGCTCCACTCTGTTAATACACACACACACACACACACACACACACACACACACACACACACACACACACACACACACTCTCTCTCTCACACACACACACACACACACACACACACACACACACACACACACACACACACACACACACACACACACACACAAACTCAACCTGTTGAGTAACCTGAACTGGCCTTCTTGGCAGCTCGGATGTGTGTCCCACAAAATCACCCTGTGGTGGAATGGGCACCCTTTCCACATCAGGCAAGGTAGCTACCTAGACCTTTGCAGATGTAACCTGGTCAACTGGATGTTTAACAGCACATACACCCTTGGGATAACACCTGTGTCCCTGTTGGACAGGGACATCAGCTGCTGCCTTGCATACACATGGGTAACATGTAGCCTAGGCATATAGCTGCTCAGGGCCCATAACCTAGTAATTTCATATGGTAGCAGGAATACCAGAAATGGCCTGACTGCAGTGACAGACTGTGTTGTTATGTGTCCACACACACATCACTGCCATTGACTGCTGGGAGTCCCCTATGGGTAACGTTACAGTACCATGTCATCCAGCCTACATCCCACAAATAGATGAGTACTAATACAGCTACATGTAGACATCCATGGAACATCTGAGGTACACAATAACAGAGAGCAGTGCGTATGTGCTGTAGGGTGAACTCCTCATAGGTGTCTGACATCTGCAGTACCCAGATGTTTGCAAAATGTGTACATATGCCTGATAGATGTAGACCCCCCTTCCAGACAAATGTGTATTTCTGGACACCAGTTGGACAATACGTGATGGTTGTCCACAGAGTTTGGGGAATGTGTCTGTGACATGCCAGACCCCTGGGGACACAGTGATGGTACATGAACATCTGGTACGTTATCCATTCCCTTACATTTTATGCTCAGCATGTATGCACCGCTGCTGAGCCACAGCCAGCATCCCCCCACTACTACTACCTATAACCTACTGTACTGCTGCAGGGGCTCACCAGGTATGTTGGCCATAGGTGTCAGGGAATCAGATACAGGTGTGGAGTAAACACTGACCTAGTCAGAATATATCAGGAATGGTCAGGAAGACCTAGACAATCTGTGAAATAAAACACAATTTCACCAGCACTTAATCAGGAATTGGGTATTTAATATTTCATCATTCAACATTTATTATTTACATTTGTATTCAGCATTTATTAATGTATTTATTTATTATGTTTAATATTTATTTATTGTTATTTAACTCTATTAATGTTGTGATTTTAAATGTTTAATATATAATTAATTAGTTGATTGAATTATTGACAGCAGTATGATGTGATGGATGTGTGTATATATATCTGTTTAAAATTAGAATGCATTGTGATCCATGAAGGCGAATTGCTGAGGTACCAGATTGCTGGTTTTTGAAAAAAGAAATGCTGCTTAAGTGCTGGTGAAATTGTGTTATTCAGTTTTCTCTTGCCTTTGGTGTTTTTTGAATTTGGAGTATAATTGCTAGCACTAATACCAGCATTAACATGTTGCAGACAGCTGGGTCTCCTGGGCAGCTTAATTTGCTGGGAGGTATTCACTTTGCTGATATTGTTAGTGAACGAGAGTAAAAGTTCACTATGATGGATCCTTAGAATGTTGGTGATAATCGTGACTCTGATGGGTGTTTTTTGCAGTTGGAGAGGTTGATGGCCAAGGAAGTTGCTATTTTTTTGGATACTCGACTCCTAGGAAAATATGTAAGCCTTAATTTGACTCCAAGGGGGCTACGTATTGATAGGCTTCCTGCTACTCAATTGTCGGAAGAAGAAAATGGCCTCTTTGAGGAATAGAAGCAAGCTTCTCTAGATTGTACTTTGAACTGGCTCTGCATTTTGATTAAGCGGAACATGAGAGCGCATGAGAAACTGAAAACTGAAATCTTGCACCTACAGGATGAGGTGGTGGAGGAGTCCTGTTACAGGTTGCAGATTTCAAAGATTAATGAGAAAACTTCTAAATTAGAGTCTGAAATTATTCAGCGTAAGAGGAATAAGCTGCTACGTGATCTCAGAGATTATGAGACTGGGATTCTTTTCTCATGGCAGCGTGAGCCGGCGCGAAGCAGGTCAAAGGTCAGAAGTGGCAGTCAGAAGTGGCGAAGCATGTCAGTGTCTTCAGTTGAACACAATGTTTCAAAAAATGTAACATTTGCTGCTTCTTCGACGTCCTTGGCTTTGGAAACTGAGGGTATAAATGGTACTTCAGTTTCTCCTACTACTGATCATTCCTTTCAGGTCAACAAATCTAGTCGGGGAAGAAATGACAGAAAGGGAAGAAACTGTTTTAAATAATGAACAGGTGTGTGAGTACAATGTACGGACTTTACAAGTTGTGAATTTGTCCAGTCTTAGCCTTACTAATGATATGAATGCTGTGTTGTTAAAAGGCAGTAAATTTGTACAGACGTATTTTCCCTCTTTTCTGATTTATATTTAGAGTTAAAGGCATTTAGTAGGAAATTGTTTTTGAAAGTTTACTTTCATAAAATGCTGTGAATTCTCTTGAGAATGTTAATTTAAATAACTCTAATATTGGTGATGATTTTGATGAGGACTTATTGAATATGTCCTTATATGACTATGATGATGCTGAAATTTTCAGTGTGGATGGGATAGTGGATAATTTGAGCTGTTATCAGACTGGATATGGAAAACTACTGTTACCCCATTTAATAACTGATAATCGGTTTGTACCTATCATTAATGTGCCTGCCATTTCTTTATTTTTAAAGATTTTGTTTAAAGAAATTTCAATGACACTTGCTGAATTTTTGAGGAAAAAGAAGCACTATAACCTGAGCAAAAATGAGTGGCTTGCTTTAAAGAGCCTTAGAAAACAAAAGACTGACTTTATATTCAAATGTGCTGATGAAGGTGGTAATTTGGTTATATTAATCAAACAAAAGTATTGTGAGATGGTAGTTGATTTACTGAAAAATGTGGATGAGTATAAAAGTTTATTATGGGACCCTGTAACAAAATACAATGATGAACTTTTAACTTTATTAGAAAGAGGGGAACGTCTTGGTTTCTTTGATTACAAGGATGTGTATAAATTGTATATTAGGAGACCTATGACTCCTATTTTGTATGTTTTGCCTAAAGTGCATAAGTGCCTACATAATCCCTCGGGTAGGCCCATTGTTTCAGGGGTGGGCTCCTTTTTAAACAATATTAACATTTTTTCTGGATTTTCACTGAAAAACATATTTGAAGAAGGTAGTGGCACATATTTCTAATACTCAGGACCTGATAAATGAATTGTCAAATATTCAATGGCAGAATGATTTTTATTGGGTGACTATTGATGTAAAATCACTGTATACTAATATCAGTGTTAGATGGGGTCTGGAATCTGTTATGGATATGCTGGGTGATGGGCCTAGGACCACCTTTTTGATCAATTTGCTTGAATTTTGTTTGACTCATAACTATTTTTCTTTTAATAATGATTTTTTTCTGCAGTTGAAGGGTACGGCTATGGGGGCTGCTTTTGCGCCCTCATATGCCATCATATATATGGGATTTTTTGAAAAGAAATTTGTTTATCCAACCTTATTTTTTAGGAACAATGTTTTGCTATATAAGCGGTTCATAGATGATCTCATTCTTATTTGTAAGGGCGATGTTAATGATTTTTTTGATTTTTTTTTGAAATTCTCAATAAAAATGAGCATGGTTTAACTTTCTCTTATGAGTTAAGTAGGGAATGCATACATTTTTTTTGGATGTAATCCTATATAGGGTTGGTGAAGCTATTGGTTTTAGGCCATATAGAAAACCAACTTCGGTTAATATGTTTTTACATGCCACTAGCATGCATCCTGGACATTTGTTGAATTCTTTACCATATGGTGAATTTAAAAGGAATTATTATCATACTAGTGACATAAATGAAAGAACTAATGAATTGGATAAGGTTTTGTTAAGACTAAGAGAAAGCGGTTATGATGAGGCTCATTTATTGGGATGTAAACAAAAATACTTGGTAATACTAATGATAGATCATATACATTAGCTATGAATAATAAGTCTGAGGGTAGGATGCATGACACAAAGGTTGTTGATGATGATAAAAAGCTTTTTTATGTTACAAGATTTTCTCCATTTTCTAGTGAGTTGATTCAGAGAGTGAGAAAATATTGGCATATTGTTAGTGAGGATAAAATTATAGGTCATTTGTTTCCTGAACATATTACTTTTTCCTTCAAGAGGGGGAAAAATTTAAAAAGAGTTATTAAATCATAATTTTGTTAAGGGGAACAATAACCTTTTGCCATTTGGCACTTTTCCATGTGGTCATTGCAGCATCTGTGATAAAGCTATGAATTGAAATACTATTAATGGTAAAACATTTGTTCCTAGGTTCTTTTTCAACTGCAGATCGACAGGGGTGGTATATATCCTGGGCTGTTCTTGTATTGATGTTTGGTATATAGGACAAACAAAGCGTATGGTTAGGATTCGGGTTCTAGAACATCTTAAAGATATTAGGAATAATAATGAATTGAGCCCTGTTGCAAAACATTTCTATAATAAACATGGTGATTCTCCTAGTAGTTTGAAATTTTGTGTGCTTGGTAGGCCTTTTTTGTCTAGAGGGGTTGACTTTGTGGCTTAACTGCTAGAGTTAGAAACTAGGATGATTTTAAAGTTTAAGACTTTAAGGCCCTTTGGTTTAAATCAGGAATTGAGTATTTAATATTTCATCATTCAACATTTATTATTTACGTTTGTATTCAACATTTATTAATGCATTTATTTATTATGTTTAATATTTATTTATTGTTATTTAACTCTATTAATGTTGTGGCTTTAAATGTTTAATATATAATTAATTAGTTGCTTGAATTATTGACAGCTGTATGATGTGATGGATGTGTGTATATATATCTGTTTGAAATTAAAATGCATTGTGATCCATGAAGGCGAATTGCCGAGGTACCAGATCACTGGTTTTTGAATAAAGAAATGCTGGTTAAGTGCTGGTGAAATTGTGTTTTTCAATTTTCTCTTGCCTTTGGTGGTTTTTGAATCTGTGAAAGAATACTGTATGACATTGGTAGACTGAGAGAGGCACAATGATGGTACACGATCACTGCAGTGGCTCTACTTGATAGAGACACTAGGGACTAACGCTGGGTGGCACGATGCCAGGGCACTTCTATGGGCTAGGCTTGTAAAGGCTCCAGGGTCATTAGCCTAGTACACACCTATGAACCTATGATGTAATATGCCAGCAGTATCCACCAGTATGCATTGCCAATGTTATGCCCCTGCACTGGCCCAGTAATCAAGGAGCCTCACTCTTTACCACTAGCACCAGTGAGGGATGTACATAATGGGAGGATGATAAGTACACACACAGTACAGTACAAGTACCCTCCAGAGCACACAGAGATCACAGTCAGTTTGGGATTGATTTCTCCCTCTCTCTCTCTCCAGATCCCCAATAAGACACCCCACTGGCACAACTATATGGTTAACATCTCAGCAGAGTGGTCAAGCCAAAACCTCCATCACCCTCTCTGTCCGACCAGTGCTTTGTGTCCCTGCCCAAGTAGCTGACACACACACTTTGAGATTTTATTTATAAATCACATACACAGTCCTGGGAAAGGTTGGAACAGGTTTACTAGCTATGGCCTCTTCTGCCCAGACTAAAAGGTAGTTCTGACTGCCACAATCCAACTCTGTATCAGCTATTCTAAGGCACTTACCAAAGGGTGATGAATCCTACTGTGTGATGTGCCTGTCAAATGGTGAGTGTAACCAAGACCAAGGGTATTGGAGTGGCCTATATAGTGTCACCAAATACATATGTAAGTACTCTAAGACCTTAGTTAGTTCTATACAGACCAACTCCAATTACAATGTTTAATGATATGTAATAATAACTAATAAAGGAACAAGACAATACCCAGTAAGTACAGTAACTACAGAGTTCAGACTCATAGGGAATATGTTAAGACAACATTGTAGGACAGTCTGAAATAAATACAGCAAACATCTAAAGTAATCACTACTATATCCCCTTCTATATGTAAATAATTTTACCTTTTCCCTATTTCCTTATTATTACAAGGCATATGCAGATGATTGGATATTGTCAGATACACAGATACATGCAACATGCAAAGGCCTTTCTCTGAGACAGGTCTGAAAGTAATAATCAACATTAGTGCTGGGTTAACTCAGATTACATCAGTCTTTGTCACCTGCCTTCACTTCCCGGTCTAACAGCAATTAACATGCCTTTTTACATCTGTGCATCAGAAGTACATATCTGTCTGACGTTTGTGTAGAACTAGAAGTCATAACACAGCTACACATTTTACATTTTCAACCTAGTAATTATTTATGTTTCACGGCAATACAAAAACCTCTATCTGTAGACATCTACATCTGCTTGCTGCACTGAAACTGAGATAACACATTCATAAAAAAATAAAATAAAATAAAAAAATAAAATAAAACAAGTTCAGCTTATTTTCTTGACATTGTGCAACTTATCTTTGTATGTGCAAGGCTTCATGCATCTACTATTAATACATAAATTAGCATAGGTCATACTTTATATACATTTCTGTCCTTTTCCACTATGGTACACTGTGGCTACACTCTTGAAGCTCAGTCATATCTCACAACCTCTTAGAGTAAGACATCTGGACAAAGGCACAAATAAGGGGGGGTGGCAAAGGGCCAAAAATAGTAACACATTTTTAAATATTGCTCTTACAAACTTATACAGTTGATAGAATAACAGGTTTTGCATTTGCATGACTTTTCTGAAGGATATGACATCTGACATTCAAATGTGTGCTATTAGTTTATGACTTCTGTCTTTAATTTACAGTGATTTGCCAGAAATAACACAACTGTATGAGAATATGAGTACAAATATTAGGCAAACTTGGCCATTCTGCAAAAATCTCAATAGTTGAGAGGTATGAGCTCAGTACATAACATGCAGTTCAACACACACTTCTGCCAGTTGTTTAATATTCATATAACATATATTGTACTCTTACATTTGTAAGACAAGCATATGTATCACATAAATATTCACAAATGACATATGATTATTTGCAACATCACACTTAGCTGGGCTGGGAGTGTCACGGTCATTATTGTACAAGAGACAATCCAATAGTAGTCATATGTGAGTTGACCCTTGCTGTGGTGACTCAAGGGCCAGAGCTGTGATCTATGTCACTGCAGACAGAGCCATCAGGAAGGACTGTAGGTGCTGGACAGCAGACTAACAGCAACATGTCAGTCCAGGAAGTGTTGTTGAGACCTACTGTTTAAATTTCTGTTTCCCGTGACTGCATCCCCCGATCTGTATTCCATTACATTTTTAATTGTATGCTATACCTGATATAGTAGTATACTCCTTTGTCAGAAAAAATTCACTTGTAGTGTTGCAAAGAATCACAGTCTGTCTTCATGAAGAAAGTGTCAGACCTGTTTACCATAGGCACCATCTTGCCTTTTGTAGGTAATGCTCATGCGCAGGTAATGGCCTTTGCACCAATCTATGTCTCCCACTTGCTAATTTCATGCAGAGCAGCTGGGTTGACTTTCAATTAGCCAATGGCATGGCAACACAGTGCTATAATTAAGTCCTTCATGTGGGCCTTGCCCCTTTTCCTGGCCTGTGAGGAGGACATCATTGAGGTGTGGGTGCTACAGCATCATAGACAGTAGGTGAAAATACTGTCCAATGTTTGGATTGATGTATGTCCACAGTTTTGCATGCTATTTCTGGCCTTTGTTAACAGATGTTCATATTCTTTAGCAGTGTACTGTGTAAATGTATGTTGGGGTGAGTAAGGGTTACAGGCAGATGTGAGTGTCATACATCTTTTTCTATCTGACTGTGCATGCTGCTACAGTTGATTCTGGTTTATCAGCTGTGTATGTTTGTAGAGGGAGACTGTGACACCTGTCAGTTAACACCTCAACACCCCCCAACCCGTTATGTTTAGCTGTTTAGTGGATGCCCTGATCTAGGTGTTTGGGAGCAATGTTAGGTATGTAGCAGGAAGCTGTACATACTTCTGCATGTGTAGCAGGCTGCAGGTGCTGCATTCTGGCCATATGACAGACTAGGGATTGTAAATACATTGGGGGAGAGCAAGCTGTTACTGTCAGTGAGGGTGCGGTGTCAGCTGTTGTGTCACTGCATGGCCTGGTTGATGGTACCCACAACAGTCCAGGTGAGGCATGCGCCTGTGGTGCATATGTTACATAACAGTGTCATCCAGAGAGTGTTAGGCAAAATTTAATACAGATATTCATAATTGTGAAATGTGTCCTACCCTGCAGACCTTTAAAGTGCTTCTGTGGGTGGCAGTGACTGTGGGAGGAGCAACCAGTTTTGCTGAACATTGCAGGGCTCAGTTATTCCTATGTTGTATTGCCATGCATGTAGTTGTTGTGCCACAGACTGGGTTGTGGGCCAGGAATATGGGTGTCTAGGTGTTACAGATGCTAGAACTGTAACAGATGGAGCTACCAAGTCATTATTATGGCAGGCATTTTTATAAGACTTATGTGCATGCACACAGTGTGTAACACAGGATTAGCAGGGACATGTGTATTCTGATAGGTATGGCATATGACACTGAGCTGTCTGTTATGCTTTTGTAACCCCAATCTTCACTGCCATCCAGTATGAGAGCACACAGAGTAGGTTCTATGAGGAACCTGCCATAATTAGAGGACATGTCTGTGGATATTCAGCAACAGTCTGTGCAGTTGTCAGCTCTACCTGATATTGTAGGCCTCCCATACATCCAGCAGCATTTATTTGTCTGTGTACTCATTCTGTGTGTCTGTCAGAGGCCCAAGTATACTGTGATTTGGCCCACTATATCTAGGAATAGTCTGTGACTGGCAATCAGGAAATGTTTGTAAAAACAGTTATACACCAGATGTCAGTTGGCTTACTGGTATATTCCTCTGACTCTCGTTGAAATGGTTCTGTGTCCATAATTTGGCAGTGATGTTTTTTTTTTCCATAAAAATACATCTCTGTAGTGCATGATATATTTACAAATGCATCAGTCAATCTGCAGAGCTGATTTAGTGTAGTGGTAGGTTGTTATGACTGTGGTTCAGAAGATTCAAGAGTTGGAAGCTTTGTCTTATTTCCCTAATATTACACGACTGCACTGCATGATATAGTTACAAAAGCAGCAGCAAATCCCTACAGCTGGTTTGGCATAGGGGTGAGTTGCTCTGAATCTAGTGCACAGGGTTTGGGTTTGAGACTTGGCAGGGATGTCCTTTTTTTTCTCCTAATGTTAAATGACTGTAATGCATGCTGTATTTACAAAAGTAGTATTAATTCCTTGTAGCTGGTTTGGCTTAGTAGTACACTGCTCTGACTCTAATGTACAACATCTTGGGTTAGAGAGTTGGGAGGGATTTTGTTTCCCTACTGTTAAATGACTGTAATGCATGATATATTTACAAAAGCATTGCTAAGTCTTTCAGCTGATTTGGTGTAGTGGTATGTTACTCTGACTCTATTGCACAGGGTTCTGGGTTCAAGACTTAGGAGGGCTGGTTGTTTTGTTGCTGGGAAGAACAGTGGCTAAATGAGGTAGGGTGATTAAAGTGGTTTTAAGCAGGTTTGTGTGGTTTTGCATGATGCTAAGTGATGCCAAGTGGCACTTAGTCCTGCTTAGCTTTGCTTAGCGGCACTTATTCACTTTTAAACCCATGCAAATTCCAAAAAAGAAAAGAAAAAAAGGGTGATAGGAAAGTGATGAAATGTAAGCAAGCAGGGGAAAACATTATGAAAGGCAGCTAGGGATGTGCAGGATGGGTGTAGGAAAGAACCATAGCTATCCATTTCTTGTGCAGCAACAGCTGTGAATGATGTGGACAATTTGGAATTTAGAGACTCACACCTCACTGGGAGAGGTGTGTGTGACATACATTTGCTGAGTAAGTCAAGGGTAAATTCATCAATCTCAGTGTATGTGGGGGAGAAATGAAGAGCTATGAATGGGACAATATTTTGTATGTGGGGACAGATGCCCCCCTTTTTTAAGGTAAGAGTGGGATGTTGGGGAAGGGTTGTAAGTACATTTAGAGAGGTAAGTTGGGTAGGAGAGGTTGCTTTTGCAGACAGACAAGACAGACAAGACAACAGTCAAGGGCGGTGTATGACACATAAGGGGGCTAAACACCTTGACGGGGAGGGTGGTTGGGAATCAGAGGGCCACATGCCCCCAGATGGAAACAGTGGGACTGAGTTCTCCATCCATGGGACAGTCACCACTGCCCCTTCATGGCCCTAAAGGTGGCCATGCTGGGGGATGGATGATGGGGCCAGCCTGCCCCTCGAGGTGCAGCAGTTTGCCCAAGATCTGGTGCAGGCAGACTTCCAAGTCACTCTGGATGACCCTGCGCACCATACCTCTGAACTGGTGTCGAGTGACAGGGTCCTCTCTGTGCCTGTGCCTGGGAGGGGTGGGCTCCGTTCCCTGATGTGGTGCCACCCAAGGGTGGTGCAGGACCAGCGGAGGAGACAGTTTGAGGTTGGGTTGCAGACATCCTGGGACCCAGTGTTGTGGCCAGATGAGGCTGGACAAGTTGATTCACTGGGACCTGCCTACCCAAATGTGCTATGGTGTTGAGGTCTTTCAAAATGTATTGGTTAGTCTTGAACAAAACATTTCACCATTAGTTATAACAGCAAGCATGGGTGTTCCAATTAACCCAGAACAATAGAATTGGAAAAATTGCATGGCAAACAGAACACATGCATAAATGGAATAGCAGTCATTATTGTAACAGCATGCCAGTAATAGTTATGGCAACAGGCCACCAAGAATGGAATTTGAACAAGGTATGTTGGTATGCAACCATTTAAATATATGCACAATAATAGAACAACATTAGGTATTGAAAACAGCATACCCGCAGTATATGAATAAGAATTATTGATTCAGGTAAGGTGTGGAGGAAGAGAAAGACAGTCCATTACCAACTGTATAGACTTATATTTTTCACAACAGTACTGCTTAATACTCTACAGTCTGCCCTTGCTTTACCTCTTCCTGACGTCTATAGCTACTGTACCACATACATACCTGTTAAACTGTCAACCTGGAATGCTATAGGGCAAGCTGTGACAACTCTTGGTACATGAGTAGAGGGGACTTGTACATGTCAAAGTTACATATATGACTAACAAAGTGTACCCTGCACTGATGTTATGTGAGTGCACTAATGACATACTTCTACTGGATTTATATCTGTGTGCAAGGTTATTGATAATGGTGATTATTAGCTGTGACAGCATGACACTTGAGAGACATGTATTGGGAAGAGTGCATAGTGTATATAACAATCCTGCTGCCATTTGTAAGCATAGGGCTGGACACTGGAACAGTTGTACACAGTTTATTAGTATACCCTTCATACAGCTAATACAAGCATTTCCTGATGGTTTCTACAAATACTCAGGATTACATGCGCGTCACAATGAATACATCTTCGTACCACTCCGTGGATTAAAACCATAGTATGTGTATGCAAAAATTAACAGCATTCATCTATTTCTTATCACACTGAGCTACTGGGACACTGCTCTCTGCTGTTTGACTGATTTGTGCCTAAAACCCACTTGGTTACAAAGTCTGACACTGTAATATAAGTGGAGTGTCACAGTGTCACGCATGCTAGATAGTTAATGAATTGTGTATTAATACTTTGAGTGCAGGTGTACACATTTTACCCCTAGTAGATGTGATTATGTATGATCTGTACAGACCATAGCAGGCTGCTGGTTTGCATACCTAACCCATACACATTTGTGCATCATATATTTGCTGTCTTGACCTATTACCATCTCATACTTGCCTACATCAGCATACCTACATTCAGGAATACATGCAGCTGAAATGCAAAGGTTAACACAGGACAATGCTACAGGGAACACACTATAATACATTATACATTACTATTCCGGGTTCAGATCTTACTGCAGAACATATATACTTTTCATTGTATCTTGTAACCATATTTGCTGTGTAGCACCTGTACACTTGTAATTCTTCAACAACAGACCAGATTACACACAACACTTTGTGGGACTCAGCTTTATTTAGGGTGACATGACACAGTGGTTTATTACATTCAAAACTCTAAATTCAGTTGTACTTCAGATCCAGAACATGATAATTGTATGTCAGTTATTACTTTCACAGTAGCAAGCACAGTATACTTTATTCACAGATTCATTTCTCATCTGTATTACACAGTACCTAGCATTAGTCAGTTATATCAATGTTGTTCTAACAACACATTTATTCAGTACGCTCAGAACACACTATACCTAATGGCAGTAAACAATTACAATTTGTTATTTATTGGACTCTATATTACCAAACTGTCAGTCAGTGCAGCCAAACACACCATTATGCATGCCTGTCTATCAGATATTCATAGTACAGTTTGATAAATCACCGGCAAACAAGATTTTCATTTAAAAAAATAGGAATTTACTTTCTTCATTTTTATAGATGTTGTAACCCCCCCATGTGACATTACAGTTCACAGTATTATTTAAGTGTCTGAGGACACTTTCTTCATTTATTTAGTGCCATACAGCACTTTTACAATGCAGGGAGTGTGTTACGGGTACTGTAACACACCCCGTACATGACATTCATTTCACATCTTCCATTTCAGTGTC
Source organism: Protopterus annectens (assembly GCF_019279795.1). Classification (NCBI taxonomy): domain Eukaryota; kingdom Metazoa; phylum Chordata; order Ceratodontiformes; family Protopteridae; genus Protopterus; species Protopterus annectens. Next base: position 21,089,078 of record NC_056736.1, read on the forward strand.
CGAGGACACTTTCTTTACTGGAAAGTGCCTTACAGCACATTGAAGTGCAGGGGGCATGTTACAGATCTGCGAGCACTACTATAACACCCCCCAGCACTAGCAGATTCAGTATCTGTGTACACAGCTTCCCCCTTTTGTGGAAGCGACTGGGACAGTGTTAAAGGACACAAAAAACTTTTTAAATGAATTATTCCCTGTAATGAAGAATGAATATGGGAGTGCAGATTTGATCTTTTTATCTTTAGATGTTTGTCCCTGTTTACTGTCATTCTGAATGAATGGGGGATTGAAAATATTAGGACTTTTTTACTGAGAGAAGCATCTTTGAATGCTAAGAATATTGATTTAGTGAGTAGCTTGTTAAAGTTAATTTTAAAAAATAATGTTTTTATTTTTAATGAGGGGTTTTATTTACAGAAGGTTGGTGTAACTATTCGCACAGCATGTGCCAATAGCTATGCCAACCTCATCCTGCCATAATGGGAAAATGAGAATGTAGTTAGAAGCAATGAGTTCAGTGGACATATTTTGACATATAAAAGATTTGTGGATGATGTTGTTGTCTTCTGGAAAGGGTCTGTTGAAGGAATAAAACAATTTGTTGAGTATTCACATACAACCACACCAATTTTAAAGTTTAGTTACAATTGTTCTCATGAATTTATAGATTTTTTTTTAGATTTTAAAGTTACAACAAGTTTGTTTGGTGAGGTTAGAACTTCCGTTTATAACAAAAAAATGCAAGAAGAATGTTCTCTTGCAAAAGGGTATTATGCACCCTCACCATTTCTATAGGAATGTTGTCAGGGGTCAAGCATTTAGGGTGATGAGAATATACAATAATGAGGTGGATATAATGTCAGCACTATCTGATTTGAAGGCTGATTTTATACAGAGGGGATATAGAGAAAATGAGGTGGATACTCTGATTGCTGTAATCCTAGACGTATGAAACACAAGAGGGTTACCTTATTTTTCTGATAATTAAGGAGAGACCCATAGTCAGAGAGGTGGACTGGGAAAAAGAGATGTGACCAGGCTAACTTTAACATATACCAGCAATGTTAAAATCATTTGTGGGTTTATATTGGAACATCGAAGGCTGATAGTCCGAAGCTCACAACTTTGAACTTCAAACCCTGAAAGCTGACAATATCGAACTGCATAACGGAGATCGCCATAGAGTGGGGGAAGGGAATATTTCCCTTTACTGCACTATAGTGCTGTCTCAGAGTTGGTATATTTAAGTAGCAGGAGGGTGGGGGTGCAGGGAGGCTTGCCCCCCTGCATAGAGCATTTTTTTGGGCAGTTAGTATTTTTTTTGTACATTCGATGTAAGCTTTCAAGGTTTGCAGTTCGAAGTTGTGAGCTTCGGACTTGTAAGCTTTTGATCATCTGATATAGACCACCATTTGTGACATCATAAAGAAGAATTGGAGGGTACTGAGTGAAGATGAAAGAGCGAGACAATTAATAAGTGGTAAACCGGACTTTAGTTTTTAGGAACTGAAAACCCCTGAAGAGATGATTATGTTATAAAAGCACTAGTAAGGGATATATACCACCATCGCACAGGGAAAGAACTTTTCCTAATAGACAATGCAAAGCATGCAAGTTAATTCACTCAGGCAATCATTTTGTACACCATTCTAAGAATTTTATCCATGAGACCTCATTTTATGCTGATTGCAGAACAAAGGATTTGATTTATTTTTCATATTGCATTGAATGTTATGCCTATTATATAGGGAAGATGAATAAGTGTTTTAAAGAACATATTTTAGAACACGAGTGATGTGAGGAATATGAAGTATAGAAGTGAACTGCACAGCATGTCATTGATAAAGCGGAGAAACATAGTTTTAAATTCTTAGCCCTGGAAGTTCTGGCAGTTAATATTAGGGGGACTGATTTTAAGAATCTCACTGAGCAACATGAACAAGGATGGATAATACGATTAGATGCAGATAAATTTCCGGGTATTAATGAACGTGTTTCTCTTAAATCCCATTTGAAATCTCATCCCTTGAAACACTGAACATACATTAGTCAAGGTATGATTAATTATGTCAATATGTACAGTTTATGTATATAAATGTTTTGGGATCACTTACACAGCTTTGTCATATTTTATATGCAATACTTCCTTTTTATGAATACATTTTATGTATTTTTTCCTGTCCACTGAAAGGTTAGGATGAGGTTGTTTGGCATATTTTACATTGTGATGTACTGACCTGATGTGTTAATGGAATTATCTGTTTGATTGTCTCTTTTTGATTTAAATAGTGAACAGCAGGTAGCTTTTAAATAGGTCTGAAGAAGCTGCACATGTAGTAGTGAAAGTTCTTACCTTTTCATTTTTGTTTTTGTTTATTAAAGTTTATATTTATATTACTGCTGTGTTGCAGGCCAAGCTTTTATTTTCTTTATAAGAAAGTTGCCAATCAGCATTACAAAACTGAGAAGAGCAAAATAGGAAGTAAACAAACTTACTATATAAGAATAAAGTCACTATATGCACATGTGCATTCATATAGATATCTATATATATATATATATATATATATACACTAGACAATATATATATATATATATATATATATATATATATATATATATATATATATATATACACTAGACAATATATATATATATATATATATATATATATACATACACACTAGACAATCTTGACGTACTGAAATCTCAAATTTTAGTACGTCGAGACCGAATAGTGGAAAGTGCAGTTACTCGAAACTACACTATGCCAAATGCGGAAGTGTCGAATCCACCTCTATCGTGGTGTCGCACTCGTTACATGTGGTGCAGTTTGTGGATTTATCTGGGGTTTCAGGCAAGTGTTGTGTGTTTGAGGATATTGGGCAGGGATTTTAGTGTGTGCATGTGTGAGGTGGTGTTTTTTGTGTGTTTGTGTATTTAGTGTGACATCAGAGTTAGAATATATAACTGGGGGGGGTGTGGGGTGCAGGTGGGTTTCCCCCCTGTTTATAGGTAGGTTAGGTGGGTTTCTGTTTGTTGTTATGTTTGTTTAGTTAGGTAGGTGTATGTGTGTGTGATTATGTCTTGGTTTGTGTGTGTGTGTGTGAATGGCCGCGATTGTGGTATTCGTGATTGTGGGGTTTCGTGTATGTGTGTTTTCAACTATTCAATCTCGAAATACTGAAATCCAGCATTTCAGTACTTCGAGATTGTGTAGTGAATCCATATATATATATATATATATATATATATATATATATATATATATATATATATATATATTTTTTTTTTTTTTTTTCCTTCTTTTTTATATTATATATGGGTATACTTCATATGACCTAAAACTCATTTGACTGACACTCATTTGACCGACATCCAATTGACCTAAATTTCTCTTGGCTAACAACTCATTTGACTGAGTCCCATTTTAAAGACAGTTAAGATATACAACAAACAGAAAGAAAAGAAACCAGAAAACTCAAATGAAGCTCCACGTATAAAATTTAATCGCAAGTATAAAACTTTCACCACACTGGCTTCTTCAGGTGAATACAAAATCAATTAAAAGTTTAACCATTTAAATATCTAATTCAAATCACACGATCAAACCTTTCCATTTAAAAACTTTAAAAAATGGCTTTAAAGTGATAGCATCATTTAACCCTGGTGGTAAGTGTGCTCTAAATCTGAGGATCCATCTCAGCTCCTCATTCTCTATCATTAACTTGACATCTCCCCCTCTTAGGGGTAAATATAGTACATTATTTAGTATATGTTTGTATAGGGCATTTGTAACAACTTTATACCATCTGTCACTCATATGATCAGATATCCTGTCCTTTAATCTCCTATTTGTAATTCCCACATAATATCCATCACATTTTATCCATTTTTGCATAGTATATAATATTTTTTGTATTACAATTGTCATAAGCACATAACACAAAATCATTACTGGATGTTTAATTACATTAGAATCTCCTATATATCTACAGTATGCACAATTATTACATTTATAGGTACCATATTTAGTAGCTGAAAATTCAAAAAAGTGTTTCCGTTATTCCTTGTAGCATAATCTTTGTTTAAGTGTATTGCTACATTTATACCCAAAACTTGGTTTCTCACCTATAACTTGCCTTAGTTCTAGTATGTCTTCTAAAATAGACCAATGGCGAAATATTATATTCTTGACTTGTGCTGTATTATTATTATTATAAGTAAGCATGCATCTAACGGAGCTATTCTTATTAGTATTAACCTTCAAGCAATGATCTGCACTAGTACCAAAAGTTGGATTTGTACTTAATAGACAAAGTTGTTTAGTAATATTTAGTGCAGCACACATCTCTTGTTTAGTGTATCCATGTTCTATAAAATCTTTAGCCAAAATATCTAATTGCTTATGTGTGCATTGTTCACTGTTATTTAACTTTGCTACCCTGTAAATCTGGCTCTTAACGATGTTAGGAAAAATGTGTGGTGGGTGCATACTACCATGGTGTAAGCAAAAGTTTCTCTTTACTTCCTTCCTATACATCTCAGTTTGTATAACTTTAGCTTCATCACATTTTTAAAAAAAAGTCTAAGAAAGAAATATTTTCTCATGAAAATTCATGCTTAAATCTCAGGTATGGGGTCATAGTATTAATGTAGTCAAGAAAATTATGTAATGTTGTCTCGTCACCCTCCCAAATGGCAAAAAGGTCATCAACAAATCTAGTATAAAAACAAACACAGTGCTTAAATGAGTTAAGCACTGATAACACATATCTTTCTTCCACATGTACATAACAATGTTTGCATATGTGTTCACAATGGGAATACCCATTGTGACACCTTTGAATTGATGAAACAAGTTAGTATTAAACATGAAAACATTATTTTCACGTATCAAAGATAGCAAGGTGCATATCAACTCTATTTTGTCTACCTCATATTCAGACTATCTAGTTAAAAATAACTTTACATAATGAATTCCAGAGTCATGAGGAATGACAGTAAATAAAGAGTCAACATCTAAGGTTAAAAAATACATATTTTCTCCTATGCACCCTTTGTTCTATCCATAAAGTCGTTTAACGAACATATTACTATCCTTCAAAACAGTAGGAACCTTATCAGGTAATGAACTTAGCTGCTCCTCTAGATATTTAGACAGGGGTTCTGTTACCCACCTTCATGCAGAGACAATAGGTCTCATTGGTGAGTCTCTCTGTGATTTGTGCAGCTTTGGTATACCATAAATAAAAGGTACTATCACATTATTAACTAATAAATAGTCAAATAAAGTATCATCAAACAAACCATTTTCATGCATTTTACATACCTTTTTGCGTACATCTAATGCTAACTTGTTGACCGCACTCCTGTTTATTCTTTCATACTCTGGACTTTCCAACATTAGTGTCATTTTTGACTATAACATTCATTACTCATAATGACTACACCCCTACCTTTATCAGCATTCTTTATAACTTCTTCTTCTTCTTTCGGCTTTTCCCAGTTAGGGTTTGCCACAGCGAATCACCTGTCTGCTCATGATTGGCAGTGGAGTTTTACAGTGTCGAGTTGCCAGCCCAGTGCCCAACCTTCCACAGAAGGCACACACATGCACACACTGACACCTAGGGCCAATTTAGAGTGTCCAATCCACCTACAGCATGTCTTTGGGATGTGGGAGGAAACTGGAGCACCTGGAAGAAACCCACATGACCACAGGGAGGACATGCAGACTCCACACAGAAGGCACCCCAGCCGAGGATCGAACTGGAGAACCTCTTGCTATGAGGCAGCAACACTAACTGCTGCACCACCATGGCTGCCCTATCAGCATTCTTTATAACAATATCTTTAATTTTTGTTAGGGATTCTCTGCTTAGTTAAGTTATAAAACTTTTTAAAACACGAGTTATTATATAACCTATAGATATCTCTCTCTACAGCTTTTGCAAATATTTGTAGAATAGTGTTACTATAAGGTATAAAAACACTGCTTCGTTTGAGATCTCTGTAGACACATTCAGAACTGTCATCATGAAAATACAACTTAAAATTAAATTTTCAAACAAAACATTTAAATTCCAACAACATTTTAGATATATCAACACATGAGGAAGGCACAAAGGTTAAATCCTTAGATAGGACCGAAAGTTTATACTCATTTAATTAAGATTTTCTGTCCGCCTGACTCCTGGTTAACAGACATTCTCACCGGTGTTCCTACAGCTAGTCTCTCCCTCATGCTCTTCTTCCATGTTCTCTGTGATGGCATCGGTAAAGGGTCATTCTATAAAATAGAAAAATCCACCAGATCTAGAGCACACATCTGGTTAGCATCTATTTGCGGTGCAGACTCATTGGTGCGCTTATTCTGCAATTTAGAAGCATATGTAAAGAGATTTATCACCAGTTGATGTAAAGTTGAGTCATTAACATCTTCTTGCTGCTCCTGTTGTAACTGCACTGGCTTCACACATTCCTCTGCCATTGATATAACTTCACACTGTGCGGTTTCTATGTCAGGTGTCGTCTGTTCTAAAGGTTGTTGTTGATTGGTTGTCCGCTCGTCTTTGGGCAAAAGAGTTGCCCATTGGCAAAATTGTTCAGGTCTCTAACAAGTCTCAACTCATAGGCAATTAGTTTTTCCAATGTCTAATTTAAAAGCTTAGTATGTTCATTTATCTAAGTAAAAGATATAAGCTCATTGTAGGCACATTCAACCATGGAACTTAAATCAGCCTCAAGAGGTTGAAAGTACTTATTCATAAGCTCCATATAGTGAAAGGAGCAACTTAGATTAATCAGCTGCCAGCTTCAACATAAGTCTGGATATTTCTCCCTGTATTTCGGCATTTTTAAAATTTTCAGACTTCTAGGGACCACCTTATACTGTATATAGGCTTTAAAAGCCAGGTGTTGCCACTGCAGCCGTTTATAAGACATAAGCTTTTCAAATTCATGTAACTTAACTTTGCAAGTAGTAAGCACATCATTATATGCAGTTAGGTGGTTACCTTGGTGAACTGTGCTGTTTAAGTCCAATTTAAGGTTATAGGCAATATGTATAACCTCTCCGATAGTCCTGGTCACTGTTAGTGCCATACTACTAGTAGAAGGAAACACTTGATGAAACAAGTTAGAATTAAACATGAAAACATTATTTTCAAGTTTCAAAGATAGCAAGGTGCATATCGACTCTGTTTTGTTTACGTCATATTTAGAATATCTAGTTAAAAATTATTTTACATAATGAATGCCAGAGTCATGAGGAAAGACAGTAAACAAAGAGTCAACATCTAAGGTTAAAAAATACATATTTTCTCCTATGCACCCTTTGTTCCATCCATAAAGTCGTTTAAGGAACATATTACTATATTTTAAAACAGTGGGAACCTTATCAAGTAATGGCCTAAGCTGTGCCTTCAGATACTTAGACAGGGGTTCTGTAACCCACCTTCGTGCAGAGACAGTAGGTCTCATTGGTGGATCTGTCTGTTATTTGTGCAGCTTAGGTATACAATAAATAATAGGTACTATCACATTCTTGACTAATAAATAGTCAAAAAATTATCATCAGACAAACCATTCTCATGCATTTCACATACCTTTTTACGTACATCTAATGCTTTTTGACTTCACTCCTGTTTATTCTCTCATACTCTGGACCCTCCAACATTAGTGTCATTTTTTGACTATAAAATTCATTACTCATAATGACTACACCCCTACCTTTATCAGCATTCTTTATAACAATATCTATTTTTCATTAGGGATTCTAAAGCTTCAAATTCCTGCTTAGTTAAGTTATAAAACTTTTTAAAACACGAGTTATTATATAACCTATAGATATCTCTCTCTACAGCTTTTGCGAATACTTGTAGAATAGTCTTACTATAATGTATAAAAACTCTGCTTCTTTTGAGATCTCTGTAGACACATTCGGAACTGTCATCATGAAAATATAACTTAAGATTCAATTTTCGAAAAAAACATTTAAATTCCAACAACATTTTAGATATATCAACACATGAGGAAGGCACAAAGGTTAAACCCTTAGATAAGACCAAAAGTTTATACTCATTTAATTCATATTCAGATAAATTAAATACTAAGTTTATCTGTCCACCTGACTCCTGGTGAATGGATATCTCACCAGTGTTCCTAGAGCTAGTCTCTCCCTTGTGCTCTTCTTCCATGTTCTCTGTGTTGGCATCGGTAAATGGTCTTTCGATAAAATAGGAAAATCCACCATATCTAGAGCACACATCTGGTTAGCATCTATTTGCAGTGCAGACTCATTGGTATGCTTATTCTGCAATTTAGAAGGATAATTAAAGAGATTTATCACCAGTTGATGTAAAGTTGAGTTATTAACATCTTCCTGCTGCTCCTGTTGTATCAGCACTAGCTCCACACATTCCAGTGTCATTGATATAACTTCTCACTGTGCGGTTTCTACGTCAGGCATTGTCTGTTCTAAAGGTTGTCATTGATTGGTAGTCTGCTCATCTTTGGGCCAAACAAAGACTTGCCCATTGGCAAAATTGTTCACGTCTCTACGGAGCTTCTTCTTTTTACCCTCAATGAGTCTCGATTCATAGGCCATTAGTTTTTCCAATGTCTCATTTAAAAGCTTAGTTGTTGTTGTTTGTCTTTCGGCCTTTTCCTGGTAAGGGGTCGCCACAGCGGAACTCCGGTCCACTAATGATTGGCAGTAGATTTTTACGAAATGCCGAGGTGCCAGCTCGATGCCCAACCTTCAACAAAGGCATGCCCATTTACGCACGCATGTCTTTCGAAAGCTACCCAACCGCGGGGAGGACATGCAGACTCCACACAGAAGGCACTCCAAAGCCACGCCGAGAATCAAACGGGAGAACCTTTTGCTGTGAGGTAACAATGCTACCACCATACCACTGTGGCATTAAGCTTAGTATGTTCGTTTATTTGAATAAAAGAAGTTCATTGTAGGCACATTCAACCAAGGAACATAAATCAGCCTCAAGAGGTTGAAAGTACGCATTCATAAGCTCCAAGTAGTGAAAAAAGCAACTTAGATTAATCAGCTTCCACCTTTGAAGTAAGTCTGGATATTTCTGATGGAGTTCGGCATTTTTTAAGTTCTTAGACCTGTAGGTACCACCTTATACTGTAGATAGGATTCAAAAGCCAGGAGCTGCCACTGCAGCCAATTATAAGACATAACAAGTTTTTCAAATTCACGTAACTTAACTTTGTAAGTAGTAAGCACATCATTCTATGCAGTTAGGTGGTTACCTTGATGAGCTGTGCTGTTTAAGTCCAATAGAGGGTTATAGGCAATATTTATAACCTCCCAATAGTCTTGGTCAGGGTTAGTGCCATACTACAAGTAGATGGAAACACTGGTTTATCAGAAAAGGAACAAGTAATTGCTGAACCAACCATTCACTGTGGAACAAAAACAATCCAAAAAAAGCAGTAAATGGCTGTAAATCCGGTCCTATACAGTTGTACACAACAAACAGAAAGAAAACAAACCAGAAAACTCAAACAAAGCTCCAAGTATAAAATGTAATCGCAAGTATAAAACTTTCACCACACTGGCTTCTTCAGGCGAATATAAAATCAATTACAATTTCAACCATTTAAATATCTAATTAAAATCACACGATCAAACTTTTCCATTTAAAAACTTTGACAATGGCTTTAAAGTGAAAGCACCATTTAACCCTGGTGGTAAGTGTGCTCTAAATCTGAGGATCCATCTCAGCTCCTCATTCTCTTTCATTAACTTGACATCTCCCCCTCTTAGGGGTAAATATAGTACTTTTAAAATTACAAACCAAAAAGAATGTTCTTCACTTGTTTCTATTATATGTTTGTATAGGGCATTTGTAACAACTTTACACCATATGTCACTCATATGATCAGATATCCTGTCCTTTAATCTCCTATTTGTCATTCACTATACATTCCCCCTAAGTGGGGGAGATGTCAAGTTAATGACAGAGAATGAGGAGCTGAGATGGATCCTCAGGTTTAGAGCACACTTATGACCAGGGTTAAATGGTGCTTTCACTTTAAAGCTATTGTTAAAGTTTGTAAATGGAAAAGTTTGATCATGTGATTTTTAATTAGATATTTAAATGGTTGAAATTTTAATTGATTTTGCATTTGCCTGAAGAAGCCAGTGTGGTGAAAGTTTTATACTTGTGATTAAATTTTATACTTGGAGCTTCATTTGAGTTTTCCGGTTTCTTTTCTTTCTGTTTGTTGTGTACAATTGTATAGTACCAGATTTACAGCCATTTACTGCTTTTTTTGGACAGTTAAGATATATCCCAGGATTCAATAACCTTAATTTTCCATGGAGGAACAGTGTAGCCACTCCTGTACGGAATATGGTGGCAGAGCGATCCAAGAAAGTAGTGTTTTGATGTGCATGAGCCTGAATACATTGGTCTTGCATGGAAACCAGTGCAGAATTTAATTACCTCATTTGCTGGTGAAAGCCATGCAAATGAGGTGAATTAGTGATTCATCAAGCAGGCAGGTATCCATGCAAGAACAGTTGGTTACTAACAGAATACATTTCTGCAAATAACAAACTGGAGGCATGACAGTTCCCAAAAAAGCATGTATTGTAGTCTTTAGACATGCCAATGTCCAACTATATGGCCATTGGCATGGAAAACTGGTTCATTTTTATAAAAATCAAAGTTTTTTTTTTGGCTGATCTCACTGTGTAAGCATAGGGCAGTGGTGGGCAAATGGGATTGTGCCGAAAAAAAATATGTGAAAATTCAGTTTTAAGGGAAATCTGCATTTTGCCATTATAGTCCATGGCATGCAGAATCAAAGCAATACCAGGAAACAGTGGTTGTCAAGGGGAAAGGCTCTGTGTTAGTGCAGTAACTATGGACTAAGGCAGTGGGGTATGCAAATGAGGGGAAATGTACTGAATCACAAAAATCTTCTAAGTGCCAAACTGCACCTAACCGTGTAGGTGCTATAGCATGATTTTGTTACCAGGAGGAGCAACAGACATGAAAGGGGGGTGCCAGGCATGTTGTAAGCACATTGGAGCCCTATGGGATAGAGATAAGCTTAGCTAAGCAAGGGTGTGTGTCTGAGGCTGTATTGACTTATTCCATGAAATGAGGAGCATGTTCATGTCCAGGGGAGGGTCATTTCTTCATGTTTACACTAGCTAAATGGGCTTGCGTGACACACACCAGGTATATAAAAAAAAAAAAAAAAACAGAACTAGCAGGAGTGTTTACATTTGGGCACCGGGTTTGCGTTGTGCACCTCAGGGCTTAAAAGGGGAGGAAGTGTGAAGGGAAAAAAGGAAAAAAAGGAAAATAGCAGAATAAAAGCAATCAAGAACAAATTACATAGCCAGTAGGTGGAATGCATCATAGTCAGCCAATCATACAGGCAGCATCTGCAGCACAGCAGTATAAACTATGGAAACACCTTACAGTCTGTTTTTTACCACACACTCTGCACCATTAGTGTCCACATGTGAGGGAATTCTTACTGGAAAAACGTTAGGGTCGCCATTGCTTTGATCCATCAGTATGTGCTAGAGGCTGAGGATGGAGAGGAGGATAATGCTGACAACTGCCACAGACCGAGGGAGGAAGAGAAGAGTGTTCAGACCCAGGGTAACTTATCAGGGCCTACATGATATGGAGATAGTAGAGCACTACAAGGTGGAAAGAGACATACTTCAGCAAATTGCTGAGCTGTGCCAGCCTCAACTCAGACCTAGAGCCAACAGAGGGGAACCCATCCCAGTGGATATCAAAGTATGTGCAGCCTTAAGAATTCTAGGTACAGGTACTTTCCAAAGACTTACTTGGGACATCATGAGAGTCTCACAGGCATCTACATCTAGGGTACTCCACCGGTTCCTGGATGCCATACTACCACATGCCAGTGAGCACATTTATTTCCCTAACACCCATGATGAGAGGACCAGCAATATGCATCTCTTCCACCACGTAGCAGAATACCCGGAGGGACTGGGTGCCATAGACTGTATGCGCAACCACATCAAAGCACCAGCTGGTGAAAAGGGTCTAAATAAACCACAAGGGATTCCTCTCCATCAACTGCCAGGTAGTGTGCAATGCCCAGGGCATTATCATGAATGTGTGTGCTGGCAGCCCTGAAAGCTATCACAACTCCCACATCTGGCTTTTGTCGCAGCTGTACCAGGCATTTTCCAGTGGGGGCATCTCGTATGGCCATCTGGTGGGGGATGCTGGCTATGCACTGGAACCATGGATGATGACACCCATCAGAAATGCACACCCACCCACACAAGAATGCTATAATGAGGTACATGCACAAACCAGGATCATTATAGAGCATGTGTTTGGGATGCTCAAATCACGGCTCCACTGTCTTGAAATATGTGGTGAAGCCTTGCAGTACTCTGCATCAACAGGTTACACACGTTCAGAATATTAGCCATGCTACACAATATGATCCTGCAGAAACAGCTACAGCAGGAACAGCATGGGGAAGGGTCACACAGCCGACCACTATTGCCAAGGTCCCCACAGGCACAGAGGGACTCAGAGGAGGAGGACCCTAAGCCTGCTCCTGTAGGCAGATGGAGGCATGCCCTCAATGCTCAGGTCTTGGCATAGAGGCAACCCATAGCACACACACTGACATTGTAGGAACCCCAGGGACTGACACCCCTCTCTGACTCGTAGACACAGTAAAATGGATGACACACACATCACATTACCGGTAACGTGCCATGTATACGCAGTGTACTGTGTGCAACAAACATAGGCGGCCCTCAAGCACCATCTTCACAACTGCCACAAGCACAAGGTAAGTCAGTATTCTTAACAATAAATGAATGGATTAGTATGTTTTGCTAGCATATCTTTGGTAATGCTGCATACATGCAAGGGAATGGGATGGCCTAATGGGATAGCAGCACACAACTGACAGCTATGTGGGACAGCAGGAAATGTCTGGCCAAAACTGGCCTCCACACATTATGCAGTAGTACCCAAGGTGGCAAATCCCACTGCAGTATACATGTGGGGCAACTAAGTGGGGGGATCATAGGTCACAGGCATGGATGTTAGAGTGGGGGTCCCATACCCACCCCTCACACCCACACAGAAAGTCAGCTGTAGAAAACCACAGAGAAATGTCCGGTAAAGGCACACAAATGGTGGCAATTTTGAATTACCCCCTACAGACTCACACATTGATAGCACATCAGGACCTGCAGTTGCAGTAAGGCTATGAAGGGTAAGAAGTCTGAAGCTCAAATGTATGCAAGTGCAGTTTGCCCTGTGCTCTTTACTGATATGCCTCTAGTCCTCAGGACAGGACACAATAGTATGGTAAATGAAACCAAAATGTAAAGCAAATATCAGCACAGTCTGTGCAAATGTTTACAGTTGACAGGTGTGCCCCCCCATATACCCACACAAATGCAGTAACACGTATGTTTGCAGGGAAACAGCAACATAGCACACATTAGTAGGGCTGAACCAATAAACAAATCAATCACAGATTTAAGTAAAACACAGCTTGAACAAAAAAATGCAGCAGAATAAGAAACTAATTGAGTAGCGTAATAGTTTAATCACAAAAACAAAGCCTTCAGGTTAAGCTCCCTTCATCAGTATTAGCTCAATACACCTACTAAAAACAATTTATATAAACCTCAATTAAGTCACAGCCAATACAATTCATCACATATTGTTAAAGGAACACCACATTTTTTTAAAAAAACATATTAAAACATTGCATAAACCCTGATATGTAGTGAAATAAATATATGAAAAATTAATGTAAACAATTCTGTCTTTGTTTTAAAACAGGTTTGAATGATATCATTTGATTTAAGCCAGGTAATTTATCTGCAGATAGAAGGAGTATCCATTTATATTCACTCAATTCTAGTCTGATATTTATATCGCCCCATCTGTTGTTCTTAATTACAGTTCCAATAACTTTAAACATAAAACTATGCTCCAAGTTAGTCTCATTGCTATGTTTTGCTAGAGCATTTGTCAAAACCTTTCATCTGATATCAGAGTTATGTTCAATTATTCTATCTGAATTTAGATGTGCTGCAACTTGTAATAGTATTAATATTGTATATCTGGCTATGTGTAAAAAATGTAAATGTTTCTATGTAGGTAAGTCAAGTAGAAGACTTACAGATAGAATAATAGATACTCCTTCTATCTGCAGATAAATTAGCTGGCTTAAACCAAATGATATAATTGAAATCTGTTTTAAAACAAAGACAGAATTGTTTTAATTAATTTTTCATATATTTATTTCACTACATATCAGGGTTTATGCAGTGTTTTAATATGTTTTTTTTTTTTTAAGTGGTGTTCCTTTAACAATATGTGATGAACTTTGCTGGCTGTGAATTGAGGTTTATATAAATAGTTTTAGTAGGTGTATTGAGCTAATACTGAGGAAGGGTACTTAACCTGAAAGCTTTGTTTTTGTGATTAAACTATTACGCTACTCAGTTTGGTTCTTATTCTGCAAGGCTGTACCAATACACAGGAAAACATGTTGCCTGTCTACAATTTGCAGGGGTCAATGAGTTATGTGTATGTGTGGTTAATACTATCTGGATCTGGCCAGCACATTTTCCTGCCAGTCATCTTGTAGTCCCCTAGGTACAGTGCTGTCTTTGACAGGGCCATGTGCAGATAACTGCAGTGCCAACTGTTATGCATGTCAGTGACACCCACTGCTCTGCCACTGACATACCTGGAAGTCACAGTGCTATGTGGAATGTACTACACATATAACTGACATCTTGAAGGCTGTGTAGCTGAGGTGCCAAGGCTTACGTGAATATAAGTGCTTTTTGGTGCTGTTGCCAGTGTTTATTCTCAATAATCCTTTTTTCTTATGTTTGCTTTTACATATAATGGACATGTCTGCACAGTAGAATGCTCTCTGTACCCACACCCATAACTCCCAACCTCTGACAGCAAGATATTTGGACAAGGGCAGAAATAAAAGTGGAACAATGGCACAATGATAGGCATGTGCTACAAATATCACCCTTATATACTGAGAAAGTTGTCATACAGAAAATTGTCTGAAGGTTATGTAGTCTGAAACAGTAATGTCTGTCATTATTTTGTAACATCACTCTTCAATTATATGTAACTAACTTGCCATAAAAAACATAAGTTTACATAGAAAGGATGAAACCTCTAGCCAAACACCTGGACAACCTGCCAAAAAATGTACAGGTGAGAGGTATGCACACACAAGGATATAACATCTCAGGTTAGAAAGATACCACAAAAGCAGGAGCTCCTCAGCCAGTATATCACCAGGTTGCCGGGCTGTTTACACAGCACATCATTACTATACTGGCTTTAGCCACACCTCACAAATGGCCTTGTTGGGCAAGAATGTACATAGCTGCCCTCATAATATTGGTCTATGCATCATACAACTAGTATTCCTCTGATGTAGCACTGTGATAATCTGAGGATGTCTGGCACTAGGTAATGACACAATACATTGCAGTGTCAGACTACAGATATGTCAGAAAATGTCTGCTAAACAAATCCAGTACCCTGAGGAAAGTCCTGTGTACTCCTGGCAGGTATGGCTGTAGCACACAAAACCCTGGACTGGAGTACACCTATCTCTGG
The DNA here is from genome assembly GCF_019279795.1 of Protopterus annectens. Classification (NCBI taxonomy): domain Eukaryota; kingdom Metazoa; phylum Chordata; order Ceratodontiformes; family Protopteridae; genus Protopterus; species Protopterus annectens. Next base: position 21,104,752 of record NC_056736.1, read on the forward strand.
AATGGAGTCCCACTGTAACTATAGAAGGTGAGACTGGGCATGCTCCTACACTTAGAGAATCACAGGACATGTTGGAACCCAAATCGGAATATATGACTGTATTGTGTATATATGTCTGTGTATACAGGCAGCTATGTACATCTCAACTGTCCCCTCTACACACACACATCAGACAGGCTTAGCCTCAGCAAGCTGTAGGTGGCCCATATGTGATATATCTGCATCTGATGCGTGAAACATGCACGCATAATGGGCAACAGATAGAGACACGCACACATATATATGGGCAACAGATTGCAACAGATGTCAAACATACACACATAGATGTGGGGAAGTGAGAGACAGACAGTGATAGAGAGAGAGACAGAGAGACATACACAGGGGGACACAGACAGAGAAAGTCTCACACATGGATACCCTGAATGGCATACAGTGATGTCCTGCTGTGGACAGTGGCATACCAGTTGCAAACAGTTACACATGCCAGCATAAAAGGTGAGCCCCATTGTGTAACAGTACTGAGGTTGTGTTTATAATATCACATCACCTGCCTGTGTGTGTGTGTGTGTGTGTGTGTGTGTGTGTGTGTGTGTGTGTGTGTGTGTGTGTGTATGTGACAGTTGTGTATGCCAGAGTGAGTGAGTGTGTGTTTTTTTGTTTGTAGGTGAAACAGTTTTAGGCCATTTCCACCCACAACACTTCCCAGTGCCTTACTTTAACAGTCCTGCTGATGTCATTCCCCTTATCAGCACCTTTGGCATGCTGTCAGCCTAGTAAGCTCTGTAGAGCATGTGATAACTGCGTAACACTATAGTACAAATCAGTAGCTAAGCAGGGGTTCAACTCACAGATCTGAAAATTGTGTGTGTGGGAGGGTGTATAAGTGTGTATGTTTGTAGGAAGAAGTATTTATATAAGTTCCCATTCACTGCCCTACTTTATCATTCCTCCTTATTTCATTCCCCTTATCAGCACCGTTGGCCAGGCATCAGCCCAGTAAGCTCTGTAGCATGTGCAATTACTGTATAACACTGTAGTACAAATAGCAAGATAGGTAGGGGTTCTACTCTCAGATCTGGCAAATATGTGTGTGTGTGTGGTGTGTGTGTGTGTGTGTGTGTGTGTGTGTGTGTGTGTGTGTGTGTGTGTGTGTGTGTGTGTGTGTGTGTGTGTGTGTTTGTGTTTGTGTGTGTGTAAGTTTGTGGTTGTAGGAAGAGGTATTTTAATAAGTTTCCCTCCCACTGCCCTACTTTATCAGTCCTGCTGATGTCATTCCCCTTATCAATACCTTTGGCCAGTTGTCAGCCCAGTAAGCTCTGTAGTGCATGTGATAACTGTGTAACATTATAGCATCAATCACTAGATAGGCACGTATTCTAACCCCAATACTGGCAACTAGGTGTGTGTGTGTGTGTGTGTGTGTGTGTGTGTGTGTGTGTGTGTGTGTGTGTGTGTGTGTGTGTGTGTGTGTGTGTGTGTGTGTGTGTGTGTGTGTGTGTGTGTGTGTGTGTGTGAATCATATCCTGTGTGGGTTGTACCATTTTGAGTTGTGTACCACCCTGTACACTACACTTCCCACCACCCTACTTTACAAGGTCTGCTGATGTCATTCACCTTAGATGAGCCTTAGGAAAAGGTGAATTCAAATAAGCTCCATGGTTTACCTGATAACTGCATAACACCATAGTAAAAATAGCTAGATAGGTAGGGGCTCTAATATGAATACTGGTAACTGTGTGTGTGTGTGTGTGTGTGTGTGTGTGTGTGTGTGTGTGTGTGTGTGTGTGTGTGTGTGTGTGTGTGTGTGTGTGTGTGTTTGGTTTGAGAATCATATCCTGTGTGGGTTATACCATTTTGAGTTGTGTACCACCCTGTACACTTCCCATCACCCTACTTTACAAGGTCTGCTGATGTCATTCACCTTAGAAGTACCTTGGGACAAGGTGAATTCATATAAGCTCTGTGGCACTTCTAATAACTGCATAACACTATAGTAAAAATAACTAGATAGGTAAGGGTTCTAATCTTAATACTTGCAACTGTTGGTGTGTGTGCTTGGGATGATAATCATATTATGTGTGGTTTATACCATTTTGATGTGTGTACTATCCACACCTGTTTACCACCTCCCCAATGGCATTACGTTCTGTAGCATGTTAATTGCATCTACCTCACAAGCAACATGTTAAAACATTGTACAGGACATTAACCATGAAAAAATGGATAAATGGTGCAAAAGAAAGCCAATAAACAAAAAAGCACCACCACGAACCAAGTAGGATAGCCTCGCTCCGTTTAATAGACAATAAAACACATGAACGCAAACCACATGTAAGCAACATTTTCGTCATTAACTTCTTCAGATAGTCTAAAAATCCCACACATCCCCCTTATATATATGGCTTAATTCACTCTGTAGTCCAATGGGAAAACAGATGTCATTAACTAAAATACAATTGACATCTCTCACTTTAAAAATTAATATAAAACGCGTGATTCCATAAGTACACTGATGTTAAAACATAAATAACACAAGTAACACTTCAATAACACAAACCTTCAAGTGTCTGTCATTTGCTTCGTGTTAAATACTATAATAAATTCCCTGAAACCATTTAAAACCATTTAAAAGGTTTAAAAAGTGGTGTTTAACTTAATAACAAGTATTGTACTTTAGCTCCCCCATGTGGCTAAAACATATTAGTGTAAACAACAACCAAGTTAAACCTTTGCTTCTAAATAAATACTATAAATTAACAATTCCTACTATTGTACAGGACATTCCAGTCATCTGTGAAGATGTCTACGGAATATCTGGATGTTTGCAAACCATGTGTGGTCTGTGTCCCCTAACAATGGCCATGTATGTGATATTGTTACCACATAGGTCACAGTTACTTTACTGACACACATGCCAGTATCAGATATCATACCTGACTGAAGCATTATGCTGATACAATGTCTGTTACCCTATCACTTGTCCAGGCTAGTAGGAGCAATAGATGATTCCAGTTGCTATTCCTGGTGGGTTATCTCACAATCCATGAAGGCATTCACAAAAGTACATGTTGTAAGAGGTAGTGGGTTATGTCCCATGCATATAATCTATGTAGGGCATGTCATGTGTATGTAGTACTATAGTACATTAAATTGGCTATGTAGGTTTACGAATCTGTCCATTGCAACCTGTGTTTGTGTTACTGTAAGCACACCCCCATGTGTCAGTCTTTACTGTGTGTATGCAAATGATATACCATTTTGTCTCCCTGTTCCACCCTGTGAACTCAGGAATACATACCACAAACCTGTTATACACAGTACCATGCATGCCCTCACAAACTGCATCAGGGTTGAGTGTATGGGAAAGAAATGTCAGGGGCAACAGGTGCTGACACATGAATCTGTTGCAGTCAATAGAATGGCTAAGCTGGTGAGGGACCTACTGACAGTACTCCAATAACCTGTTCCACATGTATGAGCCTGTGGTACTACACAACACTGAGGTGACATGTCTGAAGGCTACCTGTCTGTGATAAGGGGTATGAATGCCAGGTCACACTGTCTGACAATGGTATCCATCACACACTGTTGCATGCATATGCACCTGGAAAACGTAAATATAAATCTGTACCTTGGCTATGAAATGGTCGGTGTATTTCCACTCTGCCATACCACATGTTGGTAATGTCTGCAGGGCCACAGCCTGCAGACACACAGACACCTAGAAGACAAACAGAATACAGCATGTCAGACTACATTCAGTCAATGGTACTAACAGCAATAATGCATTATGGCTAATAACGGACATACACCTTTATGTGTACCCTCAACAAATGCAAGCAGACAGCACCTTAAATAATATTACATAGCAACACTGTACTATATCCACCCTGTTCATCAGACCCATATTATCCTGTCCATGCATCGATGGTATGGATGACAGGGATGGGGCACAGGTATCATCATAAGCACAGGGTGTGGTTTTGCCAGAGACCTAGGCTGGGCAATACAGTCAACATCCACATGTGTGTGTTTGGAGGGGTGTCCTATAGATGAGCTGTGCAGAGGTGCTTTGTATGTCTGGAGGTGACTTGCCTGTGATACAGATGTGTGTGTATGTATGCACACAGTCACTGCATGTGTCTGCCCTACACAGGGGTATGTTGGACAGCTGTGGATTGTACATGGCAGGGTGCCCAGTTCACCATCTCTGGCAATGGACACATGAACTGGTCCTGTCAGGGGTCTCACTGGCACCACCAGGCCAAGGACAGATGCAGTACTGCTTCCTGATGGTGACTGCTGTCTGCTAGATCTGTGTCCCTGATGGGACTGGCCAGGACCAAGTGCTCATGGCCTGCTCCATTGTGATGTGGACAGCAACCCCCCTTCAGTAGTGCTGGTGTCACTGCCACTATGGGAGTGTGAAGGTGCATGGCCTCATAGACTCTCAGCTGATGTTGGTGCTGACCTATGTCCACATGGCCGATGACCATCTCCCACCACACACTCGAGCACAGACACGCCATGGTCAAGGATTGCCAAGGTATCACCCCACCTTCTATTCATGACCTAAGAATTTTGGAGTGTGGCCTTAATAAGGTCACATATGTCACCATGTAAACCAGGAAGAGTTTCATTCATCACCCTTAGTATTTGTCTGGTGTTGCGTTCACTACACATGTCTGTGCATCCATGACAATCCAAAACATGCATCTGATGACACTTGCTGTGGCACTTATGACAGCATCTCAATAAGCAGCAGTCCTCCTGTGAGCACCCCTGTCCATCTGCCTGTGTGAGACCTCGCCTGCACTCTGGCTATGGACAGTGTCTACACTCACACCTGCCATAGTCACCACACTAGCCTGTTCCATGCCACCACCTGCCAACTGTTCATCATCTGTAACTGCTGGGGACGGGGCATGTGTGAGCATTGTGACTGTGTGCAGGGACATTGTGGATGAGTGTGGGATGACAACTTATGGCACAGATTTAGCCCCTGACAACATCACCTGTGCCTGAATATGACCAGCATCATTGCCAGAGTCTGCAGAGACATTGACATCAGATACTGAGTGGGAGGGACTGTGACCACCATGACCACCTGTGTGGGAAAGACAACATATGTAAATTAATACCTGCACTATACCATTTGCTGCTACATGTGCACACACACGCATGCACACACATGCACACAGATGCACACGCACACATACACCTACAGGTAAGGTAGCAGATGGGCATTAGACAGACCTCACAATAGTTAACTGGTGACATTCACAACACAGTCAGACCGCTACATACACACCTTGGACAAGCCCTCACCATCATGCAGTGCAGCCCTTTCCACTTCCTGTTACAACTTAAATACACCTCTGTGATATGTGAGTAGTATTAGTAGGTGACGAGCCTTCAAGTAGCACACATTGCACCCATGTACAGATAATTGCTGTTCACCTGTATAGCACAGTGGCAACTCCTAACAAACATACCTCTCAACTGTGCAGAGTGTCACGGAATGTCTACATGTGTGGCTCATATTTCTGGTCTGTTCGTCATAAATCCTGTAATTGTCTGACACATTACTGGGATGATATGAGGACTGGTGTCAGTATTTAATGGCATATTTTGAGTATCACACTTCAAAACCTGCAGTACAGGTATGTTACAAGAGAACACTAACAACCTTCTAAGCTTACAGTGGACAATATAAGTGTAGACACCCCTGTTAACATGCCATGTTTGTCTGATATATAACCTGAGATCACAGAAGTCATGTGATAACATTTCCCAACTTTAATGTGACCTATAACCTGTGCAATCCAATTGAAAAACAAACACATCAGTTAGGGGTAATATGTAGAAGTTGAAATATGTACAATAGGCTGGTAACATGAATGTGCACACTCTTAAACTAATACTTTGTTAAAGCACCTTTTAATTTCATAGCAGCAGTCAGTCCTCTTGGGAAGGTGTGTATGAGCATGGCATATCTCAACTTAGCAATATTTTTATACTCTCCCTTCCAGAATCCCTCCAGCTCTGTCAGATCATGAGGGCATCACTACTGCAAAGGCCTCTTCAGGCCACCCCACAGATTTTCTATTGGATGTATGTATGGACTGTGGCTGGGCCCTTCCAAAATGTTGATTGTCTTCTGGTGAAGACTTCTTTTATGGATTTTGATGTATGGTATGGGTCAGTGTTGTGTGGAAAGGTGTAAGTCCTCTCCATCCACAGCTTTCTAGCAGATACATGATGATTTTGGTCCAAAAGGGACTTGTATTTTGAACTCTTCCTAATCCCCTCCACCTTGGCTACAGACCCACTTCCAGCTAATAAACAGCAACCACAAAGCAAGACACTGCCATCACCATGATTCATCATGGGGATGGTGTTCTTTTGGTGATGCACAGTGTTGTTCTTGTGCCAAACAAACCTTTTGGTATTGTGGCCAAAAAGTGCAACCTTGGTCTCATTACACCATAACACATTTCCCCACATGCTATTCGGGGACCTGATGTATTTGTCTTGAGAAATCCACCAAACCTTGATGCTGTTCTGTGTGTGAAAAGGCTTCCATCTTCCAAACCCCATAGGCCAGACATGTGGAGAATACAGGAGATTGTTGTCACATGCTGTACACAACCAGTACTTGCCAGTGATTCCTCCAACTCTGGTAGTGTTGCTGTATGTCACCTGGCAGCCTCACTGCCAGTTTTGGTCTTGTCTTTTCCACACATTTGGAGGGATGTCCATTTCTTTGCAATGTCACTGTTGCCCCATATTACTACCACCATGTGATGACTGTCTTCACTGTGTTCCATGGTATATGCAATGCTGTAGAAATGTGTGTGTACCCTTTTCTGGGCTGATACCTTTCATAAATGAGATCCCCTTGCTGCTTTATAAGCTGTATGCAAACTATGGCTGTTGCTGTAGCAGGCAACTGAGTAAATTTAGGATGATCCTGTTAGGACAGCGGATCGTTATTTGCTGTTAATCAAAGAGTCTCTGTAATTGATGGCAGGTGTGTACCCAAGAAGATGTAATGCTGTAATAATATCAAAAGTTGCTTCAGCACTGTATTAGCCTCAGTCTGTGCACATGTATGCATCGAGCTTCTTGTAAGTTTTGTATGTGTCATAATTGTTCCCCTACCAGATGCATTTGTTTTACAATTGGATTGTACAGATTGTATGTCACATGAAATGTTGGAAGGGTTCAGAAATGTGGTATTGTGTTATCATTTTTGTATTTCACAAATACCTGGCATTCTAACTGGTTGGTGTACACCATTTATATGCACTGTATAACACTAATTTATAACATATGTTCCTAGTTTTGGGCCTTCGTCCCCCCATTTTGTTGTTTTTTGTTCAGATTTCCTGCAATGACAGATTGTGAGGTATGCTACAGATATGTAACATCTCCTGCAAATAGGACCTTGTGATGACCACTGTGATGCAATGCAGTTAACACCAACACAAGTGAACATGCAGATATTGTAAAATAGCTGAGAGTAACAGTTGTGTGTATGGTCACATGCATGACCTTAACATCCCTGTGGTACTGTTGAGCCACAACAGGGAAATCCCATACTCACCAGCTTCAGGCTGGGGGGAGAGGTATTGTCAGCAGAATCACATTTGGCATTGATACAAGATGAATGCTACATGTCTGCACAGGTACAGTACAAGCTATGATTGTACACAATTTGCTGTCCATTGCCATATATGTGTACTTGTGTGCATTACTAATCCTCACCCACCAATTCAGTTTGAACCGACATATGCATCTAGACACTCTACTGAAGACAGAATGACTGCTACATGCTTAAATTGATGTGCATGGGGCCTTACCTGGATGCTTCTTGCCTGTTGCCTGGGTGCCACCCACATCCATGACTGGTGTTTCAGGTGTTGGTTGTTGTGTGTGGGGGCAGCCCTAAGGTCGGCAAGGAGCTCCTTCATTGGTGTAAGTGGAGCCTGCAAAGCAGGACCCCCACCTGTTTCAGAACAGACCCTGGCCATGGCAGCAGCCCTTTGCCAGGCATGACGTATCAGGTCAGTTGCCTGATGCCTGACCTGATCATATGTGTGGCCATGGCGGCCCAAGTTGTTCACTATGTGGACAAGGTCGTCCCGCAGGGCAGTCTGTTCCCCCAGATTTTGTCAGCCCTGGCACAACATCATCGCAAGGTACTGTAGTATTGCCTCTGTAATGGCTGCATTTTCCTCAGCAGTGTACACCGGCTGAAGCTGCATGGCACCTGGAAGACATAAACAAGGAAACACATCAAATGACCTCAGACATTGCTCAGAATTATTTACAGAGCCAGCACATCAATATTGCCTATCAGTAGCCACCACTTACAACCACATCATACCCCTGTCATCTACCAGCACAGTATGAAACTGAATTGCACTCCTTCTCCTGATGTGTCATGTTCCCCGCAATGAGGGCCAGTACATTGCATAAACCACCATTAGTCATTCACGTTTGTGTAGGAGGATGACAGTGGCCATCTTCCTTGCAGATGAGATGCCAATGGTGCTCAGGCTTTGCTTGCATACAGAGTGTAATGGAGCTGGAAGCATATGCCTGAGTTCATGTAGGATGCAGACATGAATGCTCTCTGGTCCCATGCAGACTTGCTTTTGTTGACTTTGATTAGGCAGTATGCACCTGCTCCCTGACGATGAGGGGAAGGTTGCGGGTGCTGTGCATATCCACCTACATAGATGGTGAACCAGAGAGGTGATGTTTGCCCTAAACCTGTCTGCAGCAGGTTGCCTATAGTTATGGTGTGTGTATGTGGTGTGATTGACCACCATTACAGGGTGGGTTGTGTTGTCACCTCTGAGACTGCAAACATGTGTGAAGATGGTCTTGTGATTGCCATTGGTGGATGTGTCCAATCTGTATTCATAGTCAGCCTAACAGTAATCCACGTGAGACCTTATATGCTCATTCAGACAAAGGTTGACTCGCTGTCAAGTTGGTGTCTGCTCCTACTCTCACCTGTACAGCTGACATTGTGATCAATTATGCGGTTTGTATATTGCTGCTCTCCAGCAAAGGGATTACCCTACTTTGGTGGAGACAGGTTTTACAGGTACGTTATTGCTGAGTCCATACAGCTATGCCGGTGGTCATATGGCCGTTTATAGTAGGAAAGGACACAATGTCATAACATGGTTGGACACCTCTGAAATTTTAACCTGATAATCATGCTTATTCTAGTAACCATGTCTGTGTCAGGGCAATGAAACAACCAGTAGCTGTAGAAATTTAGCTCTGTTGGATGCATAGAAACTGAGATTACACACGTGTACAACATGTGCAGTTTATTTACCTGACATTTTGCATTCCATGTCTCTTGTTATGAGGCAGCCAGGTACACCTACTTATACATAGATGTGCACAGATAATACCTCATATAAATTTCTGTTCTATGTCAGTATGGCACAATGCATTTACACTCTTGCTGCTCAGTCATTCCTGTTAACCTGTTAGAGCAGGATATCTGGAGGATGCCACACATGCATGGGGGGCAATGGGCCAAAATTACTGACACTTTCTTAATATTGCTGCAACACACTTAACATAACTCCCTTCTCCATGCCACCATCTTTCATCCTCTCATATCTGCAAGAACATTCCCAAATCCCAATTCATGAGGATGAAACACATTTGTTCTGATGAGAGCACATATGGGCATTTTAGAGATGACGTGGTATCTAGATTCAAGGACAGGGGGTACAAAATGGGACAGGTTCTACAAGTTGGAAACTGTGTGGAAAATTTGGAAAGGGAGGACCTCCTTCAATATAAAAAAAAATACAAAGGTGAGGGATTCCCCTTAAGGTTTGTGACTACTTATGGTCACAACACAGGGGTATTGATGGACAGTGTCCACCACACTGGAATATACTGTTGGCTGACAATAGACTAAATGAGATTTTTGGAAACAAATGTCAATTTTCATTTAGGAAAGGAGACATTTGGCAACACACTTTAATCATTATAAACATCAGCATGAGAAGGATAAAAAGTATGCCCAAGTTACACTTTCAAGGGACCCCTAAATAGGTCGTTTCCCATGCGGACATTGTGTCCATTGTCCTAGGGTTCTTAAAACCAAAAGTTTTCATAGCCAAAAGACTGCTCAGGTCTTTGACATCACTTTTTTTTGCAAACTGTTACACAGATTGGGTAATATACCTTGCTAGCTGCAGTTGTTCAGCCTTTTACATAGGGCAAACATTGAGGCCTTTGAAATTTAGAATGTCTGAACACTTAAGTGACATTAAACACCATAAACAAACTAGTGCATTATACAAACAAACCATACTGCATAAAAGTGCTATATTCAGATTTACAGTGATTGATAGAATGGTGGGGGTCCAGATCCCATAAATCAGGCTGGCATCAAATATTAAATACCAAGGAGAAAAAATGGATCATTAAGTTAGGGGGCTTATTTAAACCTGGACTAACTGAGCACCTTTAATTGGACACATGTTTGATTTTTAATTATATATAAGGAGAAATGTGATTAATGTATTTACACTGATGAAGGTTAAGTATAGGATAGCTGAAAATGATCTGATTTTCTACTCCTTATGTGCTTTTGCACTTATTAAAAATCTGGTTTACTGCCACTGTTTGCTGGTCTTATGCTTTTTTGAATTTGGTACATTTGGATTGAGACCTTGCAGCTGCTGTACTTACGGGAGTTACTTCATATTGGAATTCTTTCTCTCTGCTGTTGGCCTGTGGCGTTTCTGGGTTTAGATTACCTTTTGTTATTGGTTTCAACCCTGCAGTTTTGTGACCCATCCATCAAGATGCTGAAACCATTTTTTCTTGTTCCCTTGGAGCTAACAAACGGGACTGTATAAGGTTGGAAATATTGTTACATATTTCTGGGAGATGTCTTTGCATTTGGACCCTCACAATTGCAACACGCTTCAGTATGCAGTATGGTGTGTGATTATTTGATGCACTATATGCTGTTATATATGTGATATTCATTGGAACTATTTTATTTATTGGGAATCTTTTGAATCGTAAGCACCTCATATCTTCTAGCTTTGTTCATCATTTGGACGGCCACTGTTTTTTGACTAAACATGCACAAGTGATGATAGCATTCATAAGGTGCTTATTACAGGGATCCTTTGTTATGAAAGTTTAGATAACCTGAGCCATACATGTGTTGGGCCTATTGCACATATGCTTAGCAGGTATATTTTCACTTTTTATTATTATCAGTGCATATATCAGTGGGGGCTCCCTACTATTTTTGGCCTGATGTTTTATTAAGGACATTGTTTAATATTTTTTTACTATAGACATGAGGGAAGATTTTCTGATGCCTGAATCAATCGAGGCACATTTTTATATCAGTATAATGCCTTTTGGTGTCTCTTAAACTGACTTGGACACAGCACTTATATTAATATTTCAGGGGTCTCTATTTTAATGAACTCAACCCTGTATGTTTAACAGGGGTTGATATTGTTCAATCACTATTGTAACTGCCTTGAATCAAGTATTTTACATCTTAACAGATTGAGTTTTATTATGGACTCAGCACTGTATAATTGTTAATTATACATTACAGGGGCTGATATTGTCCTTAGAAAGCAATATAGTGGCTGACATTGTCCCATTTTTCTTTGTGGAGCTTTTATCCCCGGGCCTCTGCTGAAAAAGGGCCAAATTTCCGTTAACTATGGTTTATTATGGCCTTGTGGTGAACTGATGTTTTGAACATATCTGAATACTAAGATTTTGGACATCAGACTTTCTTCTCTTGGGCCCTTTTATATTGGTCAGTGTATAGATATTTTGCATACACTTATCAATTGAACTAAATGATTTATTAAAGGGATTAGCCTTCGATCAAGAGGATTTGGCTATCTTTGGGCTTGACATGGGCAATATGGTGGGAAGTGACATTGATCCATCCACTATGGAAGATAGCTGTGAAAATATCTTTTCTAAACTTACTAAGCACATGCAGGTATTGTGCAATAATGCATGGCATTATAAACTCTTCAGGGCATACATCACCAAAGGGATTACACCAAGAGGCCTATGTATACCCACGCAGCCTCTAGTTAGAAATCCTGATGAGATCCTTTTAAAGGAATAGGGTAAAGCCCAACAGCAAGCTTCAATAAAGTTTGTGGAAATATTGGTTGAACATCACAATAGAGTCACTGATAGTGAAATAGAGTCTATTTTCCAATTGTGTGATAATGTTAGAAGATATGAGGGACAACCCATTTATATTTCCAGTTTGAAAAATCTAAGTCACAAACGTATGACTTTGGAGTCCCAATTAAGAGATACAAAGAAAAATAAATTTCTCAGAGACCTGGCAGATTACAACAGGGGGGACCCCTTCAATATAGTGAAAGACAAACATGTCAATTTTGCACAATTTAAGAGGAACCCTTCAAAAAGGAAACACCCTAGATCCATTTTGAAAAAGGCATCTACATCTAGTGTAGAGACCTCAGGGGAGGAATCCTTCTCAGGACTTGAATTTGAGGCTTCAGGTGTCACAGGCACCCCAGCAGGGAAAAGAGGGAACTCCAATGTCCCTTCAGATTTAAACCTAGGAGGAGGGGGGCAAGAAACACAGAAGAAGCAAACAACATGGAGGCTCTGTTACAAATTTTTGTCAGGAAATAACAAATGTTAATGTTATCAAATGGGCATTTTAAATAAAGGTCTATCATTTATTCCTGGATTCTTTGTGCCTGAAGAAAACTTTGCTAATGATGTAGTAACATTTTGTAGGAATTTAAACCTAAAATAATTTTTTCACGACAGATTATCCTCAGAGACTACTGATGAATTCAGATATCATAGATATTCATTTATGCCTCCTATTAACCATAATGTGCTCATGTTTCAAAATTCTATCCTTAAAGATTTGCATTTTCATTCAAGGGGTCACAGACCTAAGGCTAACAATATCTCAAAGATCGATATGAATAACATCATAAAGTTAGCCAATAACCATGAGCTGGTAATTTTGGGAGCTGAAAAGGAGGGGCTGTAGTGGTGCAGGAATGGACACAGTATGACAGGGAAGCTAACAGACAGCTCTCAGATGTCCAATATTATACATATTTAAGCATCAATCCAACGCTCTTCTTCAAAAAACAGATTGATCAGTTTTTATCTTTAGCCTTAGAAGAGGTTATTATTAATAATACCACTAAGTTACATTTGACATTAATGGACCCCAGCCAACAATATATTTATTTTTTGCCTAAAATACACAAAAATCCCCGCAGTCCCCCAGGTAGACCCATTGTTTCAGTGAGGGGTAATCTCAGCAAACCTCTGTCCCTATTTCTCACTAAATATCTGAAACCATTACTTAAATGTGTCAGAGCTAGAATCAGAGATACCACTGAATTCCTTCAGGTCATTTCTGAAATGCAACTTGAACCGGACTGGCTATTGTGTACATTGGACATTACAGCCTTGTATACCAATATTCCGCATTGGGCAGGGCTTGAGGCCTTAGAATACTAGTTATACAAAGCAGAAATTTACCCGCCTGGGTTCAATACATTCCTTATTGGCCTCATGCAACATGCGCTCACTAAGAATGTCTTTTTTTATCAGGACAAATGTTTCTTTCAGATACAGGGTACGGCCATGGGAGCATCATTTGCCCCAATATATGCAGATTTGTTCATGGCATATATTGAGGAACAGATCATTGATGACTGCTCCCACAATTTATTTTTGGGAGAGATGGATATTTGGAAGAGACACCTGGATGATTGCTGGTTGGTCTGGAGATTGAATGCTGAATATCTTTTGGAGTTTATTAGTTATTTAAATGAGAATAAATGGGGAATAGAATTTACGGTTAATTATCACAAAGACAGGATTACCTTTTTGGATGTTTTAGCGATTAGGGCTCCAGATCATACCTTGCTCACTGAAGTCCACCATAAATTCCCAGAACATAACTCCCTTCTCCATGCCACCAGCTTTCACCCCCCCCCCCCATATCTGCAAGAATATACCCAAATACCAATTCATGAGGATGAAACGCATTTGTTCTGATGAAAGCACATATGGGCATTTCAGAGATGACCTGGTATCTAGATTCAGGGACAGGGGGTACAAAATGGGACAGGTTCTACAAGTTAGAAACAGTGTGGAAAATATGGAAAGGGAGGACCTCCTTCAATATAAAGAAAAAACACAAAGGTGAGGGATTCCCTTTAAGGTTTGTGACTACCTATGGTCACAACACAGGGGTATTGATGGACAGTGTCCAACACCACTGGAATATACTGTTGGCTGACAACAGACTAAATGAGATTTTGGGAAACAAATGTCAATTTTCATTTAGGAAAGGAAAAAAAATTGGCAGCACACTTTAATCATTATAAACATCAGCATGAGAAGGATAAACAGTATGCCCAAGTTACACTTTCAGGGGACTCCTTAATAAGTTGTTTCCCATGTGGACATTGTGTCCATTGTCCTAGGGTTCTTAAAACCAAAAGTTTTAGTAGCCAAAATATTGCTCAGGTCTCTGACATCACGTTTTTTGCAAACTGTCACACAAATTGCATAATATACCTTGCTAGCTGCAGTTGTTCAGCCTTTTACATAGGGCAAACATTGAAGCCTTTGAAATGTAGAATGTCTGAACACTTAAGTGACATTAAACACCATAAACAAACTAGTGCATTATACAAACACACCATACTGCATAAAAGTCTTGTATTCAGCTTTACAGTGATTGATAGAATAGGGGGGTCCAGATTCCATAAATTTGACTGGCATCAAATATTAAATACCAAGGAGAAAAAAATGTATCGTTATGTTAGGGGGCTTATTTAAACCTGGACTAAATGAGCACCTTTAATTGGTCACATGTTTGATTTTTAATTATATATAAGGAGCAATATGTTTAATGTATTCACACTGATGAAAGCTAAGTAATAGGATAGCTGAAACCGGTCTGATTTTCTACTCCTTATGTGCTTTTGCATTTATTAAAAGTCTGATTTACTGCCACTGTTTGCTGGTCTTATGCTTTTTTGAATTTGGTACATTCAGATTGAGACCTTGCAGCTGCCGTACTTGCAGGGGTTACTTCATATTGTAACACACTTAAGTCATTTGATAGCACAGTAGACTTTGCATTCACAGACATACCCTAGAGTATATCCGACGCTCATATGGCAGGAAGAGAGAAGAAAGGCTAGGAGTGTGTTAGTATGGGTAGGAACTTTTAATGTTGGCAGTATGACTGGTATGGGGACACAGCTAGATGATATGATGGACAGAAGGAAGGTTGGTATATTGTGTGTGCAAGAGACCAGAAGGAAGGGGTGTAAGGCTAGGTGTACCAGAGTCAGGTCCAAATAGTTCTATCATGATGTGAGTGGGAGATAAATGGTGTAGAGGTTATCCTGAAGGAACAGTTTGGCAAGTGATTTTGGAGGTGAAAAGAATGTTGGATAGAGTGATATTAATGAAGCCAGACATTTGATGGTGTAATGATGACTGTTAGTGCATATACTCCGTGAGTTGCATGTGTGATGGATGAGATAAAAAAATCTTTGATTGAATTGAATGAAGTGGTGATGACTGTACCCAAGGGTGGGAGATTGGTGATTGGAGTAGTTTTCAATGGGCATGTTGGTAAAGGGAACAGAGAGGATGCAGAAGTAATGGGTAGGTATGGTGTTAAGCAAAGGAATGTAGACGTTGGATGGTGGTGGAGTTTGCAAAAAGGATGCACATGGCTGTAGTGAATAAATATTTTAACAGGACAGAGGAGCATAGGGTGACATACAAGAGTGGAGGGAGATGCACACAGGTGGATTATCTCCTATGCAGGAGGGCCTGTTTGAAGGAGATTGGAGACTGTAAATTGGTGAGGGGGAAAGTGTAGTTAGGCAGCATGGAATGTTGACATTCTTGATCAAGAGGAGGAGGAGGAGTGTGAGGGCAGCACCCAGGATCAAATGATGGAAACTGAAAAAGGGTGATTGTGAGGTTGAGTTCAGGGAAGCGTTAAGGCAGGCAGTGGGTGGCAGTGAAGAGTTATTGAATATCTGGGTAACTACAGCACAGCTAGTAAGGGAGATGACTAGAAATGTGCTTGGTGTGACATCTGGGCAGAGGACGGAGGACAAAGGGGCCTGGTGTTGGAATGAGGAAGTACAGGGGAGTAAACAGATAAAGAGGTTGGTAAAAAAGTGAGATTTCCAGAGAGATTAATAAAATAAATAGGAGTATAAGGAGATGGGGTGCATGGTAAAGAGAGAGGTGGCAAAGGCTAAGGATGAGGTGTATGAAGGGTTGTACGAATGTTGGACACCAAGGATGGAGAATAGATCCTGTACCAATTGGCTAGACAGAAGGACTGAGCATGAAGGATGTGCAGCAGGTAAGGGTGATAAAGGATAATGAGGCAAACGTACTCATAAGCGAGGAGAGTGTGTTGAACAGATGGATAGAGTACTTTGATGAGCTGTTGAATCAAGAGAATGGGAGAAAGAGTAGGTTGGATGATGTGGGTATAGTGAATCAAGAAGTGCAACAGATTAGCAAGGAGGAAGTAAGGAGAACCATGAAGAGGATTATGAATGGAACAGCTGTTGGTTGAGATGACATACCTGTTGAAACATGGAGGTGTTTAGGAGAAATGGGAGTGGCTTAATTTAATCTTGGAAAGTGAGAGGATGTGTGAGGGGTGGAGAAAAAAATTTGATTACCAATTATAAGAATTAGGGTGATGTGCAGAGCTGTAGTAACTACAGAGGGATAGCACTGATCAGTCACCACGTGAAGTAATTGTAAAGAGTAGTGGAAACTAGGTTAAGAAGGGAGGTGAGGATTAGTGATCAGCAGTATGGTTTCATGCCAGAAAAGAGCAGTACAGATGTGATGTTTGCTCTGAGAGTGTTGATGGAGAAGTGTGGAGAAGGTCAGAAGGAGTTGCATTGTGTCTTTGTGGATTTAGAGAAAGCATATGACAGGGTACCTAGAGATGAGTTGTGGTATTGTATGAGGAAGTTAGGAGTGATAAAGGAGTCTGTAAGAGTGCTACAGGATATGTGCAAGCATAGTGTGACAGCGGTGAGTTCTGTGGTGGGAGTGAAAGGTGCGTTTATGGTGGAGGTGGGATTATATCAGGGTTTAGCTCTGAGCCCTTTCTCATTTGCAGTGATGATGGGCAGGTTGACAGACAAGATCAGACAGGAGTTCCCATTGACTGTGATGTTTGCAGATGACATTGTGATCTGTATAGAGTGTAGGGAACAGGTTGAGGAGACCCTGGAGAGGTGGGGATATGCTCTAGAGAGGGGATGAATGATGGTTTGCAGGACTAAGACAGAATATATGTGTGTGAATGGGAGGGAGGAATGGTGAGGATGTAAGGTGTAGAGTTTGCAAAAGTGGGTGAGTTTAAATACTTGGGATCAACAGTTCAGAGTAATAACGCGTGTGGGGGAGAGGTAAAGAAGAGAGTACAGGCAGGATGGGGAGGGTGGAGAAGAGTGCCAGGAGAGATTTGTGACAGACAGGTAACATTAAAAGTGAGAGGGAACGTCTACAAAATGGTAGTAAGACCAGCTATGTTACATGGGTTGGAGACAGTGGCTGACAAAAAGGCAGGAGTCAGAGCTGGATGTGGCAGAGTTAAAGATATTAAGATTTGCACTGGGTTTAACTAGGGTGGACAGAATTAGGGGTATGTATGTTAGAGGGTCTGCCCAGATTGCACAGTTTGGAGACCACGCCAGAGAGTAGCGGTATTATGTTGGTTTGGACATGTGCTGAGGAGGGATGCTGAGTATATTTGGAAAAGGATGGTAAGGATGAACCTGCCAGGTAAGAGGAAAAGAGGAAGGCCTATGATAAGGTGTATGGATATGGTGATAGAGGACATGCAGGTGGTTGGTGTGACAGAGCAAGATGCAGAGGATGGGAGGAAATGGAAACAGATGATCTGCTGTGGTGACCCCTAATGGGAACAGCAAAAAGAATGATAAGGAGATGTAATGTCAGTCTTCAAAGGTTGCCAATAATTTGCCAGACATAACACATCTCTATGAGTAAATGCCTACAAATATGAGGCATACATATGGTCAGTGTGCATAACACTGGACAGTTGAATGGTATGAGCTCAGTATATCACATGCAGTGCAAAATACACATCTGCAACAGTATTTCACTAGGCAAATACCCTGTATAGGTGTCTCACATTTCTGTGATAGACATGTATATCATAGTTGTATTCACAATTAACATATGGATATCTACGACATCTCAGTAGCTGGCCTTGCAGTGTCACAGAGTCAGTATTGTTCAACACACACTCCAGTAGTAGGCATGGCAACACACTCCTATAATTGATTACTTCATGTGGCCATTGCCCCTTTTTCTTGCCTGTGAGGAGGACTTAATGGAGGTGTGTGAACAACAGCACCACAGATGGTAGTTGGAAATGCCTCTTACAACAAAAACTGTGGAGACAGCCTAACAAACTGGGGGAAAATGTTCCAGACATAAGGACAGAATGCAAGTATTTATGTTATACAGTTGAATTAATGCTAGTTTAACAGGTTTTGTGTGGACTTGCCTTTTTTGCTTGATTCTTAAGTCTGACATTTGTTATGTGGTTGACATAACTCTTAGCTGTAGGGCTATCTGCAGAATGGCCAGATTTTGGACTCTCATGCTTGGTGTGTTCCTCAGACATTTTTTGTCTTTGGAAAATCAGTAGCATACTGTGGGGATTGCAGTCAATAAATGGTATCATCCATTTGTGTTTCTGACTTCATATCCTTCAGAAGGTATATGTTACAACAAACCCTGTTACACCAGCAACTGTCTCAGTTTATAACAGCAACATTTCACATATGCCCCTGTTTTTGGGCCTCTGTCCCCCAAGTATGTCAGGTTTTGTCCAGATGTCATGCAGTAAGAGGGCGATGTAGGGTATATCATTATTTAATGCCTC
Organism: Protopterus annectens; assembly: GCF_019279795.1. NCBI lineage: Eukaryota > Metazoa > Chordata > Ceratodontiformes > Protopteridae > Protopterus > Protopterus annectens. The sequence continues at coordinate 21,123,791 of NC_056736.1, forward strand.
CATTCATGATACCATCCCAGTGATGTATCAGACTGCCAGACATGTTATGTGTAAGAGGCCTTATATATGAGTACAAAGCCTGGATATTCAGTGGGACTAAGAACAGTTGAGAGGTCTATGTATTTCTGGCAATTGTTACCAGACTGTCAGGATTGTGTGGCAGTGTAGTGTGTCGATGTTATTTGGCCTGTGTAGGGAAGGGGGTGGATGTATGTGTTATGGCTCCTTTTCTATCTGCCTGTGCATGCTGCTCCTGTTTCTGGTGGTGTATCGGCTGAATATGTTTGTAGGGGCAGACTGAGACATGCCCAATACCATGGTCAGGCATCATACTACACTGTGAATTGGGCCAGTATGTGTAGGGGTAGTGTGTGAGTGGCAAACATGTTGAGATGTTTTTGTTCATACAGTCCTTATACTGTACTGTTCCTTTGGCTTACTGGTATGTCACTGTGACTGTGGTGGAATTGATTGTGGGTATGCACTTTCACACTGGTGTCTGTTTTTCAGTAATGTTATATCCCAGTAACGCCTAATATATTTGCCAATGCATGTGTAATTCCCTATAGCAGATTTGGGTTAATGTTGTGTCAATCTGATTGTAGTTTGGACAGTGCTTGGATGTACTGCTGCCTGGCCACCATAAGTGTTATGTATTTCTGACACATCAGTAGGATGATGTCAGGATTTCAGTCACTAACTATTGAGAAGTAATTGAGTGTTGGACTTGTGCTACTTCAGGCAATATATGATAGGACAGACATGAGGGTGTTACTGCAGCAACTGTGTCAGCTTATCTACTACAGTAATTCAGATATGTCCCTATTTTCATGGCTTTCTCCACTCACTTTGTCATGCTTGGCCCAGATTCTTTGCACTAAGGGGTTCTGAGCCTACCTCTTGACTGTCTGGATTGTTGCAGTATGTCCAGGTTTATTGCTCATATTTCTGGTCTGTTCCACAGAGTCATTATTTTTATATCCCTAGTAAATCACTGTGATGATCTGAAGATTTCTGACAGTAAATGATGACATACATTTCAGCTTCAAAACTCACATCCTTCAGAACATGTATGCCGAAACAAACCCTGTCACTCTGGCAACATTCTACATTTATAAGAGCAATATTTAAAATATGTCCCTAGTTTGGGCCCATTGTCCACCCATTTGGACAGCCTTTGGCCAGATTTCTTGCACTAAGAGGTTGAGAAGTATGGTTGTGAGGTATGACTCCACTATGTGGTTATGAGTATATATATATATATATATATATATATATATATATATATATATATATATATATATATATATATATATATATATATATATATATATATATTTATATATATATATATATATATATATATATATATATATATATATATATATATGTGTGTGTGTGTGTGTGTGTGTGTGTGTGTGTGTGTGTTTTAAATATATATATCTATATTTATGTTATGTATATATGTTTCCATATATATGCATCTCCATACATATATACATGTGTATATGTATATACATATACACATATACATGTGTATATCTATAAATGCAAAACCTGACTGATTCTACAGAATCTTTTCCCTACTGTTAAATGACTCTACTGCATGATATATTTGAAAAAGCATCAAAATTCTTTATAATTCAAGTGGTGTAGTGGTACATTGTTCTGACTATGGCATACAGGGCCCTGGGTTTGAATTTTGGCAGCGCTGTTTATTTTGTTGCCAGGTAGAGCAGTGGCTGATGGATATAGAATGATTAAAGCAGTTGTAAGCAAGTTTGCATTGGTTTGCATGACACTAAGCGATGCCAACACATGGTTAAACATATAAATGCTTAATATGTGTAGGCTTCACTTGACAACGTTTGCCAGTGTGCAAATCCACTTAGCTGAGCTACCTGCTGCTTAGCATTCACATTTCAGAAATGCTTAAACATGCTAAACATATCTGACCATTGCTAACCATTGCTCACAGTTCATTCTTATAAAATATCATACTAATGACTTCATGTAGCAAA
>NC_056736.1:21130811-21150811 GCF_019279795.1 Protopterus annectens
CACCAGGTTATAAACAAAAAAAAAAAAAAAAATTAAGCCAGGAAATAGCAGCTCCGTTCACATCTGAGCACTGGGTTTGCACAGTGCACCTTGGGGCTTAAACAGGAAGGCAATGGGAAGGGAAAACAGCAGTAGGAAGGTAATCAAGGAGAACTCCATAGCTGGCAGGGGAAAGGTATCAGAATCAGCCAATTACACAGGCAGCAGCCTAGCCCAGCCCAGCCCAGCACATTACTATAAACTATTCAAACACATTTCCCTCTGGTTTTTCCCACAAACTCTACACCACCGGTGTACACAAACGAGGAAATTTTACCTGACAAAAGAAACAAAATGATAGGGGTTACATTTGTTCTCATAAATCAACATGTGGAAGAGGCTGAGGGTGGTGAGGATGAGAATACTGATGACCAGCCCACAATGAGAAGAAGGAGAAGTGTGTACAGACTCAGGGTAACCTACCAGGGGCTACATGAGCTGGAGATAGTGGAGCACTATAGGGTGGACAGGGACCTCCTACAGCAAATTGTTAAGCTGTGCCAGCCACACCTCACACACAGAGCCAACAGAGGGGAAGCCATCCCAGTGGATACCAAGGTATGTGTAGGCTTAAGAATACTAGCCACAGGTACTTTCCAAAGGCCAACTGGGGATATCATGGGGATGTCACAGGCATCAGCATCCAGGGTACTCCACCAGTTCCTGGATGCCATGTCAGCACATGCCAGGGAGCACATATATTTCCTCAACACCCCTGAGGCATTGACCAGCAATATGCATCTCTTCCACCAAATAGCAGAATATTACCCTGAGGTAGCAGGTGCTATAGACTGCATGCACATACACATCAAAGCACCACCCGGTGAGCGGGGCAGAGTCCACATAAACCGCAAGGTCTTGCCCTCCATCAACTGCCAGGACATGTGAGGTGCCCAGAGCATTATAATGAATGTGTTTTGGCAGCCCTGGAAGCTATCATGACTCCCACTTCTGGCATATGACAAAGCTGTACCAGAGATTTTCCAGTGGGGGCATCCCATATGGCCACCTAGTGGGGGATGCTGGTTACGCACTGGAGCTGTGGCTGATGACACCCATCAGAAATGCACACACACCCAAACAAGAACTCCATAATGAGGCACACGCACAGACCAGAATTATAATAGAGTGTGTGTTTGGGATGCTCAAGTCATGGTTCTGGTGCCTGGACATAGCCAGTGGAGCCTTGCAGTACTCACCAACTACATGTACCCAAATTGTCATTGTATGTGCCATGCTACACAATATGATCCTGTGGAAACAGCTGCAGCAGGAACAGCATGGGGCAGGGCCACACAACCCCCCACCATTTCCGACTCCAGCAAAAGCACAGAGTGACGCAGAGGAGGAACAACCTGAGCCTGCCCCATTAGGCAGAAGGAGGTGTGGCCAGTATGCCCAGGCCTTGGCAAAGAGGCAACAAATAACACATACACTGACACGGTAAGAACCTAGGGTATGACACCTCACTCTGACTCACACATACAGTAAAAGGAATGCCAAACATGACATTACCTGTGCTTAACCATGTATAGGGGAGTGTACTATGTGCATCCGACATAGTCAGCCCTCAAGCACCATCCTCAATACTGGCACAGCCACAAGGTAAGTCACACTCACTATCAATTGCTGAATGTAGTAGTATGTTCTGCTACCTGTATCTATGTTATGGATGTGAGCAAGTTAGGGATTCGAGTGGCTGAATGGGATGGCAGCAGATAGTAAACACCAATATCGGCAGCATGAAATCCTTAACAAATACTGGTGTCAACATAGTAGGCAGTACTAGACAAGGTGACAAAACCACTGCAGGACATGTGGTGGGCCACATATATGTCCATAGGACACATGCATGCATGCCAGTGAAGCTCACATACCTAACAACAGTCTCAGCCAGAAGGACAGGTGTAGACAAAAACAAAGAAAGGCTGTGGCAAGACCTCTGCTTGATGGCTATGGAGAACAGCCCCCATCCAGACCTACACAGACAGGCTACAACATATCAGGTAGTGGGATGTTAGTTCTGAAGTGTAAGAAGTCTGAAACTGAAATGTAGGTCAATAAAACCTAAGAACTGTAGTACACTGATATACCCCTAGTCTACATGATAGGTCAGAAAACAGAATAAAATGGAGTTCCTGAAATAACAGTACAGTCATAGCAAATGTTTGCAGTTGTCAGGTCTGCCCCCCACCCACAAGCCTATGTAGAAATTTAGTAATATGTACATATAGGCATAATAACAGTGGAACACAGATTACCTGAGCTAGCCAAAGTAGCAGGATCGATTGTATCATGTGTACAATATGCAGGGCTCTGTGTGTTAGGTTGTTGTGTGTTGTATATTGTGTGAAACTGGTCAACATATAAGCATGGAGGGCAGTGTCTTGGTGGCCAGTGACCAGTACTGTTGATGACAGGGCCAAGTTCTAAAACTGCAGTGACAAACACAATGCATCCTAGCAAGACACAATCCAGCAGTAATCCATATTAATTGTTTGGATGTAATATCTGTCACAATCTGAAAGATGGACATGTCATGAATGTGGGCCCAGACATAGAAATAATAGACAGGTGGAAGTATCCTAGACAGAGAGTATCCAAAATGTTACTGTAAAATGGACACACCTTTGGAATTGTACATACAGGGTAGCAGCACATTAGTTGGCTGTGTTGTATGGAATACTGATGTAGTTTGGCCAACACTGGCAGACCTCAAAAGGCACAGGTATGAAGTACTGAGAAATTGCTGATGTCCCTGCACAAGCCAGCATAAGTGGAATGTCCCACGTATATCTGTAAGTCAGCTGCAAGTAGCTTCCATAGTACACATGCACCCAGCACACCCCACCATCAGCCACAGGTACCTCATAGGTCTTATCCCTGCTGTTGGGAATGAGTACAATATGACCCCCACCTCTGTATGGGAATAGCCACAGAATTCTGCATGCTGAAGAGGTGTCCCATGCTGGTGTGTCCCTAGCTGTAAGCAGCACCCTGCCAGCATCCACACCAATGTACAAATAAAGAGAGAAACTATTGACATTAACCCCTTTCACACCTACCCTGTCACCCCAGGGGAATATAGTGGCTTGCAGCCTGGCACTGTAGGAGTAACACAATGCACTGGCCTAATACAGATGTCCTGCATCACTATCAAATGCCCTACAGTCCTCTGTCAAAGGCCTGTGTCTCACCCATACTCCCAATGTATGTCATCTCATGGACTCACAAATAACAACATAACACAGTCCACAGAACACAAATGCAAGGCCATGTTGACAAATCCCAGTAGCATGTCCACCGTGTTCTTCTGTATGAACTGTGGACCAACCCTTAAATACTGCTGGGATAAAGTGATAACTATAGGTATACTTATCAGATAATGTTTGCATAATGTTTGGAAGAGGATAGAATAACAGAGGGGGGTAGAAGCATGGACACCATAGAGTGTGTGAAGTCTGAAGTCTGTGTGCACATATTATCCCTGCCTGCAAGCATAGGAATGGGTGGCCACAAACCTGCTCATAAACCACAGTGTGTAGTGGTAATGACCAGAAATATGAGCCCTGCCTCTGGATAACCTGTGTGACTCTGTACAGCTGTGAGCTATGGCCACAGCAGGATACGGCCATACTGTCATGTCAATGGATGTACAAGCATGGGTTCCTCAGCCATCACAGTACCAAGGTGCTGAACCATTTACACAGAGCCATCAGCAAGTGTCTGCAGCTCCCCCTCCAGAATGGCATAAGTGTGTAAGAATATGTAGGCTGCAGACCACAATACTGGACACAGTTTAATTCATCTTGTGCTCCCCAGAAAATTACTGCAAGCAATTATGTATACCTGTCAGTAGTTGATGACATAAAACATCACAGTGTAAAACAATACATATGTCTGAATATCTCTGCTAACACCAAAACCATGTAGCTGAAGCAGCACAAACACAATTAGTTACAGTATCCCACTATCCTTTGCCCATTGTGACCACATATTGTCAACCAATCTACAAATATCCTGCAGAAACAGGTTGATAGCTGTAGGTGTAGAACACAAATGTCTGCACTGAAGTGCAACCTACCTGGAATGGATTCACACATCCAATACAGAAGGTCATACTGAGCATGCTCCTACAGTTAGAAAAACTAAGCCCATGTCTGACAACAGAATACTGAAAGGTCATACTGGGCATGTTCCTACACTTACAGAAATGAAGCCCATATCTGGCAACAACAGTGGACTATATGTATCTGTCAGTTGCAGATGTTTGTGCATACACTCCACATTGTACAACAGTCATGCTTTGCCCACACATCAGATAGGAATACACACATATATCCAAGGACAACACACTATAATAGGCCAAACATGCACATACATAGATGTGTGGAAAAGAGTGACAGACAGTGACAAAGAGCTTCCCATCATGAGGCCTGTCCCACCCAACACACATCCAATTGGCCAATTCCACATGATGTCCAAATGTCTATCACTGTAGACATTTGCTTCTGGTATCTGTAGTGCTTGTGGTAACTGAGTAACATGACTGTACAAGTCATTATTCATCTAGCAGTTGTATACATGTTCCTGTTAAATATAAACCTGTGTGTGACTGAATGTTGGGTGTGTGCTTCCAGATGAATGGTTTATGGCCCATTCACACACACTGCACTCCCCATTGCCCTACTTTGGCAAGCTGGCTGATGTCATTCACTTTGAAATATACCTTCGCAGAGGGGCTAGCCCTATAAGCTCTGTGGCATGTGCTATAACTGTGCAATGCTAAAATGTGATGTACTAGTTAGGTAGGAGTTCAAATCCCAGACATAGCAATGGTGAGACTGTGTGTGTGTGCGTGTGTGTGCGTGTGTGTGTGTGTGTGTGTGTGTGTGTGTGTGTGTGTGTGTGTGTGTGTGTGTGTGCTGGGAACAATGCTTTTGAGGCCATTCACAGTCACTACATTTTCCATTGCCCTACTTTGTCAAGCCTGCTGATGTCATTCACCTTGAAATATACCTTTGCAGAAGGGCTAGTCCTATAAGCTCCATGGCACATGCTATAACTGTATAATGATATAGTGTGATACACTAGTTAGGTAGGAGTTTTAATCCCAGACATGATAACTGTGAGACTCTGTGTGTGTGTTTGTCTGTGTAGGGATCAATGCTTTTGAGGCCATTCACAGTCACCACACTTTCCATTGCCCTACTTTGGCAAGCCTATTGATGTCATTCAGCTTGAAATGCACCTTTGCAGAAGAGCTAGCTGTATAAGCTACGTGGCATCTACTATAACTGAGTAATGCTATAGTGTAATGTACTAGTTAGGTAGGAGTTCTAATCCCAGACATGGCAACTGTGAAACTGTGTGTGTGTGTTTGTTTGCTTGTGTAGGGATCAATGCTTTTGATGCCATTCACAGTCACTACACTTTCCATTGCCCTACTTTGGTAAGCCTGCTAATGTCATTCACCTTGAAAATACAACTTTGTAGAAGGGCTACCCTGTAAGCTCTGTGGTGTCTGCTGTAACTGCGTAATACTATAGTGTGATGTACTAGTTAGAAAGGAGTTCTAATCCCAGACATGGCAATCGTGAAACTCTTTGTGCATGTGTGTGTGTGTGTGTGTGTGTGTGTGTGTGTGTGTGTGTGTGTGTGTGTGTGTGTGTGTGTGTGTGTGTGTGTTTGTTTGTCTGTGTAAGGATCAACACTTTTGAGGCCATTCCCAATCACTACACTTTACATTTCACTACTTTGGAAAGCCTGCTAATGTCATTCACCTTAAAATACACCTTTGGGGAAAGACTAACCCTATAAGCTCTGTTGTGCATGTGATAAATGCAGTGCACTATAGTTGCAATACATAGCTAAGTAGGGGTTGTAATCTCAGCACTGTCAAGTGTGTATGTGTTTGCATGTGTGTGTCACCATTATCCAGTGTAGAGGTAGCTGTGATTATGTAATAACAGGACTCATTGTGGTGTGGGTTTTGCAAATTTCTTATATTGAGGACCTATTATATGTCACAATGCCCACCTTACAAGGACAACAGATGTCAAACAGCAGAGAGGCTGGTGTAGACAATCCATACCCCTACATGTGATATTATGGATTGGGGAACAATATAGGCAACTCTTGTATTACCCAGAGAACAGTCTCCCCCATGTCTCATACACAAACACACTTAGCTAGGCAATGACCACTATGTTCCATCCCTACAATAGGCAAATAATTGCTTACTCTGATCCTTTGCTATGTTCACCACTGGACGCCTGCAACAAATGTAGAGTCAGCAAATGTAAATCACAAAGGAAATACCTTGCCTTATACACATGCCCTGTATGGACAGATGCCACTAACATCAGTGAATACCTGTATCATGCTGTCAATGTAGTTGCAGGATCACCCTCAGTTCCATAGCCCATTCTCACCACATGAGGTCAGGAATGCCACATCAGATGATAGCAATCTGTCCACAGAACATTTCCAAGACACCCCAGGTACACCTCTACATGTCACAGAACATGCATGTGGGACATGTGCACATCACAGACACCGTCCATGTTATGGAATATAGAACACATACATGGTAAGCATTGCACAGCACTGACCACCCACAATAGTAAGCCAGATGATTGGATGGTGAATACAATAGTCACCTGTGTGGGCCGATCCAGGGACTACACCCCTGAGCCACACTGCAGACCATTGTCATGTGGCATGATGCCAAGGTATACCCTTTGCCTAGCCTTGTACAGCCTTCTGGCACAATCAACCACTACACACCTGTGAAGCAATGAACCCATGCGTGTCAGTACTGGGAAATCTGCATCTGTATGTGTGCGTGTGGAGATTAATGATTTGGAAGCCATCTCAAACTTACTACACCTTCCATTGCCCTACTGAAACATGCCTTCTGATGTCAGTCAACTTGGCATACTTTTTGCCCATATATCAGCCTGATAACCTCTGTGGTGTATGTGATACCTGCATAATACTGTACAGTAGCAAACTAGTTAGTTAGGAATTCTAATCCTGACCCTGCAATAACTGCATAACAATGTAATAGCAATACATAGTCAGCCAGGGTTTGCAACCCTGTATTGGTAAGTGTGTGACACAAACATGCTTAGCTCTTACTCTCCTACCCCCTTCCTTTCTTACTTTGTCTCTCTCCCTCCTTCTCTGATGGATGTGGAAAAGTACACCTGCTTTGCTTAGGCAGCAGCTTGTGTTTTGTAAGTGATGATCAGCTGATGACCTGTGCATGAATTCAGTACCCCACTAGCTGATTGCATGTGGAACAGCTGTTGTAACATTCCCATAGCCAATTGCATGGAAACACACTCCTATAGCTAGGAACATCATGTGGGTGTTGACTCTTTTCATTCACTGTGGGCAGGACGCCATGTCGGTGTTTGGCAAACAGCATCACAGACGGTAGTGGGATGTACCTCTTACAACATACACTGTGGATAATGCCCAACAAACAGGAGGGGGATGTTCCAGACATGAGAACAGAATGTAAGTCTTGATCTTCTACATTTGAAGTAATGTTGGTGTGGATATGGCTGGTCTACATGATTTAATACCTGTCATGACAGTATGTGGTTGAGAAAACTCTCACCTGTAGGGCCATCTGCAGACTGGCCAGTGTTCGGAGCCTTACATGTGTTGTGTTATTCACAGATGTTCTATCTTTAGAAATGCAGTAGCATACTCTGATGATTGCAGTCAGTACATGGTGACAGCCATGTGAGTTACTGACTTCATATCCCTCAGAATACATATGTCACAGCACACCCTGTTACACAAGTAAATATATGAGTTTATCACAACAGCATGTCAATATTGTACCTGTGTTTGTGCCTCCAGTCAAAACTCTGTCAACCTTTGTACATATACCATGCAGTAAGAGGTGCATATGTTCAGTACACCATTATTTATTGACATCATACCTGATAACAAGCCAGTGAGATATCAGACTGCTAGACAAGTTATGTATAGTAGGGCTTATATTTGAGGACAAAACCTGGATATTCTGTTGTAGTGTGTACAGTAGTGATGTCTGTGTACTTATGGTGATTGTCAACAGAGTGTGCATTGAGAATATGTACCTTGGCCTTTGTACAGACTGTGGTAGATGTCATTGCTCTTGGTCCTGTTCTAGCTGATGTTGCATACTGCTCCAGTGTATGGTACCCTTTCGGTGTACATGTTTTTAGGGCCAAACCCACTCATGTCCCATACAACAGTCAAGCATCAGAATACACTGTGTATTGGCCCAGTATATGTAGGATTAGTGTGTGAGTGGCACATATGAGGATGGTGTTGATCACACAGTCCATATACTGTAATATTAAGCATGTTTGCCATATGTGGCTGTGTTTAGACTGGTTGTGGGTATGTGCTTTCATAGAGGTGTCTGTTACTCCATGCTGTTGCATCCCTGTAGAGCCTGCTATATTTGCAGGTACATGTGTATTCTCCTATAAGAAATGCAGGCCAGTGTTGTGGCATTCTGCCTGTAGTTTGCACAGTGCTTTGTGACATGCCTAGCAGCTCAGTGTACTTACCTAGTGTGATGTTATGTCCAGATATTTGTCAGATGTACTGCTGCCAGGCACCCGCCTCACAGCAAGAGGTTCTCCTGTTCAATCCTTGGCTGGGGTGCCTTCTGTGTGGAGTCTGCATGTCCTCCCTGTGGTTGCATAGGTTTCCTCCATGTGCTCTGGTTTCCTACCACATCCCAAAGACATGCTGTAGGTGGATTGGATACTCTAAATTGGCCCTAGGTGTGAGTGCGTGCATGTGTGTGCGTGTGCCTTCCATGGAAGGTCGGGCACCGAGCTGGCAACTCGACATCATAAAACTCCACTGCCAATCATGAGCAGACAGGTGATCCATTGTCATAACCAGGAAAAGCCGAAAGAAGAAGAAGAAGAAGACTGCCACCGGACCACCATAGCTGTTGTGTATTTCTGACAAAGCAGTGGGATGCTGTACAGACGCATGTCACTAACTATTGGGTAGCATGTGGGCTTGTGACCTCTGCTTCTCCAGTCATTATGTGTCAGGACAAACAGGAGTGTGTGAATGCATAAACTGTGTGAGCATATATATATTCCAGTATTTATGTGATATCCCCATTTACATGGCTGTAAACATCTACTTTGTTAGCCTTGGTCCACACTTCTTGCACTAAGGGGTTCTGTGTATACCTCTGGACTGACCAGAGTGTGTCAGATTATCCACATTTATTGGTCATATCTCTGCTGTATTCCACAGGACTATTACTGTGCTATCTGTGGTACTGCACTATGATTCATAGTCTCATAGGTTCATAGGTTGGTACTAGGCTATCGGCCCTAGGGCCTATACAAGCCTAGCCATAACAATTCCCTGGCTATTTCTTCCCCACAATATTTACTTCCCTGAACCCCTGTCTAGCAGGGCGACTGACATGATCTCTGGGGTGAATTTCCTATCTCCCATCCAATCGTCAAGGCTCCTTTTGAAGATGGCCAAAGAGGTGCTCTGCTTGACATGTATGGGCAGTCTATTCCAGAGTCTGGGGAGTCTCTGGGTCAGGAACCTATCCCTCCAGAATGTTTTGTTCATTGTGATGACAAGGTTTAGATCCTTGGAGTATGTGGCTCTGAGGGATTGGGATTTCTTTAAGTGTAGCATGTCCAACAGCTCTGGGTTTGACATGACCTTTTATGTTAAGCAGAGATTTCCTCTGAGTAGATGATATGCAACAGAGTATAGTTGGAATTGTTTTAGATGGTCAGCATAGGGCATCTGCTTTAGGCCTGTGATTCTTTTAGTGAGGTATTTCTGCAGCCTTTGCAGTTGTTGCAGATGTCTTGAGAGGTACATACCAAATAGAGCGTTGTATTCCATAATGGGTCTAATGAGAGATGAGTACAGTGGGACAATGACCTCCTTTTTTCTGGATGAAAAGCCCTTAGTGATGAGGTGTGCCACATAGAAGGATTTCCTGACTGTTGTGGCGATGTGGTTATCGAAGGTGAGACCACTGTCCACCTGTGTCCCTAAGTCTCTTATCACACTTTCGGTGTTAAGTGTATTGCCACCTATGTGGTAATTCACGGTACATGTTTTTTCCCAAAGGTGATAACTATACACTTCTTGGCATTGAGCTTGAGCCCATGGCTCTGGCACCAAGCATCTGTTTCTGTAAAGCCCTTTTGTAGAATATCCACATTATTTGGGGATTCAATAATGGCTATCAGTTTGCAGTTATCTGCAAACTTTGTTAGCCAGAGTCCCTCAGTGTTGGCCTGTACTTCAGAGAAGTAGATGCCAAACAAGAGCGGTCCCAGGACTGAACCCAGATGTACTCCACTTGATACTTGTCTGGAGCTGGATTTGGAGTCGATAACTTTTACAGTGTGGGTTCTGTCAGTAAGCCAGTTGGCAACTCATTGAGTGACATATGGGTTAAGGCCCAGCTTAGTAAGTTTATCTATGATTCCAGAATGGGGGATGGTGTCGAAGACCTTGGTGAAGTCCAGATAGGCTGTGTGGACCCCCTTACCCTTGTCCACAGCTCTGGAGACTGATTCAAAGAGGTCAGTCAGGTTCAGCAGACAAGATCAGCCCTTCATGAACCCAAAATAGGTGGGGTCCAGTGTTTGAAGGTTGTCAATGTTTTTGTTTATAAGCTCCATGATAATACATTCCATGCCTCGTCAGAATGATGGAAGTGGGATAACTGTAGCTGTGCACCACTCAGTGGGCATGAATCCTGAGGTGAGGTTATGATTAAACATGACAGTTGAGGTGCCAGTTTATTTTGAAGTTCATGCAGTACACAACCCAGGATGTCGTCTGTTCCCATGAATGCTGTATTCTTAGCTTTGGAGAGTGTGGTTTTCCTGTGAGGCTGTGATTACCAGAATTTGGCAATCTTTTGGTATTGAGTTGGGCCCTTTAGGGGGTGAGAGGGGGTGAAGTTGACACTGAATCGATCTGCCAGGTTATTGGCAATATCCTTGGGATCAGTATATGTAATGCCATTCGGTTGTAGCTCAGAGCAGAACTGAGCATTGCCATTTAGATTCTTGACATAGCTATAGAATACCTTGTGGTTGTCTTTGGAATATTTGGCAATTTTATTTTCGTAACTAGCTTTGCAGGATTTTATGAGGGATCTCAGCTTCTTACTGAGGCTGGTAAGGGAGTTTTTTGCATCCTGGGTTTTCCTCTTTTCTGCAACAGTTTCTTCCATTTGTTGCAAAGTTTGTTTATGGCTGGGGACCACCAGATTGGCTTCATTTTTTGGAGGAGAGCGTCTTGGTTCTAGTTGGGATGGAGTGATTCATGCACGAATGGATGTGCTAGTACAGTGCCTTATTGTAGTATTCAGCAGTCGACCTTTTCAGTTCCCATCTGCATGGGTGTCATGATGTTTGTCACTTCTGAATTGAGTAGCATGAAGTTGGCTTTGGAGAAGTTTTTTAAAGAGATTTCCTTATGGGGGGGTGGAGGGGATGTAGATGTCAAGGATGATTAGCTTATGGTCAGACCTGACCAATGAGCGGGTGACCATAGGTGTGAAGCACTGATTTCTCATGTTGGTATCGACCAGGTCTAGGATATTGGAGCCCCTGATGGGACTATGGATTAGTTGATCCAGGGCATTGGAATTTATGAATTCCAAGAACTGTTGAGCAAAGGTGCTGGAAAATGAGTAGTTTTCTCAGGTAATGGCAGTGTAGTTGAAATCACCCAGTATTAGGGTGTTTGGTTGTATCTAAATATTTTCCAGTATATTTAGAAAGGTGTAGTGAGAATCTTGGGGCATGGTGGGGGATCTGTTGCAAGCTACAATTTGGATTGCAGTCTTATCTAGTGTTAGTTGCACCCGGAGATGATGATCTTATGATGTCTGTCAGTAACTGACAGGTCAATATCAGATGTGACTTCCCACACACAACATTTTTGTTAAGACAACCCCTGTTACAGAAGCAAATGTTTACATTTAGACCTGCAGTACTTACATGACATTCCCTTGCAGTAAGAGGTTGTGACTACTGGTGCCAAGGTATGACTCCATTACATGTTCGGGACATATGTTAAACATATATATATATATATATATATATATATATATATATGTATATATATATATATATATATATATATATATATATATATATATATATATATCTATAGATATATATATATATATATATATATATATATATATATATATATATATATATATATATATATATATATATATATATATATATATATATATATATATATATATATATATATATATATATATATATATATATACACACACACACACACACACACACACACACACACACACAACACACACACACACACACACACACATATATATATATATATATATATATATATATACACACACACACACACACACACACACACACACACACACACACACACACACACACATATCTATCTATATATATATATATATATATATATATATATATATATATATATATATATATATATATATATATATATCAATATATATATCTATATATATATATATATATATATATATATATATGTATATATAAAGATAGATCTATATATGACCATATATATAACACAATATAAAGATGTATATAAATATATATATATATATATATATATATATATATATATATATATATATATATATATATATATATATATATATATATATATATATATATATATATATATATATATATATATATATATATATATATATATATATATATATATATATATCCATATCCTTATGTGTAAAAAATTACTGTTTTATATACCTTCCTAGATGTATCACACCATATTTATCTGATATGTGTATATTTAGATATAACAACATACGTGATTCAACAGTAATATCACTAACAAGTACTACACAATTGTAGAAGTCATAGCAGTTGTTCAGTACTATTCAGTATGTTTACTGACAGATATATTGGAAAAAACAACTGTTTTCACACCTGTGATGGTATACTGATTAACTTCTGTGACTGTAGTGTATAGGGTCCTGGGTTCAAGACCTGCAAGGGATGTTTGTTTTGTTGGGCAGAATAAGGGCTGTTGGATACAGACTGGTTAAGGCAGTTTTGAGCAGCTTTAAGTGGGTTTGCACAGGTGCTTATGTATGGTTAAACGTATAGGTGCTTAAACTGTTTTAGTTTCACTTACCAGTGTGAAAATCTGCTTAGCATTTATATTGCAGCAATGCTAAAACCTGCTAAGCATGACGCAGCCCTGGTAACCAGTGCTCACATTCCAGTCTGATAAAAGAGCAGGGTAATGACATCTTTAATAAGTGTATTTAATTTCATGTACATAACATGCGTCTATGTGCTGTCATTACTGTAGCAAGGGGTGTGCATCTACTGTCTGGGACACCTGAGTGTATATGGCTTGTACAACACTCTTTTCTGTTTGAATGTATTACATATATTGGTACCATCCCAGGTTATATGCAGTCACACTGGCATGGTGTGTATCATTATGTTACTACTGTTGACAGTGCTTTCCCAAGAAAGAGTAGATTGCAGATTGTAGCACTGGAACTACACACTCTGCATGCAAAGATGGACTCTGAGTCTTCACTGCCACATTCTTGGTGTGTGAGTTGCGTCTCATTATATATTTCCTACTGGATGTTGATTTGACATGTGGATATTAACTGTAGACTCTGTGTGTATAGAACATGTCATTGAGTGCTGCTGTCATGTAGTAATGGTATACCTATTGGTGTCAGATGTCTATCTGTCAACACATTCATCCTAATGCATAGCCATTTGGCTAGCTGATGTCTGTCTGTTCTCTGTACAGATGTGCAGATGTCAGGTATCCATTTGGCTGCTTACAGGCAATCTATGCTTTACAGAGACTAACATGTCTGCCAAGCTGTGCTATGAATGCCACAACTAGGAATTCACACCCTGTATGCACCACATTCCATGGATACCTCAACTACACTACCACAGTCAAAAGAACATGCTTGGTACAGATCTCCAAGACAGACACTGACCATGTTATGTAATACATGTTGCATACATGTCAACTGGAGCACCTCACTGGCCATCTGCAAGAGGCAACCAGATGAGCAGATGTTGCATATAACTCTCTCCCTGAGGATCACCCCTGTGGTACCTGCTGATAGATGGCCTGCTGGCACATGGCAGGTGGCATGATACCACTGTACACACATCCCCTACACTTCTCATTTCTCCATGGACAATAGCCTGGTACACACCTATGAACACTTGCAGAGATGGACTCCAGTACTGACAAATGTGTACGTGTGCATTACTGAGAATAACAGTGTCTATGTGTTTATAGACCTGTAGTTGATAATACCCTGAGGCTCTTCACACCCACCGCACCCCCCATTGTCATTGTTAGATGTGGCTGCTGCTGTACCGGACATTACATGTATCTTGTTACACTCTTCTCCCAAAGAGCTACCTGGGTCTTGCAGTACCAGCACAACACTGTTGTACAAATGGGTTGATAGGCATGGGATACCCTCTGAGTTCTGGTAAGTGTGTGTATGTGTGCATGTGTGTATATTTGTAGGATTCAGCATTCTGAGGCCTCATTCTCCTAATACAATACACCTTGCCACACAGTATTAGGGATAATGATGTTTCTGACTGTAGAAGAGCCATGTCAGTGCATCACACTACTATCCCTGTGCCATGTGCATTAGATGCATATCCCTGTAGTAGCACTCTTGGGATAGACAAGGGGTTGTATTACAGTCCTGGTCAATGTGTGATGGTGGGTATGTTAGAGTGTTATCATGGGTTTCAGTGCATACAATATCTACTGTGGGATGTGGGTGCTGGGTATACTGTCTTTCACCATGGTATCCCCAGTACATGTCCCATGTTCCACTGTATGGGGACCACTGTCACCATCAACCATACAGGTAACTGATAACACTATCCGGCCCAGTTATGCATATGCTGTGTGCAACTTATCTGTAACAAAATGGACACACTGACAAGGTAGTTAGCACTGAAAAGCCCAGGTCTCTCAGATGTGTATATGACTGTTATGTTTTTGTCAATGTGTATATGACAGTATGTCACACTATGTATTGTCCATAAACAACCAGTACATCCCCCATTACCATACTGTACAGGCCTGGGGATGTTCTTCATGTAACATGTAACCTGGAACACACCTCATCCTAAATGCTGTGTGTTGTGTGCACTTAAGGCCACAGACATCAGTAGCACTACATACCTAGGTAGGGGTTCTAGTCCCAGTGTTGCCAAGTAGGAGTGTGTGTGTATGTGAAGGAATCTACTTCAATTTGCAGAAAATACATGTCCCAGGAGGTCATCTGTCTGAAAACTGCCTGGCAAATGCTAACATTTCACAGGTATCATCCTGTGGAAGTACATTCCATCACAACTAGTGGCAGATGTGTAAATGCCCTATTCCCCACTGTATAGCTGTACAGCGATACTGATTTTGGTATATATAGCTGGTTGTGGCTCTTGTGGACACAGCCACCATCATTGCAGTTACTGTGGAGTGTATCCCCCCATTTAGCTGTCCATAATATTGTACAGTTCATGTTAACAGGTTAAGTAGTTGTCTATCACACTATCTGCAGTTCTACAGCACCTTTCACCCTACAAAGGGTGGGGCTGTGCCACCCACCACAGCACATCTATGTATACCGAGTTGAGGATTGCCCTACACTGGGGAAGGTGTCATATACCCTGCCAGTACCATTGTCAATGACATTAAACTAGCAGACTGCTTATTTCCCAATGTGTTGTTGTGCCTCTTCTGTCCTGGTGGAATTACATAGGCTAAAATCAGTTCCTTGCACAGGTAGATACATCCATGTGTACAGTATTCTCTGTGTATTGCATCAACACCAAAGCCTCTGTGTGTTATACACAAACATGCGGTTTGTACCACCCAGTACACTTACCATTGTCCACTGTAGAAGGGCTGCTGACATCAGCCACCATGCACTCAACTGTAAACACCACCCCCAGAATTTCAGCCATGTGGCACATGCAGTAACTGTTATACAGACCTGTGGCATGTGTTCACCTGTACCCAGGATATGGCACAGCCAAGGTGTCACCACAGTGCCATACCCCTTGTAGGATACAACAGCAGACCATCATCCTGCTGACACATGGACAACCTACAACACAAATGGAATAAATTATGGAGATCACAATCATTCAGTGTTAATAACAGCTATAATGCATCATGGCTGGACAGCTACACTTCCTGACATGTAAGCATTAAACATTACTGCTGACAGCATGTTACACAGCATTACATTGGTACATCATAGTACAGTCACCCTGTGCATCAGAACCATATTAGCCTGTCCCTGCATCGATGTTATAGATGACAGGGATGTGGCACAGGTACCATCATATGCAGAGGGTGTGTTGTTTGTTTGCCAGAGACCTAGGCTGAGCCATACATTTGACACCATGTGTGTGAGTGAGGGAGTTTAATTATTAATTTTGCTGTTGTGATGTGGTGTGTGTAGGTATGGTATTGCCCTAGCTGTGTTGGTGTTGTGTGTGTGTATGCATGCACACAGTTCTGCCATGTGGCTGCCCTATACAGGGGTTTGTTGGACAGCTGCACACTGTCCCTGGCAGGGTGTGCAGTTCACTGTCTCCAGCCACAGACACAAGAACTGTGCCTGCCAGGTGTTCTATGGGCACCACCGGGTACAAGCCACGATATGGTAGTCTTCCCTGATGATGACATATGTCTGCTGCATCCAGGTCCCTCTTTGGACTAGCCAGGGCCATGTACACATGGCCTGCTGTGGTGTGGTGTGGACAGTGACCCCCTGCAGTGCTGGTACTGCCACTGTGGGAGTGCTTCTGTGTTCTGGCATGTCCACATCGACCTCCAGCTGTTGGTGATGCTGGCCTATGTCCACTTGGCTATCGCACTACTCCCACCATATGCTCAAGCACAGACATTTCACGGTCGAGGGTACCCACCATCTCACCCAACTGTCTATGCATGACCTCTGAAAAATAGCAGAGAGCACCTGCAAGCTCATGGAAGTTGTCAGTAACAGCTGAATAAGTAGCCCTCTGCAGCCTCAGAGCCTGTCTAGTGTACCATTCCATATGTGCCTGCACCTCCATGATGGCCTGAAACATGCATCTGGTGGTACCAGATGTGGCACTTCTGCCAGGAGCATGATGACCAGCAGCCATCCGAAGAACACCCCCTGTACATCTACCTATGTGGTACCTCGCCAGACATCCGGTTCTGGCTGCTGTGTCCAGACACACAAGCCATAGATACCACACTGTCCTGTCCCATGCTACCAACTGCCCCTCAGCTATGGTCACTGGTGATGGGGTATGTATAGGCAATGCAACTGTGTGCGGGGATGGGATGGATAACAGTGGGATGTCAAATGATGGCACAGCTTCAGCCCCTAATAACCCCGCCTGTGCCTCAACACACCTATCATCATTTTCAGTGTTTGTATGGACACCAACATTGGATTGCCTGCAGGAGAGACCCTCACCCACCTCGCCAACTGTGAGGGGAAAACAAGAAATGCACTTTAAGACCTGTACGTCATTGCTTAACAGTACACACACACACACACACACACAGACACACAGACACACACACACCCTGACATTCCACCATACTACGTATATGTCCCTGAGTTTACTTAATGTCCCTAATTTTTTTCTCGTATTTTCCCCATCCTGCATCAGTCTTGAATAATTATAGCAATAATACCAATTATTAATGCATCATTCTTCTAATTGCTCGGAAAAGTGATCAGAAAACATGACCTGTTACTCCATTAACTCATTAACTTGATTGGAGTCATTTTTTTCTAATACTCCCTGATGTCATCAAGTGTTTACCTTGGTTTTGTCCAGACATCTTGAGCATGGCCCCATATGTTATGGGCTAGTACAGTCAGTCAATAATGTCACGCACTGGAGTTTCATACTTAACTATTGTTCAGTAGATGCAAGATCTGTTACATTATTAACTTTTCATGTGGACTACAGTAATGTTTGGAAACACTCTCGGGTGTTGTCTAGTAATTCCCCAATGCATCTTTAGTGCTGCATATGTGAGTATTCTTTCACCTTTCTGCTGATTGCAATTAACAAAGTATCTCTGGTGTCTAGTTTTCCCTCCCAATGCATCTTTCATGCTGCAGACTTTGTTATACTATCAGCTGTCCTGTGATTACATTTCAGAAAGGCATTCCTGGTGTCTAATGTGTCTGTCCATGTACTGCACGATTTCTAAGGGAAGTTGAGAGGTATGAACAACCCCACACTCACACATGTGCATACATGGACACACACAAACATACACACACATACACACATGCATTCTACATACATCAACCCCCCTCCACTCCACCAGATAGCACTTATGGAAAAATTCACTGCCCCACACACAAACTTACAGGTGAGGTTGCACAAAGATATTACACACAGACATCTCATTACCCATCTGTCAACATGCATGACATATGGCACTCAACAGCATTCAGTGCAGCTACAGTCAATCCCTGTTACAACATGATAAATATCTGTCATGCATGGGTTGTGTTAGTAGGTGATGTCCCTTCCCCTGGAACACACTGCACCCATGTACACAGTATTGCTGTGCACCTGTTCGGCACCCTGGCATGTACTGTGCACCATACCTCACAAGTGTACACACCATTGCTGAATGTGTATATGTGTGTCAGTTATGTTTGTTCTGCTGCTCACAATGCCTATGTGTTTGTCTGCCACATACCTGGGATGATATGTGGACAGATGTCATTTGTAAATGCCTGATGTCTGATTTACAGCTCTCATCATCATGTATGGCCAACAATATACAATTACACTGACAACCTTCAAACCTTACCATGGCTATGGGGAGTATACATACCCTTATTGATATAGCACCCTCTTCCTTCATATGCCATGGGGTCACATTACTGCATATGTTAACATTACATGAACCTGATATGTGACATATGACCTGTGCAATCAAATGCAGTACCAAACAAATGTGTTAGTTGTGCAGATGCTGATTGAGATGCATACAATTTGTGGGTGGATATGTGTGCACACCCTTATCATGATGGTTTGTTGCACCAACTGTTATATGCACTATAGCAGTCACTATTCCTGGAAAGGGTAAATTAGCATGGGCCATTTGCATTCGCCAGTATTTCTTCAGTCTGCCCTACAAATGTCCCCCAACTTTGCATGATCGCAAGGTCAACTCATGTGCACAGCCTTGGAGGTCACACAATGCCATCACTATTGTTGTGGAGTCAGGGTTATGTCTGCCACAATTCATAACCTTGACTGTATGGAGATACAGCTATTCTTAGCAAGCTTTGGATCTCTGCTTCAGTGCACTGTTGTGTTTCAGCATGACACCCCCTCCCCATCCTTAGCCTTTTTGCAGATGCTTGACAACTATGGCCTACACATGTGTGTCATTTTGCACTGTCCCAAACTCTGAACACCATGTGCACTGGCCTAGTCCCTGCTAATGAATGGCAAACATACAGGTATACACTGCACCAGCAAGGTAGAGATGGGGATAGTGGGTCTGAGGTGGGGTGAGGTGTTGGTTTTGCAGCACATGTATCTTAATTGATACTGACTGTAGGTTTCCAAATTTGAGGGACTTTTGCTGTTATTTATATGCTACCTGTAGAGAGCCCTGGCTGATGTTTCCTGTGGTGCAACTCTCCCATCTGATTACCCTAACCCATGGACCACACTTATGCAGAGTCCAGCCAATTGCGGACACAGGTACTGCACAGCTAGTACTTGCTTGACATTCCTGCAACTCCCTCAGTGTTGTGCATGTTACTAGGCAGCCTGCATAACCAGTTTGCAATGTGT
>NC_056736.1:21155811-21188311 GCF_019279795.1 Protopterus annectens
ATGCAGTAAGAGGTTGTTAAGTAGTGACCTATCATTATGTCGTGCTGGCATTCCTGCCATCATTCCAGTGATGTTGTGGACCCCCACACATTTTGTAGGGTAGGGTCCATATATATGTGGGCTACAGCTGGACAAAACATGTGTGTCCTTGTACAGTCCATAGGTCAGTGTATGGAACACTCTTATATGCCACTGTAAGTCATTCGATGAGGGAGGGGTATGCACCATATATAACCTAGGCTGTTACAGCATGTGAGGGATATCAGTAGTAAGACACCTTAATGTATATGGCTGTACATTTTCATACATTTAACCTTGGGAACATTGGTGGGCTAGTGTTTACTGTCTTACAGACAGTTCTGTTTGTCAGTGTGACAGTGATGTTTTAAGTTAAGCATTATGTAACAGATACATCTTCATTGTGACAACTTAATTCTTTTCCCCCTAGGGGTTGAGTACAGAGTGAAACTGGAGGCTGCTGAACTACATCTCCATTACTTACTGTTGATTGATTCTTTTCTTCTGGGCCAGTGTTTCTTTACTGTTGTACTACCTGAAGGCCTTGGCCTGGACAGCAACATATGTTATGCTTTCAGATTACTGTATAAAATGTTTTGCTTGTGAGATGCATTACTCAGTTATTATGTATTTCAAACACCTAACAGCTATATGAAATGGCATACACAACTGAAATAGTACAAAAATAAACATTTCTTATGTATGCAAACCTGTGTGTCGTGTCATATCCTTTGACTTCTCTGTGGGTATATGTTTCATACAATAATTGTCTTTTGTATAAGAGAATCAAACACTATCCATTTTAAAAGGTGGCTACTGTAGGAATACTGGCTGTTCAATATGCTGTGCACCCTCTAAATATGTATCTTTCTATACATATCTATATGTAGTAATATATGTATATGTGTGTTTATGTGTATATGCATATATAAGTATTCATATGTGCGTATGTGTGTGTCTATACACACACACATATATATATATATATATATATATATATATATATATATATATATATATATATATACACGTATCTGCATATATGTGTGCGCATGTATGTATCATTGGAATGTTTACTACTTCCACATTGTACATTCCCTATGGTAGACAGACTGTTCTGCATGATATCTTATTGATACCATCCTGACATCGTACAGGTGAGATGGATTACTGTTAATGTCTTGTGGCTATGTTGTGTAGGGTCCTGGGTATAAGACTTGCATGTGTTGGTATTGTGTTGCAAGGCAGATCTGTTTAGCTTTGGAGGAGGGGATGATATCAATAATTACAAGAGGTGCTTAAATTGGGCCCCCTCACCCTCATTAATGGTGCCTTTGGTCATGTATGTATTTGTTGTGTTCTCTTATATAGCTATACATATATATATATATATATATATATATATATATATATATATAGATATATATAGATATATATAGATATATATATATGTTTACATATATATATATATATATGCAGATATATATATATATATATATATATATATATATATATATATATATATATATATATATATATATATATATATATATATATATATATATATATATATATATATATATATATATATATATATACACACACACACACATACAGACAGACATCTACATGCATAAATACATGTCCTCTACTTTTGAATGACTGTGCTTGTCGATATGTTTGAGAAAACATGCAAGTTATGGATATCTGACATGGCTTCATGGTAAATCACTTTGGCTATGGTCTGCAGTGTCCTGGGTTTGAGACTTGCAAAGGCTGATTATTTTGTTGCTTGGCAGAACAAGGGCTTTTGGATACAAAGTGATGAAGGCTCTTTTAAGCAGTTATGAGTGGGTTTGCACGACGGTAAGCAATGCTAACTTCCAGTTAAATATTCTTACACTCAGTCTCTAAATTGCTTATCCTGTGTAGGCATTGCTTACCCCCGTGCAAACAGGATTAAACCCACTTACTGCTACTTAAAAGTACTTACTCCTGCTCACCCCTGTGCTAATTTCTTTAAAAGAAAAGAAAAAGGGGTGATAGGAAAGTGGTGAAAAAGGGGCACAAAGAGAGAAAGATAGTAAGGAAAATAGCTAGGGATGTGCAGTATGGGTGTAGGGATGGCCCATAGCTGCCCATTTCTTCTACAGCAACAGCCGTGCATATACACTGATTTGGAGGTAGATTTGGACACTCAAACCCCCGAGAGAGGGGTGAGGACAACTATAATATGTTGTGAAGCCAATTAGACCAGATTACATGTGTCCAGTGGACACGTGTGAAAAATGGACAGCTATGTGTTGGGCGAGAGTTTTTTTTGGGAACAGATTGCCCTTTTTTTAAGGTGAGAGTTGGCTGTTGGGGAAGGATAGTAGGTATATTTGGGGAGGTAGGTTGGGTAGGATGACAGACAAGACAGAAAAGACAGCATACAGGGGCAGAATAAATTACATGTGGGGGGTAAACACATTGGATAGGGAGGGATATTTGGAAGTCAGAAGCCCATGAGTCCCCAAATGGAAACAGGGGGACTGAGGTTCCCACCCAATAGCAGTCACCACTGTATCATCATGGCCCCAAAGGTGGCTGTGTGTAGGCTGGGTGGGAGGGGCAGGCTGACCCTTTAAATGCAGCACACGGCCCTCAAGCTGGTGTAGCTGATCTCCAAACTCCCAGCAGAGCTCACTGTGCACCAGACCTTGGACCTGACAACAGGTGACAGTTTCCTGTCCGCACCCACTCCCAGTGGGGGCGAGCCCCATCCCTTCAGGTGGTTCCACCCGAAGCTGGTACAGGATCAGTAAATGAGGAGATCCCAAGGTGGGCCCCAGACATGCTGGTGTCTGGTGCCATGGCCAGATGAGGTGGGAGAGGTGGGTCCGCTGGACCAGCCTTCCCAAACATGCTATGGTGTTTCAATTTTAAAACATATGTGGGTTAGTAATAGTCAACATTGCAGATTAGGTATAACAGCATGCATAGATATTCCCATTATCCCAAAACACCAGATCTGGAACAGTTGCATAGCGAACAGAACACATGCTTATATGGAACCACAGTCGCCATTACAACAGCATGCAGGTTACATTGATGGCAGCATGTCACCAGTATGGGAGTATTTCAACATGGCATATGCATGGAAACACATTTTAATATTTATCAAACAATAGGACATATGTTCAAACAGTAGATTTAATTGTGCATATACCCATTAAGTTGTGTATTTAGATTATTATTGCAGATATGGTGGGGGAAGATGTCAATTAACAACATGTATATCCCTGTAGTCCTCACTACTTTCTTATTCAGTGCTGTAATCTGTACCTTACAGGTATTATTACACTACCATATGGCCTTAATTTGGACAGTGGTATGTTTGTAGACAACTATATATGTGAACTGTGTTTTACCTGCAGTATACACCTCTTACCTGGTATACCTGTTTAGGTATTGTTTATTAACACTGCCTGACTGTTTCTACCTATATTCCCAGATTCCAGGTTGATGTTATGTATACCTCTCAATCTCTTATTGCACACACTCTGGTCAAGGCTTGACAACATGCAGGTGGAACTGGGACATATTTTGACAATTGCTCTCATAAACATTTGGTGAGTTGCTACAATGACAGGTTTGTTTTCATATACATCTTCTAAATATTTACGGGCCTGACAGTCAGTTATATGTCATGAAAAGCTGCCTCAATTTCAGAGATCATCACACTGATTTGCCAGGGGGACAGGATAACAGGCAGTGGATATGGGCCAGTTATCTGGACATTCTGAACAAATCTGTACAGTTGAGGGGTATGATTCTGCATACAGGTTGATACCACTCCCATGATTTGAACCATGGCTGTGTTTGCTAAAAATAAAACAGTGTGCATCACAGATGAGTGTGCTATTTAAATATTGCAGTGTATCTCGTCACTGATTTCTGTCTATACGTCTCCTGTGGTTTTACAATCTGACCTTATAATTACAACAATCTTATACAGGGATTCCTAGACAGTTTTATTATATAGCACAGTGTGAGTGATGAGTAATACATTATTATTCAGAGAAACTGCAGCACTAACAATGCCATCCAATACCATACTAAACAGTACCAGTCCAGGATTTCAATCTTTTATTTCCAGGCACAGTTTTCTTATCTGACAGACATGTGGAGGGAATGTTTGTAAACACTACCTGAATTCTGCCACACATATTACCAGATTCCACATTCTTATTATGCACATGCATCTCACTCTGTTACTGCACACACTCTAGTCATAACTTCACAACATGGGGGTAGAGATGGGACATACTTTGCATATTACTCTCATAACATTTTTATGAGTTGCTAGAGTGACAGGTTTGTTCTTATAGATATATTTCTGATGGTTCTGATGTCTGACAATCAGTTGTATGTCATTATTTGCTGCATAAACTTATATGATCATCTCACTGATTTCCCAGTGGGACAGGGTGACAGGCAGGAAATTTAAGCCAATTATCTGAACTGACAAAATCTGTACAGTTAAGGTGTATGATTCTACAGACAGCTTACTACCACTCCCAGGATTCGAACCATGGCTGTGTGTGCTAAAAAGACAACAGCTTACATCTCAATTGAGTGTGCTACTTGGATTTTGTTGCATGTCTTTTCACTGTTTTCTAAGTCTCCCTCAGTTGTACAATATGACCTTGTGATTACAACAGTCATATACAGACATTCCTACACATTTTATTTATGTAGCACATTGTGGGTAACAGTGCTTAATACAACAGTACTATTAAGAGAATGCAACGCTACATTACCATATGATACCAGAGTAAGCACAAGCAGTCCAGGAGTTAGACCTTAATTGCTAGGCTGTTACCCTTTTATTTGCATACAGCCTATATGAGACTCTTCTTGCCATACTGTCTGGTTTATTCAGTACATCCCATACACAATACCGGTTTTATACTGGCAATTAATTTTCTACTACTTTTAGATGTATTTTTTATGACAGTACATGCAAGATTATTACTAACCTGCCTCGCAACACAGCCTTTGCGGCCTAGAAGCATGGGCTTCCTAATTCACAACCCACTCCGCTGCCGCTGTCAGAGACATAAGAGGAATATTTAGCCATACCTATCCATAATATACATGAGCTGGCAATTATTAAACAGTTAGTAGAATGAGTACTAACACACTGCTGGGACATCACCCTGCCAAGCTTCTTGGATCCACTGATCCAAGAGCTCCTTCTTCCTCCGTTTCAGGTCAGCATACTGATGCCTGACCTGCTCACCAGTTCAAGGATGCTGCTGGCACTGGTGAGGTCATGGGCGAGACGGTCCCAAGCTTCCGCTTTATATTGAGAACTCTGGTACTGGCCCTGCAGCAGTCTCTCTTCATAGTCTTTTACCAGGAGTCCTGCCCCTGCAGCTGTCTCTCTTCATAGTCTTTTACCAGGAGTCCTGCCATGACCCATGCCAGTCAAAGTGCCTACAGGAGGAAGCTGCAACCAGTTATGAGATGTATTCCTGCCTGTGTGGTTAAAAAAGGGACACTTTCCTGCACTTTGCCATGATTGGATGGCTTTGAAAATGCTAAGCTATGGGAAAACCTGCTTACCTAAGGTTGGCATTGTTTAAAGGGACATACCAATGGGCAAATCGATTTAGCTGAGCTACGCATTGCTTACACCTGGTAAGTAGAGGTGTGCAACGCTTAGCATTGCTTATTTTTAAATTTGCACACTATTTGCTGTTTGGCATTGATTTTTCTTTCATTACATGTTAAATATTTGTTTAGTATCCATGATTCATGTGTATGTACACTGTATGGGGTACTTGTGTTTATCGGGGATTTCACCACTTTATTACAATGACACATCACATCTGGACTTAATGCAGTACTCCAGTTCACATATATGTGTTATTTAGTAGGTTATACAACATAAAACTGTTTATAGATTCCTTTCACATGTAAATTGTGATTTTGCTGTAATGGGCATCTGTTTGGGTATACCTCAGTTTTTATATACAGCTCTGATGGCTTACTGGTTAACTGCTGTGACTATAGCATACAGGGTCCTGGGTTCAAGACCTGCAAAGGTTGTTTATTTTGTTGCTGGGCAGAACAGGGGCTGTTGGATACAGAGTGATTAAGGCAATTTTAAGCAGTTGTAAGCAGGTTTGTGTGGATTTGCACAATGGTAAGCAATGCTAACTTCCAGTTAAATATTCTTACACTAACTTAGGCTCTAAATTGCTTATCCTGTGTAGGCATTGCTTACCCCCATGCAAACAGGCTTAAACCCACTTACTACTGCTTAAAGGTGCTTACTTCTGCTTATCCTCGCACTAATTTAGAAAGAAATGAAACATGGGTCTTGGGAAAGTGGTAGATTTGGACACTTTATACATTTTTTACACTATTTGCTGTATGGCATGGATTTATCATTTATTACACATTATAACATTGTTTAGTATCCCTGATTCATGTGTATGTATACTCTGTGGGGCACTTGTGTTTATCTGTGGATTTTACCACATTATTACAATGACACCTCACATCTGCACTTAATGCAGTACTCAAGTTCACAAATATATGTTATTTAGTAGGTTATATAGCAAACAAAAAGTTCATAAATTGCTTCCACATGGAAAATGAAATTTATGACAGTGAGAATCGAACCGGGAATGACTGCGCGCAAAGCGACCACCCTGACCACTACATTATTGCAGGACTGTTTCTACTGAATGTATCTTGCTATTTACCTTCTTGTGCTATTTAAGCTACAGTATGCATAGCTAAGCAATAGTCAAACCCGTGCAGCTATGGTTAAATTTTATCTGTTTGATAAAAAAAATTTGTAGTGTTATTTTCTCTAGGAAGGGACAAGTTTCACTTACTGTTGTGGATTTCTGCATGCATCTGCACATTTGACAGACATCCAAGCATGTTTTGGTTGCTATGAGCATAGGGTTTTCCTAGGAAGTGGGGCTTTGACCTTTTCAATGGCTGTGGGTGTGTTTTGTCCTGCAACATGAATTATTTCCCATATTTTATGTAATAGTTGCATAATGTATCTGAAACACCTAAATGTCATAAGAAACAGAATAAGCATCTAACATACTACAAGAATAAGCTTTTTGTTAGGCAAAGACATGAAGTTCTGTCCTTTGTACTGGCCGTGGGTATGTTTCGGCCTGCCAACTACTAAGCTGGCAACCCTACAACCCCCTATGAGCATTCTCGCTCATTGTAATTGCTGAATGGCAATTCTTGAGTGCAGGGGCATGTATATTGTGAGAGCTCTGCTCTCAGGCACACCCCCTGCACTTATCCATGCTCCATGCCTGTTTAGGAGCAGGGGCAGCGCACCTTCATTACTATGCATGGCGTGCTGCCGTGCTGGTCTTAAACAGTCTTTTCCATGCAGGAATAAGCTATTCCTGCACGGAAGCTTACTGAATCCTGGGGACTGTTTTCCTGGTTTAAATTTGCAAAATGAACTTTTAGTGTTGTAGTCTCAATTATATGTGGTTCAGTGTTATGTAAGTCGGTCTACTGAAGTAGATCCTTACATATATATATATATATATATATATATATATATATATATATATATATATATATATATATATATATATATATATATATATATATGCATATATATATAATTATATATATATATATATATATATATATATATATATATATATATACATATATATATATAGATAGATAGATATAGATAGATACATAGAAACATATATACACATATACGCACACAGAAGAAGGGGATGAATATAAGTCTACATGTCATTTAGCCTAATCACACTTCATGAAAAAAAACACTGACAGAATTGATTAAAATTAATTGAAATTCACTGCAACCACAAATCACTGTATCACATTTCATAGAAAACTGTATAAGGCTACAAAAATACTGCAGCTGTAGTTTTGAATTATAGGAATAAGCAAATTAGTGTTGACCAGTACTTTTACCTTGCTAGTATCCACTGTTATGTTATACCTCCATGTCTAGAACTTTGTGTCTGTGCACCAGTAGAGATTCAGTGTGAGAGAAACTTTCCCTTTTCTCTATAGCTGTGTGACCATGGAGTTAATATATTTAAGTTACTCCTTGTTCAGTCACTTCCACAGTAAACAATATTTCCCTAGTACAGCCACATTACTGAATAATTTTACTCAAATCAAGATATCATACTAAATTCTGGTACACTGTTCATTTGCATCTACATACCCTGGGATTCAATAAAGTGATTTTTCCGTGCCAGAATAGTGCAGCAGCTTCTGGGGGAATATGGCCATTGAGTGACTTAGTAAACAAGGCTGAGGGCATGCATTAGTCTGCCATCACTATTCTGGCACAGACACCACTGAATAATGCTAATTACCTCATTTGCTGTTGAAAACCATGCAGATGAGGTAAATTAGTGATTCAGTAAGCAGGCAGGTATCTGTGTTAAGAACAGTGTCCATTGCAGAAATGTATTCAGTTACTGACCATGTACATTTCTGCAAAAATCAAAACAGGGGCATGACAGCTCAAAGTAAAGCATATATTAAGATCATTAGGCATGCCAATGGCCAAAAATATGGCCATTGGTATGGAAAAGAGTTGCAAAATTTTAAAAATCAAAGGTTTTTTTGGCCGATTTCGGCCGTTTAAGTATAGCGCATGGGCGAGCAACTGAGATCGTGCAGAAAATTTTAAAAAATGTGAAAAGACAATTTTAAGTGAAATCTGCATTTTTCCATTATAATGGATAGCATGCAGAATTAAAATAATAACAGGTAACATTGTTTTTTAAGGAGAAAGGCACTGGTGTAGTGGCGTAACAAAGGACTAAGGCAGTGGGGTATGCAAATGAGCAAAATTTACTGAATAGCAAAATGGGAGACCATTATCTGCATAGACCTAACCGTGTAGGAGCTATAAGGCAGTGCTGTAAACAGGAGAAGCAGTTGACATGAAAAGGGGGTGTGTCATGCTTGGTGTAAGCACATTTGAGCTCCATAGATTCCATCTGGGCTTAGCTAAGCACAGCAAAGCAAGGGTGTGTGTCTGAGGCTGTATTTACTTATTTCATGAAATGAAGAGCATGTTCAAACAGCCTGCATTTAAATTGGAGCCTGTGTTCTGAGAGACAACCTTACAAGACTATCTGCAAATATACAGAGCTGAGTATAGTTTTCTTTATTATAGAGTTTGTTGCTTAGGTATCTGTTGTCTCACTGTTCTGAGAGTCTGATCTGCAAATATACAGAGCTGAGTATATTTTTTTGGTTTTCTAGTTTATACTATTAGTGGTTGCTCAAATCTCTGCTGAAACTGTCTTCCCCACCCCCTTCCCTGTTTTTGGTTTGTAGTTTAAATTTGGTGGCTTTTGCAGTGCCCGCCCACTGTAGATTTGATCTAGGACACTCCCCCAGTCCCATCTCTTTACCGCATTCTACCTAATAATCCCTTTCTGCACTTGCTTTTAGTCCTTTTTAATTTAATTGCAGTTTTCAAACTGTGTGTGGTCTAATATTGCTACATACTCAAGTGTGCTAGCTTGCACTGCATGTGAATTGTTTTTAGTACTGTTTTTGCTAATTTTCTGTACAAAAAAAAAAAAAAAAAAAAAAACTGTAAGCCTGTTTCCTACCTTTCCTGTAACTAGTGTTCCAGATACAGATTTGCTGTATCCAGGACTGTTTGTAAGCTTCTGAGCCCCCCAAGCCTTTCTGTGTTGGAGGGAAGCCTTCTAGCTTATCAGTGGGAGTGGTAAGCATTAGGTAACCTGTCTACCACATAAGGAGTGGTTCTGGTCCAGAATTTGTAATTATTGGCCGTTTGGGCAATCTTCCATCTCTCTCAACTTTCTGATTTGAAAGCCTGCATTTGCACTTGTTTCTGTCCTGTAACTCATCTAGTGCAGATACAGATTCTTAGTTTTAGCACTTAAATTTGCTTATTCATACTCAGCACTTGTTCAGAACTTGTAAGCACTAAATAAACTACTAATTACTATAGCACTCAATCTTCCTCATTACCTAAAGGAAAACAGTTTTTGTACTTACTTTTCTCACTGGTGTTGAGAAAAACAGCTCTTGTACTCACTTTCTTCACTTATCTAGAGGAAATTAGTTTTTTATTCAGGCATGTCCAAGGGTCAGCTCCCAGTGTTCTCCCCTGTCTATCTGATGAATCTGGGCATCTTGAGGCAATGTAGAAATTGCCTCATGTACACAGACAACCCTCTCCTCCTACCACCCAAGACTACAACCTGTGAGAGATGCAGTTATCTAGCCAAACTGGAGGTAAAGCTCTCACCAACCAAGACTGAACCTGACAGTCATGAGGAGAAGGTAAACATTTGCACCACACCACACTCATCAGATAGTCTCACTACATCTACACCACCAAAATCCACACATAGAAACTCAAAAACATTCGTGGAGGCTCTCAATAATAATCTGCCTAAGCAACAGAGACCTCCAAAGCAGAAACACAAGCAACCTCCATCCCCCAACACAACCCAAATGACACATAGCCCACAGATTCAGTGTGCCACTCAAACACAGCCAATAAGGCAAAACAACATACCCAACACACTAGTCATAGGTGACTCTATAGTCAGGCACACTGATGTCCCACTCACCAGGCTAAACAAGGAGAAGGTTACTGTCAGCTGCCTGTCGGGTGCCAGGATCCACCACATAACCCATGCACTCAGGTCATTCCACAACAAGTACAAATATGACTCTGTCATTGTCCATGTTGGTGTGAATGACCTGAGACGTACCTCCCTGGACTACATGAAAAGAGACATGGAAGAGCTCTACGATCTTGTAGCCCAGGCAGGTTATGACCCTAGCCCTGAGTAGCATTCTGCCATTGCCCAGAATG
Source organism: Protopterus annectens (assembly GCF_019279795.1). NCBI lineage: Eukaryota > Metazoa > Chordata > Ceratodontiformes > Protopteridae > Protopterus > Protopterus annectens. Next base: position 21,166,739 of record NC_056736.1, read on the forward strand.
ATACCGCAGTACAAGAACAAAATGATTGATTTCAACAATTGGCTAAGCTTCTGGTGTCATTCAAAGGGGATCCAGTATCTGTCTGCTTGGGATGATATGGTCGACAGACCATGATGCTTTGCCACAGATGGCCTGCACCTGTTGCCCCTAGGATTCCGGATACTGGCTAAGGCTCTTGCTGCCCCTATAGTGCCTTTTTTAGGCAGGGTTCAAGTAACAAATTCACTACTATAACAGGAACAGGTAAGCAAAAACTGAGGGTAATGCTACTCAATGCTAGAAGTCTAAATTTCAAAATGCACTCAGTCAAGGCACTCCTTAAAATGGAGAACATCGGTATCTGTGCAGTGACTGAGACCTGGTTCAAGGCTCCAGAGAGCACCCCTGCACTACCAGGCTATAACTCATACAACACTTTTTGGCCATCTAACCTGGACCAAAACAACAAAGGTGGGTGGGGGGGGTGTCCATATTCATTAAGGATATCCACACCTCCAGACTAGTTGCTCAGCATAATGCATCCGAGGTTATCCAAGTGCAACTAACTCTTGGCAAAACTGCAATCCAAATTGTAGCTTGCTACAGATCCCCTGCCATGCCCTAGGATACCAACTCCTCTTTTCTTGATGTACTGGAAAATATTAGGGTTCAGCCAAACACCCTAATAATGGGAGACTTCAACTACCCCACCATTAACTGGGAAAACTTCTCATGTACTAACTCCTTAGCGCAACGCTTTCTGGAATTCATAAACTCCAATGCCCTAGATCAACTTATTCACACCCCCACCAGGGGCAACAATATCCTAGACCTAGTCATTACCAACATGAGTGACCGGTGTTCCACACCTAAAGTCAACTCCTCATTGGTCCGATCCGACCATAAGCTAATCACCCTCGATATCCACATCCCACCCCCACCCCCCATTAAGGAAACCACAGTAAGAAATTTCTCCAAAGCCAACTTCATGCTTCTTAAGACAGAAGTAGTGAACTTCATGACACCCATGCAGATGGACAATACAGTTACAACTGCTGAATCCTACACAAATGCGCTCTATAAGCACCTACATGAGTGCATGGATCATGCTATCCCAAACAGAACCAAGATGCTATCCTCCAAAAAAAGGAAGCCAATCTGGTGGTCCCCTGCCATAAACAAACTGTACAACAGAAGGAAGAAACTGTTGCAAAAGAGAGTAAAATCCCATGAGTGGAGGAGCTGTCTAGTCAGCCTCAGTAAGAAGTTGAGATCCCTTATAAGATCCTCCAAAGCTAGCTACGAAAATAAAATTGCCACTAATTCCAAGGACAACCACAAAGCATTCTATAGCTATGTCAAGAATCTCAATGGCAACACCCAGATCTGCTCTGAGTTACAGCACAAAGGCATGAAAATTATAGAACCAACTGATATTGCCAACATCCAGGCAGATAGGGTCAGTGCTAAATTTACCCCGCCCTCACACCCAAAAGGGCCCATATCTATACAGGAAGAATGCAGAGTCCCTGTAATCACAACTACACAGGTGAAAGCTGCACTCTCTAAAGCCAAAAACACAGCATCCATGGGACCGGACAACATCCCAGGCTGCATTTTACATGAACTTCAGAATGAACTGGCTCCCCACTTAAGCACTATGTTCAATAATAGCCTCACATCAGGCTTTGTGCCCACTGAATGGCACACAGCAACAGTTATCCCACTCCACAAAGGGGGAGCCACCACTGATCCCGTGAACTATAGAACTATTAGCCTGATGAGCCTGGTCTGCAAAGCCATGGAATGTATCATCATGGAACTCATAAACAAAGACATTGGTAACCTCCAAATTCTGGATTCCACCCAGTTCAGGTTTGTGAAAGGCAGATCATGCCTCCTGAACCTGATCGACTTCTTTGAGGCAGTCACCAAAGCCATAGATAAGGGTAAATTGGTTCACACAGCCTATCTTGACCTCACCAAGGCTTTCAACACCATCCCCCATTCTGGAATTATAGCTAAACTCAATAAACTAGGTATAAATCCCTATGTCACAAGATGGGTTGCCAACTGGCTCACTGACAGAACCCACACTGTAAAAGTTGCAGACTCCAAATCTGAACTCAAACCAGTGACAAGTGGAGTACCACAGGGTTCTGTCCTGGGACCGCTCCTGTTTGGTATCTACTTCTCTGAAGTACAGGCTAACACAGAAGGCCTCTGGCTAACGAAGTTTGCAGATGACTGCAAACTAGGAGCCATAGTCAAGTCCCCAAATTATGTGAATATCCTACAGAAGGGCCTCTCTGAGACAGATGACTGGTGTCAGAGCCATGGCCTCAAGTTCAATGCCAAAAAGTGCAGTGTCATCCCCTTTGGTAAAAACTCTGTACCCATGAACTACCACATAGGCAGCAATCTACTTAACACCAAATGCATGATAAGAGACCTTGGGACCCAGGTGGACAGTAGTCTCTCCTTTGATAGTCACATCGCCACAGTAGTCAGGAAGTCCTTCTACGTGGCACACCTCATCATAAAAGGGTTCTCGTCCAGAAAAAAAGAGGTAATAGTTACCCTCTACTCATCACTCATTAGACCCATTATAGAGTACAACGTCCCTTTTGGAATGTACCTCGCAAGACATCTGCAGCAGCTGGAAAGGCCACAGAAGTACCTCACAAAGAGGATTACTGGACTCAAACAAATGCCCTACACTGACAGCCTCAAAAAACTCCAGCTTTACTCCGTAGCATATCGCCTACTCAGAGGAGATCTCTGCCTAATGTATAAAGCTATGTCAAACCCAGAGCTGTTGGACATGCTACACCTAAAGAAATCCCAATCCCTCTGAGCTACACGCTCTAAGGACCTAAACCTTGTCACCACAATAAACAGGACATGCTGGTGGTATTGATTCCTATCCCAGAGACTTCCCATACTCTAGAACAGGCTACCCATCTATGTCAAGCAAAGTTCTTCATTAGCACTCTTCAAGAAAAATCTTGATGAGTGGATGGGAAATAGGAAATACACCCCGGGGATCACTTCTGTGTCTCTGCTCGTCAGTGGCACAGGAAAATAACTTTCTTGGGTGGCGTAAGCCAGGGAACCTTGTTGACTAGGCTTGCATAGGCCCTTGGGCCTATAGCCTAGTACCTACCTATGAACCAATGAACCTATGAACGGAGGGCCATTTCTGCTTAAAAGTGTTTACTTTAGCTAAACGGGTTTGCATGGAGTGCACCAGCTCTTAAACAAACAAACAAAAAAAAAACAGAAATAGCAGAGCTGTTTACATTTTAGCATTTGATTTGCGCAGCATACTGTGGGGTTTAAAACAGGTGGAAATGAGAAGGGGAGAATTGGAAATAGCAGAATAAAAGCAATCAAGTACAAATAATATAGCTGGCAGGTAGAATGAATCTTAGTCGGCCAATCATACAGGCAGCATCTACAGCACAACAGTACAGACTATGAAACACCTTTCAGTCTGATTTTTCCCATAAATTCTGCACCATTGGTGTACACACTCAGGGGAATTTTAATTGACAAAATGTTAGGGGCTGCTGTCACTTTGATACATCAGTATGTGCTAAAGGCTGAGGGTGGTGAGGAGGATAATGCTGACAACCACCCCAGACTGAAGAGGAGAAGAGTGTTCAGACCCAGGGTAACTTACCAGGTCCTACATGATATGGAGATAGTACAGCGCTACAGGGTGGACAGAGACATACTTCAGTAAATCACCGAGCTGTGCTGGCCTCAATTCAGACCTAGAGTCAACAGAGGGCAAGCCATCTCAGTGGATACAAAGTTATATGTAGCCTTAAGAATACTAGCTACAGGTACTTTCCAAAGACCTACTGGGGACATCATGGGGTCTCACAGGTATCTGCATTCAGGATACTCCTCAAGTTCCTGGATGCCATGCCACCACATGCCGGTGAGCCATTTACTTTCCCAGCACCCATAAGTAGAGTGCCAGCAATATGTGCTTCTTCCACTATGTAACAGATTACCTGGAGGTACTGGGTGCCATAGACTGCACGCATATCCACATCCAAGCACCACCTGTTGAACAGGGTAGCATCTATTTAAACCGCATGGGCTTTCACTCCATCACCTGCAAGATTGTGTGCAATGCCCATGGCATTATCATCCATGTGTGTGCTGGCAGCCCTGGAAGCTATCACGAATCCCACATCTGGCATTCCTTCCAGCTCTACCAGGGATTTGCCAGGGGGGACATCCCATATGGCCATCTGGTGGGGGATGCTGGCTATGCACTGGAGCCATGGATGATGACACCCCATCAGAAATGCACACACATCCACTAAAGAATGCCATAATGAAGCACACGCACAAACCAGGATCATTATAGAGTATGTGTTTGTGATGCTCAAGTCACGGTTCCACTGTCTTGACATATCTGTTGGAGCCCTACAGTACTCTGCAGCCACATGTACACACATATTCATAGTATGTGCCATGCTACACAATATGATCCTGCAAAAACATCTACAGCAGGAACAGCATGGGGAAGGGTAACACAACCCACCACCATTGCCAAGGTCCCCACAGGCACAGAGGGACTCTGAGGAGGAAACCCCTGAGCCAGCTCCTGTAGGTAGATGAAGATGTGCCCAGTATGCCCTGGCCTTGGCAAAGAGGCAATGCATAGCACACACATTGACAATGTAGGGACCCAGGGACTGACACCTCTCTCCAACTCGCACACACAGTAAAATGGATGCCACACACATCACACTACCTGTACCTTACCATATATAGGCATTGTACTGTGTGCATCCGACATAGACAGCCTTCAAGTACTGTCCTCACAACTGCTGCAGGCACAAGGTAAGGCACTCTTTTTAACAATAAATTAATGGAGTAGTATGTTCTGGTAGCATATCTATGGTATTGCTGCATTCATGCAAGGGAATTTGGTGGCCTACTGGGATAGCAGCAGGCAACTGACAGTTTTGTGGGACACCAGGAAATGTTTGCCCAATACTGGCTTCCCCACACTATTCGGTAGTACACAAGGTGTCAGATCCCACTACAGTATATGTGGGGGGGGGGGCAACTAACTGGGGGTCACAGGTATGGATGCCAGTATGGGGGTCCCATACTCACCCCTTAGCCTCATCCAGCAAGTCAGCTATAGAAAACTATAAAGAAATGTCTGGCAAAGACCCAGCAATGGCAACAATGATGAAATACTCCCCTACAGACTTACACAGTGACAGCACATCAGGTCTTGTAGATGCAGTAAGGCTCTGAAGGATAAGAAGTCTGAAACTCAATGCATACCATTACAATCTGACCTGTGGTCTTTAGTGATATGCCTCTAGTCTCCAAGACAGGGCACAATACTATGCTAAATGGAACTGAAATGTACAGCAAATATCAGCACAATCTGTGCAAATGTGTACAGTTGACAGGTGTGACACTGCCCACACCCATATTCCCCTAGAAATGCAGTAACATGTATGTTTGTAGGGAAATAGCAGCAGAGCACACATTGTCAGGGCTGTCCCAATCAACATGATCATTTTTGCATGTTCACAATATGCAGGGATCAATGAGCTATGTATATGCATGGTTAATACTGTCAGGATGTGGCCAACACTTACTCCCAGCTGTTGTGTCCTAGTGGCCCAGGTACAATACTGTGGTTGACAGGGCCATGTTCCAAGAACTGCAGTGTCAACTATTCTGCATGTCAGCTACACCTATGGTAGGAGTTGTACACACTGTCCAGAGATGTCAATATCTGTTAATGCAGGAAAGCTGGGCAGGTCATGGACAGGGGACCACATATATGAACAGTACACAGCTTGGAGTAATATACATCTTGCCTACCATACCTCTCAACTGTACATACCTATTGCAGAATGTCCAGAGATTTGCTTCATATTTGTTGTTTGTATATCATGAAATAGTGGTCATCTGGCAAGTCAATGGCAAATCGCATAAGATTAATGTCAGAAAATAATGACAGATTGTAGTGTCAGACTTCATACACTATAGAAACACACATGCTAATGAAAAACCTTTTACTGAATCAGCTTTCTAGGTTTGTAAGGCCAATACTTAAAATGGTCCCTATATTTAGGCCTTTGTTCCCCAATTACTTATGGCTTTGTCCAGATGTCTGGCTCTCAGAAGTTGAGAGGTATGGTGCCTAGTAACACAGCAGGTACCTGAAGGTCAGTGTACTACCAGTTTATAAAAGGATGCCTCCTTTCTATGTCAGCACTGATAACATGTCACTGGCCAACAGCCATATCCCTAGAATGATACAGGTTGTCACAGAAGGAGCACAAGTATGCCTTGTATATCTGTTCTGCTTGTCCTAACATTGCATTTGCCTGCCAACTATTTGCAAAACAAGAAAGGGTCATACCAAAACAGCAATGGCAGACAGTGGGGAAGCAGATGTCATACTAATAAGAGCAAACAAACAATTACCAAACCAGTCTCTCAACTGTCTATGTTTGGCAGAACATTATTAACATCCTGTCCCCATGTGTGGGCCATTGTCTGACTGTCATATTTGGCCTGTCCAGATGTCATTGTGACAATATGACAGCTAAGCCCACATGCAGCCTCATAGTAACATATAGTAACACATACCATCTAAGGACCACAGCAAATGGAGTGGTGCAATGATTGACAACCTGCTAAACAGGTACACTCTGAGGTGTGAAGTCCACAACCTTGTATGTGATTTAACAGCATGTACCCAGCTCACATGAGAATTACAAATACATAACAGCAGCCACTGTGGGCAAAGCCTGTGACTGGACTAGAGAAGGACAAAGAGACACACATAAGGGGAAGGGGAACCACTGGCCAGACAAATAGCGAATGTGCACACCAGAACAAATTGTGCAGTAACATAGGTGCCATGCAGTGTATGGAGTCAGTAAACATTACCTGCAAATACACAAAACACACCAATGTAAGTGGAGGTCTGCAACAAAACATAAACCCAAACAATGGACACATCAGAGGCAAAATCACATGAGAACTCCACAAAACTACACACCAGAGACCATGTAGACTCTACACACCAGGGTCTTGCAAACACTAATGCTGTACCCCAAACCCCAAACACCTACCATACACAGATAGGCTAGCAGCACTGTCCCTCTACCCCGTGCCATACAGACTCTGCTGAGGTGACCCCTGTCTGGCATGCAAAACAACCCAGACCCTACCTTACTAAGACTGTTCCACATTTGGGACTCAAGGCCCACTCCATCAACCTGTAGACACAGCATCAACCTGGACTGTGACAGATATGGCTTGTTGGTGTGACAGATATGTGTCCCACACACTCCCCCATCTGTGGAATACACTCCCTATCAACAGTAAGCCAAGTGCCTTAATACTCCTAGTGATGTACTCTCTGTATAAGTGCATGGGAAACACCAAATACAGTCCTGTGATTCCACCTGCGTCCCTGCTGAACAGAGGCTTTGTGTGCTGACATGTAACATGGGCTACACTCTCATCTGTGTGTGTTATAAGGGCTTCAGGGCCAATACCCTACTAATGTCACAGCAACCTATCCACCTAAATACAACTCTGTCAGTGGTTCACCACATTACTCTGTACTGCTCTGGCAATGACATACCATGAAGTCACAGTGCTATGTGGAATATAATACACATATAATGGGCATTTCTGCACAGTAGAATGCACTCTGTACCCACACCCATACCTCTCAACCTCTGACAGCAAGACATCTGTACATGGTCATAAATAAAAGTGGGACAAAGGCCAGTGATAGGCACATGTTGAAAACATTGCCCTTACATACTGAGAAAGTTGGTAAAATAATGGGTTTTGCATTAGCAGGAATTGTCTGAAGGTTATGAAGTCTGAAATACTAATGTCTGTCATTATTTTGTAATGTCAGTCTTCAATCATATGCAACTAACTTGCCATAAAAACACACATTTATGCAGACTGGACAAAACTTCTCGACAAACACCTGGACAGTCTGCCAAAAATGTACAGTTCAGAGGTATGGCCACACCAGGATTTAACTTTTCAGATAAGGAGAATACCACACAAGCAGGAGATCCACATCCAGTATATCAACAAGTTGTTGGACTGTTTACGCAGCTTCATCAGTCAACTGGCTGTAGCCACACCTCTCAAGTGACCTTTTTGGGAATGTACATAGTCGGGCTCATAATATTGGTCTGTGAATTATACATCTTGTATTCCTTTGGTAAAGCACTGTGATGACACATACATTCCAGTGTCAGACTTCAGATATGTCAGAAAATGCCTGCTAAAACAAATCAAGTACCTCTAGGAAAGTCCTGTTTACTTTTGAGAGGTATGGCTGTAGTACACAAATCCCTAGACTCGAGTACAACTATCTCTGGAAAGGAGTCCCACTCTCACTATAGAAGGTCATTCCAGGCATGCTCCTATACTTAGAAAATCACAGGCCATGTTTGTACCCACATTGGACTAAACTGTATTGCGCATATATGTCTTTGCATACAGACAGCTATGTACACCTTAACTGTCCATACACACACCCATCAGACAGGATTACCCTTAGCTAGCTGTAGGTGGCCCATATGTGATATATTTGCATCTGTTGCATGTGATATGCAGACATACATGTGGGCAACATATAACAATATTTCAAGCATATATACACACATAAATCTGGGGAAGAGAGAGACAGGCAATGATATAGAGAGACACACAGGGGGACACACAGACAGTTAGTCATACACAGGGATATCCTGAATGGCACAGAGTGATGTTCTGCTGTGGACAGTGGCACACCAGTCCAAACCAGTTGCACATGCCAGCATGAACGCGAGCTCCATTGTGTAATAGTACTGAGGTGGGGTTATAATATCATATCACCTCCCTGTGTGTGTGTGTGTGTGTATGTGTGTGTGTGTGTGTGTGTGTGTGTGTGTGTGTGTGTGTGTGTGTGTGTGTGTGTGTGTGTGTGTGTGTATGTGTGTGTGTCTGTAGGTTTAAGTATTAGGAGGCCGTTCACACTCAATACACTTCCCATTGCCCTACTTTTCAAGATCTGATGCTGTCATTCACATTAAAAGTACCGTTGGGCACCTGTCATACCTATAAGCTCTGTAGCTCATGTGATAACTGCATAGCACTGAAGCACAAATAACTAGATAGGTAGGTGCTCTAATCTCAATCCTGACAAATGTGAGAATGTGTGTGTGTGTGTGTGTGTGTGTGTGTGTGTGTGTGTGTGTGTGTGTGTGTTTGTAGGTGAAACAGTTTTAGGCCATTCCCACCCAGCACAATTCCCAATGCCCTACTTTAACAGTCCTGCTGATGTCATTCCCCTTAGAAGTACCTTTGCACAGTCCCAGACCTATAAGCTCCATGGTGTGTGCAATAACTATGTAACAATGTAGTACAAATTACTAGATAAGCAAGGGTTCTATTCTCAGTTCTGGCAAATGTGTATGTGTTTATGTTTGTAGAATGAAGTATTTTGAGGACTTACCCATCCACAACACTTCCCAGTGCCTTACTTTAGCAGTCCTGCTGATGTCATTCACCTTAGAAGTACCTTTGGGCACTTGTCAGCCCTATAAGCTCTGTAGTGCATATGATAACAAGATAGGTAGGGGTTCTAATCCCACTCTTGGAAAATGTAAGTGTGTGTGTGTTTCTTTGTAGATGAAACCGTTTTAGGCCATTCCCAAACACTACACTCCTTACTGCCCTACTTTAGCAGTCCTGCTGATGTCATTGCCCTTAGAAGTACCTTTAGACAGCACTCAGCCCTATAAGCTCAGTGGTGCATGTAATAACTAAGTAAGAGTATAGTACAGATAACTAGATAGGCAGGGGTTCTGCAGGGAAAAGTATTTTGATACCCTCCCCACCCAGTACATTTCCCATTGCCATACTTTGCAAGGGCTCTTGATGTAAACACCTTAGACATCCCTTGCAACAATGTCAAATCCAATAAGCTCCATAGCATGTGTGATAACTGTGTAACACTGTAGTACATGTAACTAGATAGGTAGGGGCTCTACACTCAATACTGGCAACTGTGTGTGTGTGTGTGTGTGTGTGTGTGTGTGTGTGCGTGCGTGTGTGTGTGTGTGTGTGTGTGTGTGTGTGTGTGTGTGTGTGTGTGTGTGTGTGTGTGTGTGTGTGTGTGTGTGTGTGAAAATCACATCATCCGTGTGTGTGTGTGTGTGTGTGTGTGTGTGTGTGTGTGTGTGTGTGTGTGTGTGTGTGTGTGTGTGTGTGTGTGTATGTGTGTGTGTGTTAATGTTAATATTAATATTAATGTGTTGTACATTATGTTGCAGTATATATTCACTATGTGAGTTTTTATACACACACACACACACACACACACACACACACACACACACACACACACACACACTCACATACAAACATAAACATAAATAGAGAGAAAGAGAAATAGAGAGTGGTTAAGTTTATCTTGGCTAGCGTCAGCTTGGTTATATGTATGTATGAATAATAAAATGCTACTGATGTGTTTGTAATGATGGTACTCTTAGCAGCTACTTGTCCAGCCTGACATTTATTGTATAATATACATAATTTCCCACAAAAAATGAATTATATGTATTTAAGACATTTGCAGTCTTATCTGTCCAAATTATCACTACTGGAAAAATTGAGACACATTATAAGTAGTGTAATTTGCCTGCAGTTTTCCTGCTTTTTTAGACGGACCACTTCTTCAGACCTTAATCATTCATGTAAACTCTGAGCATACAGCTGTGTCCTCTTCAGAATGAATGCAACACTTATGTCATGTACAGAAGAGTGTTTAACCTTAGATTATCATTCTTTGTGAAGCAGAAAACTTTATAATGCATTTATTTGTACAAACTATACAGACTAAAGCACAGTAACCCTCACAACTAAAAAAAGCTTTCAACTTTCTCTTCAAAGTATCAACATTCAAAGTGAATATATATTGCAACACAATGTAGAACAAATTAATGAAGTCAGTCAAGAAATATCAAAACAAATGAAAAAGAAGCTTATTTAAAAAATGTAAAAGGCAATTTAAGAATGCAAGTGTAAAAGATTATATCAGGCAGTTAGACAAGGACATCACAGAATATTTAGGTTCCTAGTAATCCTAATAGGACTAGAATAGGAAGAGTCTATGTAAATGCAGCATGAACTGTTTGCCAGAATTTGTATGATATCGTGATATGAGAAAAATTATTAATGTAATGTGGCTTTACTAGAGAAGTATTTTTTCTGAGAAAGTGGCAGTGCAAGGAGTAAAAGCAATACCTCAAAAGTGTACAGAATTTGTGAATACATTATATTTTATTAAATTAATTGGTTTGCTATAAAACAGCAATACATCTGTTTTTTTTATCAGGAAAGTTATGGTATCTCAAATCAAAATGCCACATTAACTACTGATATCTATTTAAAACATGGATCCATTCAGTGGACTGAGTAAAGTTTTCCTTCTGCTATAGACCCACACAATTTATAAATTGTTCACATTATCAAAAAATCTTAGGTGCACTTTGTGCAGTTAAAACAACATACAGTAGAAGCATTGTGAGGATAAGACAGAACAGATGTCTGATTTACGTCTGACATGCCTCAGAATCTAGGCAAATAGTTACCTACTAGTATCCTGTCAATTATGCAAAGATTACAGCACTGCTAAACACTGAAGACTTCTACAATTTTATAAATGCATTCCAGCCCCAATAGTAATACATTTCTTGATGAAGGTTTATTTCACAGCTGGCTATCTTATTTAGGCAAATTACTTCTTTCTTGTAGTATGCTTTTTAACACTATCCTCAAAGTAAAATGAAAACCTATTATATTGTTACTTATAATGACCTATCAATATTCTTAAGGATAAATAAAACATTATGATGTCAGAAATAGGCAAAAGGCACAAATACATCATCACAATACTATACTAATGGTATTTTAACACACCTCTAGATCATGAATATTACTGTTGCTATCTAGTGAACTAGCTGGCTATCTGCACGCTTGTTACTCTGCACTTATATTCTCTCTCTCTCTCTCTCTCTCTCTCTATATATATATATATATATATATATGTATATATACACACACACACATATATGTACAGATATTACTATATACTTCTATTCTCTGTCTCTATATCTATGGATATTACCACTTTTTATATTAGACTTAGAAAATGCTTTTGAAGATATCAGGAGGGGGGATTTAATAAAGTCTACATTTTCTTCCATGTAGGCATTGTACCACACTGCTAATATGGCTGTGAACATTTTTAGATTCAGTAAGCACTGCTGACCAGCACGCACGAGTGTGCCAACATGGAAACTTCTGTGGCATACAAATCAGCTCATAAGCAGGTGAATCTCATGCAAATGGGGCAGGTAGAGTGATCCAGCAAGCAAATAGGCAGCTCTGCAGACCCGGTGTCAGTGTACGTAGTGTACACAGAATTCTGTGTACAGGAATGTAGACAGACAAAAAGGACTGTAAAAATGTAGATAGAGAGAAATGGTATACCAAATACAGATATGAGTGAAATTATCCTCTGTGTGTCTGAAAAATTAAAGGAAATAAGATAAATTAAATTTATTTATTTACTTTAATAATCTGGGCATGGTTGAGCAGTGAACTGCAGTGTGCAAATATGCTTTATAAAAAAAAAAAATTGGTAAAAACAAAATTAATATTATGTGACAGAAATGCATTACAGGACCCTGTGTTGACTATCTGCAATGTTGCATTGGTGCTGCTGCTAAAGTGGTAGGACTTTAAAGCATGTACTTTCCAGGTTGGGAGCATGGATCCCTATGCAAATGAGGTGGAGTTACTGAATAGTATAAGGGGGTAATCATGTCTGTATATCCCCTCCGTGTAAGCAGAGAACTATGTTGATGTTTACAGAGAAGGTAGCTGACATCGAGGAGGGTGTGCTCAATAACTTCTAAGCTTATTTCAGCTAAGCTGCACCTGTTTGCATGGTGTGCTGCTGTGCTGAGTTTGCCCTTTCAGGGGGTGTGTGCACTAACTTCTAAGCTTTGTTTAGCTAAGGGGAGTTTGTTTCCACCTGTTTGCACTGCAAGCCACTAAGCTGAGCGTGGAAATCTGGGAGGGTGGTGAGTACTAATTGCTAAGCTTTGTTTATCTATGTGGCTCATGTTTGCATGGCTTGCTGCAGTGCTGAGTGCATCTAAATGCAAATGACATATTATTTAGTTTTGACCCCTGTTTAACTTAATGGAGGGCTGTTAAATGATGTTAATGATATACTAGATAGGTGCAGTGCATCATAGGTAGCCAATTGCAGAGTCATCACCTACATCAGTGCACCATAAAGTATGCATTCACCTTACACTCTGATTCTTTCCCCATACTTTGCAGCATTGAAGTACAGGCTGCTTCAGGTCTGCTACATCTGTATATGCTAGATGCTGAAGTCAATGCTGCTGTTGCTGACAATAGGCTAAAAGAGAGAGAGAAGGGGAAGAGTGTTCAGGCCCAGGGTAACCTTCCAGGGGCTACATGAGCTGGACATTGTAGAGGGCTACAGGGTGGACAGAGACATACTACAAGAGCTGACTGAGCTATGCCACCCTCAACTCAGACACAGAGTCAACAGAGGGGAACCCATGTCAGTAGAGACAAAGGTATGTGTAGCACTCAGGATACTAGCTACAGGTACCTTCCAAAGACCAAATGGGGACATAATGAGGGTCTCACAAGTATCAGCATCCAGGATACTCCACCACTTCCTGGATGCCATGATACCACATGCCAGTTAGTACATTTCTTTCCCCCTCACCCCTGAGGTGATGGCCAGCAATTTGCAACACTTCTACCATGTACCACACTATCCTGAGGTACTGGATGCCTTAGATTGCACTCACATACACATCAAGTCACCAACCAGTGAGGAGGGTGGAATCTATGTCAACTGCAAGGGGTACCACTCCAACTGCCAAGTCATGTGCAATGGGCATTATCATGACTGTGTGTGCTGGCAGATCTGGCAGTTATCACTACTTCCATATCTGGCACTCATGACAGCTGTACCAGATGTTTGCTACGGGGGACATCCCACACAACCATTTACTGGGGATGCTGGCTATGCACTGGAACCGTGGATGATGACACCCATTAGAAATGCACACAGACCCATGAAAGAACACTATAATGAGGCTCGGACACAAACTAGGAACATCATAGAGCATGTGTTTGGGCTTCTGAAGCCATGGTTCCAGTGCCTAGATACACCTGGTGGAGCCCTGTAGTACACTACCAGCCACATGTCCACAGATATTCACAGAATGTGCCATGCTATACAATATGATACTGTGGAAATGGCTGCAGCAGTATCAGCAAAGGGAATGGATCCACAGTCTTCCAGCACTGCCTAGGTCACCACAGCCACACTGACAGGAGGACTCAGAGGAGAAACCCCTTGCTGATGTCCCTGTAGTCAGACGTAGGTGTGCCCAGTATGCCCTGGCTTTGGCTAAGAGACAATGCATAGCTCATTCACTGATGCCCTGGGGACTGACACCTTACTCCTACTCAGATACATATAGTAAAATTGTTGAAACCAGGAAACCCACACAACCGTACCTATCCATGTATTGGCTGTGTACTGCTTGCATCACATAGAGTCAGCCCAGATCTACAGTTCTGTCAACTGTTGCATTTGCAAGGTAAGTCTCTAACCTACACACTAGTTGTCAGGATTAATATACTATGGTATCATATGTATGGATTTGCTGCATTTACGCAAGGGAATTTGGCTGTTTGGACACCTGTAACATTCACATGGGACTGCAGATACCCAGTCCAATAGTATGTGTGTCCCAAAATAATTACTAGGCCTCATGGTTGAAATATTCACTACATCAGTCAGGGGAGATGTTAAACAGTGGGGTCACATGATATTCGGGCTGTTGTCTATCCCAGCAGATCATGTGCTGTTGTTCCCACACCCCCAACACAACAGCATTCCCATATACCTGTTCTAACAGTAAGTCAGCAGTGGTATATCAGCAGACCAGGCAATCTCAGGGCTGCAACACAATACTCTAATGCAGATCATATGTCCCCCGTAAAGCAGAAATAACAACGTACATATTTATGCTGTTGAATGTGTGACACATGACTCCTCACTGTCTGGCAGCCTGTGTGTGGTGTAACATTATGAACCTCAGTCATATATTAAGTACAGCAGACAGCTGGGGAATGCCATGGACATTTTGGGTGAAGTGCAGTACTGAAGAAACAGGGACAGATGTCAATGTCTGTAACATACCTCTCAACCTGTGAGTGCAAGAAATCTGGACAAAACCTAAGAAAATGGGGGAAAAGGCCCACAAATAGGGGCATATTTTAAATACTGCTCTCATAAACATAAAAATAATTGCTAGAATAACAGGCTTTGTTTCAAAAGATATTTGTCTGAAGGATTTGAAGTCAAAAACTGAAATGTATGCCATTATTTAGTGACTTCAATCCTCAGTTCATCCAAGTGATTTGCCAGAAAACCACAAATTATATGAGGAACAGACCAAAATTATAAGTCAAAACTCTGGACATTCTGCGAAATTCTGGACAGTTGACAGGTATGATCTGTAACACAGAAAATCCTGGATTGGAGTACAGGTAGGTGTGGCCTGGAAGCACTTTACAAGTTAATGACAGCCCCACTGGGCATGCCTAAACACTTAGTTAATATGAACTCATTTCTGTTGCCTCATCATCTGAATGACCTGTTATGTACAAATATGTCTATACATACAGACATATACGAATACATATCCATCTGTCGCTATCTCTTTCTCATATACATAGTATATCTATTGCTATGCAGTGTCAAATTGACATATACTGATATATATAGCTATATATATATATATATATATATATATATATATATATATATATATATATATATATATATATATATATATATATATCACAGTGATACATAGACTCTCCCCATATATCTATATAACACATATACATATCATACACACACAGCTACATTTATATATACATCCCTGTTAATTACATAAATATGCATATGGATGTCTGTATTGTCCTACATACCCTAATAATGGTGAGTAAATCTGCACTAACAAATATCCATACTGCTGCTCACAGGATTCAAACTAAGGGTGCAGCAGTACATAATCCACTTTCCTGCAGATCCCTGTGCCTGCTGGAGGCCATCACGTAGAGAGATGCAAGTGAGTAGGTAGAGTAATGTACAATGTTGTTAATGCACGCATGGACAAGCCACATTGTTCATGCTCACAGGATTGCCTGTCTAACTGCAAGCAACCACATATGGTCATACTGGTAACTGTACACACATAGCTAGGATAATAACAGTTATCCCACTGCTAAGATACTAGATGGAGATAGCAGTACGAAACAATATCCCTCTGCAAGCCACAGATGCTGTTCAACACAAGCCTAGTTTGTGTAATGCAAAAGTACCTGCAATCACATATACAACAGACTCAGCCTGTGGCACATGCAATAACTACTGTGATCTATAGTGAATAAAACTAGAGAGGTGGGGGTTCTAGTCTCACTCCAGGCTACTTGGTGTGCATGTGTGTGTATACCCCTGAAAAACAACTGCTATGCCCTTACAGGCTATCCAGCTGAAAAGGCTATGCACATTTTGGCCCTGTAACGTGCTGCTGGCTTCCAAACTACCCTCTTCTACAAGGCCTGATCATGTCATCCACCTTAAGATGACCAGCTGACAGTGCAGTATCAGACTTAATCTGTGATGTGTGCAATAAATAATTTGATCTATAGTGTGTAAAACTAGGTAGGTAAGGGTGGTAATCTCTCTCCAGGCTACCTGGTGTGTGTGTGTATGTGTGTGTGTGTGTGTGTGTGTGTGTGTGTGTGTGTGTGTGTGTGTGTATACGGCCAGATGGCATAAATATGATCACCTTGGTAACTTCGAAATATATAGGGTTTTGTAGTATTTTACTTGTAGTGTGTGATGTTGACGTACCCAAAGGACTGACCACAACAAGGCCTGCTGATGTCATCAAGCATAATATGTCCTGAACTGATAGTACTATCACACATGAGGTGTGTTGTGGGCATTAATTATTGTGATCTGATGTGTGTACCATGACATAGGTAAGTGTTCTGATCTACATACAGCCAACATACGCTGCATGTGTGCCTTGGTGTGTTCTGTACACAGTGATTGGAAGTAGTGCTAGCCTCAATGTAGCCATGTTTGTGTGTGAGTCTGTTAGAGCATTTTAACACAAAGTTCCATTTCTAGTATCAAAGGGCAATTCATGTAACTTTCACTGCTCTTACTTAACCTGATAACAGTATAGAAATTCCATTAGGCAATACAAACCATGTGGACAATGTAAGACTGTAATAGCATGCCCTTAAATGGATGGGACTTCAGCTGCAGAAAAAACATCACAACTAAATATTTCACACTTTATAGTAATAATCAAGGAACTATAAAAATATATAAAATAAATAAATAAAAATCAAAGAACTATACTAGTGCATCGTCTTGCATAACTTAATCACATAATAACTATTGATTCTGATGTTTGTTTGGACAAGGAAACAGCAATTAATTGATAAGGGAAATGTGTGCTTAGCTGACTATTTGGAACACTTGATTAAGACAGCAGGGTGCACAGCTATCATAGGAATCTGAAACAGCATTTCCTATTTTATTTCTTATTTTGATTATGGAAAATCAATGCAAAATGCCAAATGACTGTGTTTAACATAAGTAATATAAAAGCAAGAGTCAGTGTAAAACATACGCATTAAAAACTGTAATTATTCTGGAACAAGCATCAAGTATTTTACAGTTTGCTTGATTATAGAAAGTAGAAATAAAATACTCCAAAATTCAGCTTAACTGGATAACTCAGCAACTGCCATTGTCAAATTGCCTGCATAAAATAAAAATACTGCTATATAAAATAGAACTTATGCCTACAGAATGCTGTAAATGATACTTAGTATAATACATACACACACACACACAAATATATATATATATATATATATATATATATATATATATATATATATATATATATACATATATATATATATATATATATATATATATATATATATATATATATACACACACACACACACACACACACACACACACACACACACACACACACACACATATATATATATATATATATATATATATATATATATATATATATATATATATCTTTTGTGTACTTGTCTTCATAATTGGTAATAGAGATATTCTAACTCAGAGGTAGTGCTTAATAGTAGCCATGGATAAAATAAATAGTACTATGTGTTATGATAGGTTCATAGGTCCATAGCTGTATACCAGGTTAATGAACACTGGGCATACCTCTCAACCTCTTAGAGCAAGAATTCTGGACAAAGCCATCAATAAAAGTAGGATAAAGGCCCAAAAGTAGGGGCAGTTTTTAAATACTGCTCTTACAAACTTAAAAAGTTGATAGAATAACACATTTTGCATTAACATGTATTTTCTTAAGGATATGAATTCTGAAACTCAAATGTCTGTCATTATTTTCTAATTTCATTCTTTAATGATTTGCCACTAATTTGCCAGAAAACCACAATTGTATGAAAACTGGACCAAAAATATGAGGCCAAAATCTGGACATTCTGCAAAAATTTGTACAGTTGAGTGGTATGCCACTGAGGGCTTTATAAGCCTAGCTACGCAACCCAAATGTATCCCACATGTTATTGTGCCTTAGAGCTTCTTTAAAGTGATGAATGTTAGTTAGGGCATGATTTAACATCTGTCCCTGTCCATCAGAGAGATACGTGTTAGACGAGGGGTAAATTTCTGATTTCCAATCCACTGGTCCATGTTGTGCTTGAATAGCATTAGAGAAGGGCGCTGCTTTACACGGATGGGAAGCCTATTCCAGAGAATGTGGATTGTCTGAGATATATACCTGCCCCTCAATATGTCCTGTTTAAGTTGCAAGCAAAGTTTAAATCTTTAGATCTGGTAGTTCTGGTGCTGTTCATTTTGTGAATTTGCAAATCATCCATCAGAATGAGATCCAATATATGGTTCTGTGGCATAAATGATGATATCAAGGGACTTTGATTAACCACATTAGATGATTATCGCAAACATTTGTAGTGGTTACCAAATCTTATGTTGATACTCATATTCTCTAACAAGGGCTGGATCAAGCAAGTACATGTTGTATAAATCATGTGTTTAACCATAACAACAAGAAGTACAACATAGCTTCTATGGTAAATCTGTCACCACTGCTAATAATCATATAGATAGCATACCACTTAAATTTGACACAGTCGTCAGAGACATGAGTACATATGTTGATAACAGACTCTCTTTTAATCATGTCATCTCTTGCACAGCTTATGGCAACAATATAACAAGAGATCTTACAGAGGTATTAGAGTATTTTTGAAAAGTTAGGAAAATATGTATAAAGTAGAGGAATGTGGAAATCAAAAAAAGACGCAGATATTAATATTCATGGAAGACATAATTATGCCAAAGTTAAAAGAAAAAAAGGCTCAACAATTAATTGGTAAGATAGGAAGCGATAAGATAAAAATTATAGTGTATAACCAATTAACATGGAATTCTTCAGGAAGAGAGTAAGTTAGAAGGGCAGAAAGTGATACACTCTTGAAGGTTTGTTTAATAAAAGAGGAATCACTAGTATCTTGGAAGAAGGTTGTGGTGGTTATATTACCAGGGTAAAGATCCTTCAGACCCTGTCTCATATAGATCCATTTAAATTCTAAACTATGATTATAAAGTGTTATATGTTAGCTAAGATAATGTCAAAGATGACGTGGACTAATATGGTTTAGTAGGGGAAGGGAAACAATTGAAAAACATAATTCAGCAATAATAATTCAAATAGAAACAGAATGTAAGAAATACTAATAATGCTGGTGGGTCCTGATGCAGACAAAGATTCACAGAAATACAGTTTATTTAAGCAAAACCAGCATAATGAACTGTTTTACTTCATCACATTGCCAAAGAGTTAATTGCTTTATTGTAGAAAGAACTACAGTAACAAGCAATTATAGCTACTTTGCTGACTGTGCATACTGTAGATGTGTAATTGTGATAAGCAATGGATACAGTAATGTACATCAACTTTGTTTTGCAGAAATAGTAGCCACAGTAGAGTATTGCAACTTGTCTCACACAAATAAACATCACTGCTGCAGATCCGAAATTAAGAGTGCACAATTTGAACAAATGACACAATGATCAGTCAGGCTCATTTTCATTCAAAGATAGTGAAAGCACCTAGCAATTGCGGCAACTTTTTTGACTAATGACCCCAGATAACTAATCATGATCAAATGAAAGAATAAATATGTAAATAATTACTTTATTAGTGTGTTTCAGTTCTCCCCGCTTAAATGTGTACACCTAAGATACCTGCTTTTGAATAAATGGATAAGTAAGTATATAAAGTAAGTATATAAATAGCCACATTAATGATGCTGAACTTCTTCCTGTTATTCACATATGGTACAGCAAACTGCAATTATCTCTCTTTCTTTTGGACACACACACACACACACACACACACACACACACACACACACACACACACACACACACATACACACACACACACACACACACTCACAAATTAAACACTGTCATCCTGTCCTTCAGGTTACTAGCCAGAGGCAGTAAAATGTATTTAATAATAAAGAAACATTTCTTTTCCCTTCATTCCCTGAGTCAGTCAATGTGCCTGTTTCTTTAACTTTCATTTAGGCTGCATTACGCACTTGTAATGTACATTGGATTTTGAGCCACAAAATGGAAACTAGATTACTTTTTAAGCAAAACAAATAAAATATGATTTTCTGACAGACTGACAGTGATGCAAACCACCAGCATGTACCCCAATCCACTAATTGTTACAACATGAGAACATCAGGTTTTCTGACATGTATTACAGAATGATGTTTGTCCACCCCCTTGGCCAAGACACAATACAGAAAACATCTGAGGCAGCAAAATAGATGAAATTGTATACAAAGGATTACATGCTGATAGATACTGGTAAAAAGGAGATAGAAAGAGAGGGAATGTTTGTGTGACAAAGGACCTAGCGTTTACAGTGAGCAAAATGCATAACAATTAGGAAAAGTGAGCTAGCCAGTGAATCGAAGCACACTGCTCATATCTAATATATTACTCATACATAGGTCACAGCTGCTATACATTGCAGGACACAATCATATTCTCAGGAACTGTGTCTTTCTTGGAAGCTAAACACTCCTCAGTAATAAAATAGCTTTTTGGATTTTGGTTTACTTTATTTTAATGATTTGCTAAAATGTTGCCTGTATTCTCAAGAGGTCAACCAAGCATTGTTATTGTTATAAATTAGCCTTAGCATTCCTGAGATTTTTGTCTCAGGTTTCTGAAATTGGTGAAGAAAGCTTTGCAGTCATCCTTAGCTAACACTGCTGAACTGACACTTAATT